>NC_136265.1:84892452-84917188 GCF_964187855.1 Myxine glutinosa
AGAGGAGGGAGACGGCTCCACCAGAAGGAGAGGAGCAGGTGTGACCGAGCCAGCGCATAACGTCTACAGTATCAGCAGCGTCGACGCGACCGAGGGTTTTCCCGCCAAAACGCGAAGAATTGAGAGCTGCTACCTCCGACCCTGCCTCCCTCTCCAGCAACCCACCTCCGCCATCCCTGCCTGCAATTTCCCCCGTGTAAGTGTGAACGTCGTCTGTCCTAATCGTTGTCCTGGGGTTAAGTAAATTGAATAGTATAAGTTAACGATTCGCTGTGTGACTGCTTCTTCCATCCATTGCTTGTGTGTGTATAATAAATCTGTTCTTCCTCCGTACTCTGTCTTCTTCTCTTTTTCCTTCTCTTTCGGTCGCTTTAGAGGTTTCCCGATTGAATATCTGTGGTGCGATCTGGTCAACGTCGGGTGGAATCGGGCCAATTGGGGATCCTGTAACGGTCGCGGTTGGACCATCCGCTCGGCCCATCATAACATCTAAACCGCGTCTGTAACAATTGGTGTCGAGGAGTGAGATCGGACCCGAAGCGCGCTTAACGCGCTCAAAATTACAAGCTGCCGAAATTTATTTTGTTTTATAAAACCCGAATTTTGAGATCGCGCCATGGACAATCAAGGCGATCGGATGTCGGTGGGGGAGATAGACGGGTTAGGGGTAACCCAGGACTTAGGGGAAGAAAGGGAGGAGGAGAGCAATGAGGTGGTTGAGGGTGTATCAGACGCACAAAATGGCGTCCTCGCGCACGAGGTTGCGGGCGCGCAAAATGGCGCCTCGCACATGGCTACGGCGGCCGCACCCGCTGCACAAGTGGGAGGGATGGCCCAAATGCAGGCCCTCATGGAGCAATTTATGGTACAAATGCAGGCGTCCCTCAACCTGCAGAGTGAGCAAATGAGGGCTCAGAGTGAGCAAATGGGGGTAATGGGGAACCGGATGGATGCTCAGGGTGAGCGATTGGAGGGCCAAATTGGGGGTAATGGGAAACCAAATGGGGGCAATGAGGGACGAAAGGAGGGCTAACAGTGGGCGATTGTTAAACAAAATGGAAGCAATAACGAACAGAATGGGTGACCGCATGCAAAAATGTGGGGAGACCATGGATCGCATGGTGGGCGAAAGGGTCCCAGGGGTGCACGAGGAGGTAACGCGGGTCGAGAAGCACTGTTTGAGCGAAGCGGAGAAAAGCACGGGTACAATGACAGGGGTAGAAATCGCAACCCGGGGTTTGGAAAAGCCGGTGACCGATGAGGTAGAGGGAATTTTATTAAAGCCAACGGTCGTCGAGGTGAACAAAGAAATTATGGGTATAGTTGAAATTGGAGAGACCGGGGACTTAAAGTTAAAAGAGCAACAATCGGAGGAAGGAATGGAAATTGCTCAAAGTCTAAATGCACATCCTGATGCTGTACTTGCTAATCCAAATGGAAGTTTGCAGGTTTTGGTGCAGGGAGGAAGAAAAACCCCGAAGGTGAGACGTGCTGTTGTGTATTGTGCTGGGAGATTTTGTAAGAGGATGTTTAGCGACAAAAGAATTGTCGCGCGCTTGGGATCGAGGAAGCATCCGGGCGTTGGTGAAGGGTCCCGTGTGAGTGGAAATGGCACGCGTGTGGAAAAAAAGTGTGCGTCAAGGGGTGAGCGTGTTACGAAGCGCGAGTGTGATACCGAGTGCGAGCGAGAATGCACGTCGGGGTGTACGGAATGTGACACGAATAGTGAGTTGGTGATGGCGCAGGTGCGAGAGGGCACATCGGAGCGCGAGTGTGAAACCGAGTGCGAGCGAGAATGCACGTCGGGGTGTACGAAGTGTGACACGGAGAGTAAGGTGGTGGTGGAACGTGTGCGAGGAAGCACACCTGAGTTGGTGGTAGCGCGGGTGTGGGAGAGCCCATGTGAGCGCGTTAGTGGGTGGATGCAAGAGTGCACGCCCATGGTGAGTGTTACGGAGGACGTAATGGAGGAGAGATGTGGACCAAAGTGTGCGCAAGAGTGTGCGCGAGAGGTGTGGTGTGTAACAGGGAGAGCGTTGGTGGAATGTACGGACGGCGTTGGAACGCCGGGTTTTGTGAGGGTGAAAGGGGTAGCGTATGCGTGTGAGCATGCAAGTGAAGCATCGACGGTAACCGGGTTAGTGGTTAGGGCAACGGATAGCCGATGCGAGCACTCGGGGCGCAGTGTGCTTTGTTGGGTGCGAGGCCCGGCGCGGATCGATGCTGCGTCGCTTCTCTTCGAAGCGTCGTTGCCGATTCGGGCTTGGCCCCGCCCCGCACGGTCGAGTCCGGGCCTTGGCGGGCGAGGCGACCGGTCCGGTTCAAGGGCGAGTGGGAGGAAGCGGTACGGTGCCCCCTCGTGGGGACGGGGTTCCGACCAGGGGAGATTGAGCCATCGGGCCCGGGACCGCAAGGTGCCGCGCCGAGATGGTGCGTGGAACCTCGGTCCAACCAAACCACCTCCCTTGAACCGAAAGCCGGACGGATTCAACC
Source organism: Myxine glutinosa (assembly GCF_964187855.1). Lineage (NCBI taxonomy): Eukaryota > Metazoa > Chordata > Myxini > Myxiniformes > Myxinidae > Myxine > Myxine glutinosa. Next base: position 84,894,946 of record NC_136265.1, read on the forward strand.
TGCAGGCGACCAAACCACCCGAATTCATTGCTCGGCTTTACGAACCGAGTTTAATGATGTCACGACGCACCGAGGCTAGGATATAGTGGACTGTGATGATGGTGATAGTGATAGTGATCGTGATTTGATACGAAATTTATAATAGTGGGTAGAATTGGCAGTAAATGGCAAATTTTTGAATTGGTTGGAATTTGGACGAGCGAAATTGATAGTAGGACCTCCCCGATGTGGTGGGATGGCAAATCCACCATCCCTCACAGAGTGGGGGCAAATGCGCTATAGTTTATGGGGTTGATGGCAGTGAAAACTAGCCTGGGTGGGTTAGGATATATCGTGTGTAGGGATCTAGCGAAGATGACATTAGGTGACGTTAAGGTTAGTTAGTGACAAGGATACCTGTAGTGGGGACGCAGGTAGAGTAGATTGGATGATAATGACGTGGGAGCGCAATAGTTTAAAGGGGCGACTGGGAAGCGCAAGTTTCAGAGGGGAGTAGTTAGCTGAGATGATGCCGTGTGTGTGAGGATTGAACAGGTGTGATTGAACAGGTGTGATTGCACAGGTGTGCAACTGAACAGGTGTGTGGAGCAGTGTATGAGTGAGTGAAGGTGATTGTGTATTGTGCTGACCCAATGGTCCAGGAAGAGGAGGAGGATGCAGGTGGCACCAGGTGATTGCACAGGTGTGCAACAACAGGTGTATGTGGCTGTGTGGAATAAATGGTAGTGTGGAATAAATGGAGTATTGGAATGGATGGTCGTGGAGTGAGTATGGTGGAAATTGTGGAGTGGAGTGGATGGTGCGAAGGTGTGAATGGGGGAAGAGTGGACCCCCATCACGGATACCCGGGGCGGGTAGTGTAAGTGTTAGGTAGAGGGTATAGGTAGATTGTGGTTGGATATTGGCATCTGTGGTGCGGGTGAAAGAATGGTATTTGGATGGGTGCATTAGTGTTGTGGAAATGGCTGGGCGTGTAGCCTGTTAGTGTGTGTAGTTGGTTGGGCGCTCCACCACTGTGAGGATGTCGGCCAGGTGAGGCCGCAGGTGGGCTCTGGGAGCCGGTAGTAGTTGTTGTGGATGGGGCCCGAGGATCCGGAGGACGGACCCGGGTAGCCCAGTGCCAGAGGGCACCGAGTGGGGTGACAGAGCCAGGAGGAGCTTTCCCCAGTTAGTTAGGTTAGGGTGAGGAGCTAGGTAAGCTCGGGTGGCAACTGCAGTGGTGGAGGTGTGCAGGTGGGTAGACCTGCTGGGAGAGCTACACGTCGCAGCCCAGAAATTGTGCGAGGGCACCGGGAGATGAATCGGGGGAGTGAGACCCCAAATTGAGAAGCACCACAGTTTGGTCAATGGGAATTGGTTTTTTAGAACCCATAGTGTAAGTTGGCCAATGGATTGGCGGGGAAAGACCCCGGGTAGTGTAAAGTGTATTAAAGTCCTTTAGAGAATAGATAGGATGAAGGATCTCCTCGCACCATCTGCATCCACTCACCTGAGGTGACAGGAACTCCACACCATGCCATGTTTTGATTATTTTTTACTGTGCAAATGTTTGGATTGTGAGACGCATCATGACGTGGGTGTGACATTGTGCTTGATGTTCCATCTCTTCCTCCTTATGAGGATTGATGACGAGTTGGGTGATGGCAAATTTTGGATAGAGGGATTGTGGTGACGAATTTGGTATAGGAGAAATATGGGGAAGACGTGACAGTAGTGACAAATTTGTAAATGGGTAGATTTTTGTACATATGGGGTAAGGGCAAGGGTAGTGTAGGTGACAGGGGGGTGACGTACGGTAGGGACGAGCTTTCTCACTTCGCCCTCCGTACGCATTTCGCCTTGCATTGCCTTATTGATGTGTACCCTTGTGACCTTACCCCTCGCTCAATTGTCTCTTTTGTCTCCCACATGACCTGTGCGCCATTGGGGGCCGAGGGGAGCGTGCGTGAGGTGGCCATTGTGCACACGAGATTCCCAGAACCAGCATGCATTGCGTTGATGTACCACTTTATGGACCGCTGTTCTGCGGCCAAGTACCACTTGATGGACCCCAGGTTCTGGGGCAGGGCACCTCTGTTGGAGACCGGCCATAGTGGCCAGGGAATTTTGCGTGCGGACCTCGGTAAGGTGGCACCTATACCAAACAGGTGGACCACCCTTAGTTGGCCCCTGTTGCCCTAAATAAAAATGGACACGGTTTGTGCTTTTTATATTTCCAAGTAGGCCGCATGAAGCCAGAAGACGTCGGGAAGAACATCGGCCCAGCAGAGAAAGAGAAGACCACCACCAGTTGTTTTGTTGTGTTTATTATGAACCATGGTGACTGCGCACCGAGTGGTGCTTTTGGTGCTTTGTGGTGCTTTTGGTGCTTTTGGGTGCTTTGGTGGTATTGGTACTGGTGCATCGATGCAATGCGTGCTGTCTCCTCCCTCCCAACAGGAATTTCTTTTTTCTTGTTCCCTAAAAAGAAAAAAAACACAGGTCCTGGGTTGCGTTGTAAATAAGAAATAACGTCATTGTAAATAATGCTCCCCACCGTAAATGTATAGTTTGAGAATAATTCCGTAATTCGGTTAGCTGTGGGCTTGAGTCTGTTAGACAGGGTGCAATGCAATAGGGGGACATACTTATTTGTGTTTTAAGATTGTCACACTCAGGGTCAGGTTAATTGTAGAGGGAATTACACCTACGTGTCACACTAAGTTAAAGTTTTGTAGGCCCGAGAACGGGACTGAAAAAAGGAGGGTGCAGTGTAACGGTTTTGAGAAGTGTAACGAATTTGAGAAGTGTAACGGTTTTTGAGAAGTGTAACAATTTTGGAGGAAGTGTAACGAATGTGAAAAGTATGGTTTTGTTGTGTGTAACACCCTCGTAATGTAAATAATGGTCGCAGCCGTCCTCCTAGTTAATTCCATGAAACTTACACACAGGCCACGATATATCTTTTTAAATAGTGTATTTCCTTATTCTATGTAGGCTAAATATGTGTTTCCCACTAGATTGACTTTGCATTGTATCAAACGAAATAAGCGTAGGCCCTTTCAATTTCCCCACACATCTCCGCTCTCCAAAGTTCCTTTCAAAAGGGGAGCGAGTGGTGTTCAATCCCGCAAGCCGCCATTGCCCATGTGCTCATCTCGGAGAAGAGGGGGGTAGGAGCCGCCAACTCACAGGCGTGGCACGTCGTCATGAGCAAAGGAGGAATCGGACAGCCCTAACAGCCAACCAGCACCGCAGTTAGCGACCCGGTAGGCGTGCCCTCGCAGCCGGCGGCTTGATTCCGCCCCGAGTGATAAAAGCGACTGGAAGGGACTGCTTTACCAGATGGGAGATGAGCGAAGAGGTGACATACGAGAGGAGCTGTGAGCTGAGCTGTGAGCGGTGAGATGCGAGACGCTCCAAGCCAAAGAGGAGAGGTACTTGGAAAGGAAACAACCTTTGGAGAGACGCGCTGAGAGGAGGGAGACGGCTCCACCAGAAGGAGAGGAGCAGGTGTGACCGAGCCAGCGCGTGACGTCTACAGTATCAGCAGCGTCGACGCGACCGAGGGTTTTCCCGCCAAAACGCGAAGAATTGAGAGCTGCTACCTCAGACCCTGCCTCCCTCTCCAGCAACCCACCTCCGCCATCCCTGCCTGCAATTTCCCCCGTGTAAGTGTGAACGTCGTCTGTCCTAATCGTTGTCCTGGGGTTAAGTAAATTGAATAGTATAAGTTAACGATTCGCTGTGTGACTGCTTCTTCCATCCATTGCTTGTGTGTGTATAATAAATCTGTTCTTCCTCCGTACTCTGTCTTCTTCTCTTTTTCCTTCTCTTTCGGTCGCTTTAGAGGTTTCCCGATTGAATAGCTGTGGTGCGATCTGGTCAACGTCGGGTGGAATCGGGCCAATTGGGGATCCTGTAACGGTCGCGGTTGGACCATCCGCTCGGCCCATCATAACATCTAAACCGCGTCTGTAACAATATATATATACATACATACATACATACATACATACACATACATACATACATACATACATACACATACATACATACATACATACATACATACATACATATATATATATATATATATATATATATATATATATATATATATATATACAGTGGAACCTTGACTTACGAGTGCACCAACTTACGAGTTTTCCGAGATACGAGCCGTCGCTCGGGCGGTTTATTGCTTTGAGATGCGAGCCGAGATCTGAGTTACGAGCTTACGCCACCCGCCACCAGGTGGGTTCCGGTCACGTGGTTATCTTGCCGTGCAAGCATATCTGCCGTATATCGCTGCTGTTTTGTTTTCGCATTTTGGTTATTTTGGAGCTTACGCCAGCCGCCACCAGGTGGGTTCCGGTCACGTGGTTATCTTGCCGTGCAAGCATATCTGCCGTATATCGCTGCTGTTTTGTTTTCGCATGTTGGTTATTTTGGAGTTTACGCCAGCCGCCACCAGGTGGGTTCCGGTCACGTGGTTATCTTGCCGTGCAAGCATATCTGCCGTATATCGCTGCTGTTTTGTTTTCGCATGTTGGTTATTTTGGAGCTTACGCCAGCCGCCACCAGGTGGGTTCCGGTCACGTGGTTATCTTGCCGTGCAAGCATATCTGCCGTATATCGCTGCTGTTTTGTTTTCGTATGTTGGTTATTTTGGAGCTTACGCCAGCCGCCACCAGGTGGGTTCCGGTCACATGGTTATCTTGCCATGCAAGCATATCTGCCGTATATCGCTGCTGTTTTGTTTTCGCATGTTGGTTATTTTGGAAAATTTCTTAGTTTTAACCATGGGTCCTAAGTAATTGAGTGCCAAGGGCAGTACTGAGAAGAAGAAGAGGATGATGTGCTTGGATATAAAACACGCAATCGTCGAAAAACATGAGCGAGGTGTGCGTGTTGTCGACTTGGTGAGGCAGATGTGAAGGCAGCTGAAGATTTTATTATAACTTTTGCCGAACTGATAGAAGCCGAACGATACATCCCCTAGCAAATCTTCAACTGTGACGAGACAGGGCTCTTCTGGAAAAAGATGCCGAGGAGGACGTATATAACGGCAGAGGAGAAGAGCATGCCAGGCCACAACTTGTTCAGAGTGCCGGCGATAGCTCGCCTTCTCTTTGTGGAAGACACGGTGAGATCCTTAACATCCAACAACTAATGGGACGCAAACGGGGCGCCCAGTTTAGCGGTACACACATTGATGAATCACCCTGCCTGTGAAACACCGACATGACAGGTTATAGCTGGGTCGGGATTCAAACCCAGGCTGGACAGTTTAGAGTCAAGTGTGCGTACCTCCAGTCCAGGCCATCCTGCCAACTTGTATGCTGCATACAGGTGAAATATAAAGCGTGAGATATTTTTATATATACTGCATATTTAAAAAAAAATTGGTGTGGTTTTTGGCGGGCTGGAACGGATTAATAGCATTTCAATGCATTTTAATGGGGAAATTTGATTTGAGAAACGAGCAAATTGAGTTACGAGCTCGGTCACAGAACGAATTAAACTCGTAAGTCAAGGTTCCACTGTATATATATATATATATATATATATATGTATATATACATACATACATATATGTGGGGGTTCAGACCCCCCCCCCCCCACCTCCCCCCTTGTGTTCTATTATCGTTTGACCTATTACCAAGTATAAACAAGAAAATGTTCTGTTTTTGATTGATTTCTGTATACTCATAATACTTTCATGTTCTTTGGAAACCTGTTATCCCAGGATTAGGCTAAAGATGTTGCTCAATTACCAAAAATAACTAATTTGTATGTGTTGCTTTGTAAACCTTATCCATTATATTTCCTGTTAAAGAATTAAGTTACTGTGATGGCATGTTCTCTTACTGTCGAAATGTTCTTTGGAAACTTGTTATAAAAAGTTATGTGCTTTGTAAATCCAGACCCTGATGATATAATCCCTCTGTGAAGACCAACCTATCTTTCCCAGTCCCCCTTAAAGGACTGCGTTATATCACTTTCATGTTTGACATTTTTACGACTTGCTGAACTCCCCCAAAAATCAGGTTTCTAGAAAGTAGTCAACATGTTGTTTGACCCTTTGATGACCTTGGAGACCACTCTGTCTTTCCTTTGTCTCGAGAGCAAAAACCACACCCCAATATTCCCTTTATAAAGTGAAACTCGACCGAATTATTTCAGAGCATCATGTTGGAATCCTGGTCCTTGTGGGCCTCAGTTTTAAGCATTTTGCTTTCCACCAAGCTTGTGTGTTTGATGAATCAAATAAATATCTCAGTTGTTCTTTCTCTCAATCATGAGTCTTGAGTCCTAAATCAACGGATCCATCAAATGGCGAGCCAGGCAGATCAGCTCCGGCAGACTCGGGACGCGGCTCCAGGCGCGAGTGAGTGGAAAAAAAAACACCAGCTGGTTTGATCGGTCTGGGTGAGGTGAGCCTTGGGTTTATTTTGTTATAGACTGGGATTTTAGGTTAAATTGGAACTCACTCTGTCGCTCGGTGTCGTTTGCCTGTTTCCTGCTTCGAGCCTGATCCTCGAACAAAATTTAAGAACGAGCCGTTTTTGGGCTCCAGAACAACTGAGCTGTTTATAGGATTCGTCAGGGTAACGTTACGGGACGGGAGAGTAAGGTGCCCCAAGCGGGCGCCGAGGATAAGGAATAGATTGGTTTCGTAAAGTAAGGTTAGAAGCGTCATAAGGACGCCGGCAAAAGTAAGGTACAGTTAGCATATATGCGGGAGAGATCTCTGATTAGGCGGCTATATGCGGGAGAGATCTCTCGGGAATAAGGAGTAAGGTTGCCTAATTACCTGGCGGTTAGCTGGACAGGTAAGATACGGTTAGCACACAGAAAGTTGTGAGGCGGGCGAACCTCTAGGAGTTAGACTAGAAAGCTAGGAGTTAGGGTAGAAAGTTGTGGGGCGGGCGAGCCTCTAGGAGTTAGGGTAGACAGCTGTGCAGGCGGATGAGCCTCTCGGAAAGTGCAGGCGGTCGAGCCTCTCGATGGCCTGAGGAAGCAGGCAAACTAATTGCAGGTGCAGGATAAGGCGGGAATAAGGAGTAAGGAATAAGATAGATAAGCGAGCCAGGGAGCGACCAATGTCGCTCGTTGAAGATCAAGACCCATGGAAGGTTAGGTAGATACAGATCCCCTACCCCACAAGCCCTAAGCTCTGTCCCGGGGCTTCAGGCAACACCCCCTGCGCAGCGAGCCACCCCTGCCCCCCTTCCCCTGCTTCACCCTTCTCACCCCTTTCCTCCCCTTGTCCCAAAAATCCCCTTTTCCTCTGAATGAAATGAGACGTATACGAATGAATGGGAATTGCTGCACAAGATGCTCTGAGATTGATGGGTGTGCATGAATCCATGTGTGCTGTAATGTACGTGGTTAGTGTCAAGTTGGTCGGATATAAGGAAACGCATGAAATGCGAGCCGGTTTGACAGTCACGTGGTATGAGGAACATGAACGAATGTGGATTTTGATGACCACTTGATGTGCAACACCACTGTGTGGGCTTCGAATCATTGTGATTGGCCGCTTGCGGTGCGGGAATCCAGACCGGGATTGCCGATTCTGGCATCCATCCGAGGGTCCTGGTGATGTTCGGTAATTGACGTGTGTATTTTTATTTGTTTGGGACGAGAGGCGAACGGATGGTCTGGCGGTTCTTTTATGGTGTGCGAGCGGGCACACTGAAGTGTGTGAGGGGAGATTCAGTCGGCTTGGGGTTGGTGTAGACCTGGGTGTTCGTGAGAGGCCGCTGGTAAGGTGTGCGACAGGTACAGGGTGTGACAGGAGAAGATGCAATCAACGATTACATTGTGTATTAGCGACTCGTGTATTGGTATATCCCTGAGGCAGCTCACCTTTAGGATGATGTTATGTCACGTTTTGATGATGATGATGATTATGTCATGTAGTGCATTTTGGGTCTGGGGGTCTGATATCCTGTCAGAGGTCAAGGGTCTGATATCCTGTTTTTTGCGATGATTACGAGCTAGGGATGAGTTAATGACCAACTGATTGACAGCTGACTATTTTGACAGCTGACTATTTTGACAGCTGAATGTTTTGACAGCTCAATGTTTTGACAGCGGACTGTCAAACTGTCATAACAGTCCGCTGTCAAACTCGTTTGGAAAAACTCACGTCCTGACGCGAGGTAAACCCCGCCGTGAACGCGAATAGAGCGGCGTGCAGTCTGGTTGCCGCGGCAACGGCCCTCGCAGGAAAACGCGAGGCGGGAGTGTTGGGATTCGTGTGGAGGCACGAGGATGCGCGCCGGGACGGGGGGCGGCGTGGCGTCGTCGCGTTGAGTTGGTTGTGCCAGGTCGATCGGCGATCTCTGAATTTAAATCGGATTTTTGTCGTGTGTATTGTGCATTCGTCATTGACGTGTGTGTCGATTTTAGCGTCTATCCGAGGATCCTGGCGACGTTCGTTTAATTAAAGTTCTGTTGGTGTGGAATGCTGTCAGAGGTGCGAAATACACACCTTTGATCTGGAGGGGAGGTATTTTGGTAACTTACTTCCGTGATTTCCGTTTCATTGGATGGGAATTGGGAAATGCGAGCCCTGCCGGGGTTTTGAGTTTGTTGAATTGGGTTCGGAGCATGGGATTTGCTCAGAGTGCCGGTGATAACTTGCCTACTCTCAGAGGGGATGTGTCCCGCACAGGGGGAGAATACTGCTATGAGGTTGCTCGGAGGATGTGTGCCCAGATGCATTGTGGGTCATTGCGACTTTGCTGAGTGTCGGTGAGCAAGGGAGACGTTCGTGTGTGTTTTGTGCGGTGTGCTGGACGCCATGTCAGAATGGTGGGCGCCTGCGACATGCCATGCATTGTAAATTGTAATAAGGAATACATTGTTTAAGATGGAATAACAGGAAGTCTTGTTCATACAGTAAGTGAGGTACAGTGTGAATGATGAGATTCAGAGAGATCTCTGATTGAGGTAGATGAGGTTGTCTAGAGCAGATGAAATATAGAATAGCAGTTGCAAGATCGAGGTGCGGAGTGGCGGCTGGAAGATGCATCGATGCATTTGTGTTGATCGATGCGCCGGACATTGGCTTTGCTGGCGAGCGATGCTGCTAAGGTTAAGTTATAAAAATACATATGGGTCTAAGGGCAGATAATGTGGGACAAGCTGCCTCACGGGCGGTGCAGGGAGAGTATTGGAAATTCAACAAGATTCTGTGTTCAATAATTTGAGCAGAAATGTCGCGTTTTCAACCGAACGCTCATTCGAGGAAGGAGGAATGCGAGGTTTTAACTATCGGTTTGATGTGGTTCACGCCGGGCGAATGATGTGTGGATGGGTTGCGTCATGGCTAATGCATCTTGGAGATGCATCGGTGCAAAGACACAGGGAAGGTGCTGAGAGTGACACGGAGCACGAGTTGGTTGTGGCAGGTGCGAGAGGATGCACACCTGGAATGAAAGAATGCACGCTTGAGTTGGTAGTAGAGCACGTGATTGGGTGTGCGGAGGAGTTGTCACAGAGGAGTGGGCGCGAGGAGATGTGTTGAGGAATGTGCCGAGCGAGCACACGTGCGAAAGGTGTGCACCAGGTAGGGAGGGTGCTGTGGTCAGGGGTGTAACGAAGCTTGGGAGCGGAATGTGTGTACCTGGGAGGATATTGTTCCAGGCACGGAGATGGTAGAGCACGCCTCCCAAGAGAGGCTGTGGGATTTTGGCGGGAGTTCTTGCAGAGGCAAGATGCACCTTTCTCCGTTTGAAATTTGACCTTTTTTTGAAGTTCATTTGACCTATGTTTGAGAATGATTTGAGATCATGGGAATGATTTGGAATGGGAATGAGGTCAGAGTGAATTCGCTAGCCTTGAAAGGGCGACAGGCTGAGTCAATCTATTGGGTGTTAGTTCAACGAATTGATATAGAAGTTAAATCGGAAAAAGGAACAATATATTGTTGGTTAAAACTGAAATTGTGGACGTAATTTGTGGATAGAAGAATATCGGTTTCTGAAATTTGTAAGTTGTTGTGGTGGACGTCTTAATAGGTGATGTCCTTTGTTGGGGCTTGTGATACGCCTCTGTTATCTGTCTGACTGTCTGTGAGTTACAGTGTGTCTGGAGAGGAGGTCAGTCAGGTAGGATGGGGCCAAATTATGGAGGGCTTTGTAGGTTAAGAGGAGGATTTTGTACTGGATTCTCTGGGGAATGAGGAGCCAGTTTCAGTTATAATGACGGGGGTGATGTGGTCACGGGTCCGGGAATGGGTAAGTAGATGGGCAGCGGAGTTCTGACCGTATTGGATTATTGAGGTTTGGTGATTATTGATGATTATCGAGGGTGAACCATAGAGAAGGCTGTCTTTGTGATCTGTTTGGTGTATTTGTCGAAGGAGAGGGTTTGGTCAAAGATGGTGCCAAGATTCCGGTTGTGAGTGGAGGCGGATACTGGGAAACCGTCGATGTTGGGGGCAAAGTTATGGGTGGATTTGGTAAGCGGTTTTGGGTAAATGAAGATTAATTCAGATTTAGCATAGGTAAGTTTGAGGAAGTCGATTTGAAGCCAGGATTTTATTTCAGTAATGCAGTTTGTCAGGAGATGGCGGAGGAGCACAATTTGGTGGAGATGAAAGCTGGATGTCATCGGTGAAGCAGTGGAATTGGAGACCATGGTGCATTGGCCATGGTGCACGACGGATTAAGTGACCGAGGGGGGATAGGTACAGGATGAAGAGGAGCGTTTTGGGCCAAAAACTGAACCTTGAGGGGGAGCGAATTGTGGTGATTAAGCTGGTGTAGATGCTGTCAATTTTGCTTTGGATGAATGAAAGGAAGGAAATGCAGTTTCTACTGTAAAGGACTGGTGGTGGTGTTCAGGGCGCTGAGGAGTTTGTTCGTAGTTGTATTTGAGGTTGTTTGTTCACGTTGTAGAGTTTGTTTATTTATTTGTTTGTTTATTTAGTTTGTTTTATTGTAGAGAAGAGTGCTTTTGGGTTTTCCGGAGCCAGAGTGGATAATTTGAGAGTAGCAGGCGGAGCGGAAGAGGGCATCTTTGTAGTACTGAAGGTGGTCCTTGTAGGCTTGGGAGTGAATTGTGAGACCTGTTTTATTGCGGAGTCTTTCAAGTTGGCGAGCATGAGTTTTCATCAGGCGGAGTTCAGGGGTAAACCAGGGAGCAGAATGGGTGGAAGAAACTGATTTGGGTTTAATAGGCGCAAGCTGGTCTAAGCAGGGTGAGGAGGATGGTGTGATTGATGATGTCAAAGGCGGTGCTGAGGTCGAGGAGGATGAGAATGTTGAGGTTGCCGGCGTCAGAGGAGAGAGAAGGTCATTGGTGATTTTGAGGAGAGCAGTTTCAGTGCCGTGGTTGAGGCGGAATTCGGGTTGGAATGTTTCATACAGGTTATTGGCAGAGTGGTGATGTTTGAGTTGAATGGCTACAGAGCGTTCCAAAACTTTGACAGAAAGGGTAGGTTGGAGATGGGTCTGAAGTTATTTAGGGTGTCAGGATTGAGTCCAGGGTTTTTTCCAGAATGGGGGTGAAGTTTCACGAGGTTTTTGGGAAATCGGTATGTGAAGCTGGATTAAGTTTGAGTGGTTAATTATTACATATGCTCTGGGTCCATGTGGTTAATGTGATGTGACTAAAAAAATGAATTGGAATCGCTGTAAACAGTGTAGATGGAAAAAACATATGAGACAGGGACAATGGGCTGCTTGTTGAGCCATGGATATTGGCATTGGATTGGTGAAGATTGGGATATTACATTATTTTGAGTAAGTATTGGTATGAGTAATTACGTAAGTAATTATGAGTTATTATGAGTAATTACGTAAGTAATTATGAGTTATTATGAGTAATTAGTGGTATGAGTATTAGTTGTGAGTAAGTGATTATTTTTGTAAAGTTACATGTTTCGCATTGTGGATCTGGGGACAAGCTAGTTTGATGGGACCCTGGAGTCTTCTGTGTGTCTATGTGTTTGTCTGGCTGTTACACTGGACCCTGGGATGTGTTTTCATGAGACGAATTTCAGAATTGATGAGAATTCAGTGAGTATGGTAGACAACGTGAAGTGGCTGGTGTGAAGGAAGTGGTTGGGAAAGATGGACCCCCTTCACGAATACCCGGTAGGGTAGCTTAAAGGTAGGACATATGAGAACTATTTTTATTTTCAATAAATAGACCAGGTTATTTTATTATTTGTTTATTTACGAAAATAAATAAATAACAGGGAGAGGTTAATGGTGGTGTGTTGGTGGGAAAAAATTGTTTGTGTGGACATTGTTGTGTGGACTTCATTGTTGTGGACTTCACACATTGTTGTGTGTGGACTTTTGTTGTTGTTGTTGTTGTTGTTGTTGTTGTGTGTGTGGATTGTTGTTGTGTGGATTGTTGTGTGGATTGTTGTTGTGTGTGTGGAAGTGTGGACTTCACACATTGTTGTGTGTGAAATTGTTGTGTGGACTGGGGAACGAGGGCGGCGTAGGTGACGTGAGGGGAATGCCATGCACTGCGACCGTCTCCCCCCAAGACCGAGGTTGTCGGGGACATGAGTGGGATGTCGATTGCAGTGATGTGGGATGTCGATCACAACCTGACGATGTTGTTCGTGGAGGAGGTCTTGTGTTAAAGTTGGGACGCGTTGCTGGGGATCTGGGTGGCTGGCACCCCGTGTGGTTGGGAGTTGCAGGTTCACAGAAGGAGGTTGGAATCCAGTGTTATGTTCGGAGCACGCAAGGCTGAGCAGGATGGATTGCCATTGGGACGTGTTCTCAAATGATTTTATCAAAATGATGGCTCCTGAGTAAGGGGAGGGAGCAGGGAAAAATATTCACTGTAACAGGTGTTGTTAAACTGTTTGTCTGCATGAGGATGGCAGAGTTGGCCTTCGAGACTCATGTGAGTTGTGTCTGGAGGCAAGGTTCGGGAGGGAGTGTGAAGAAGGAAGGACAAAGGGTTGTAAAAAGTTGATGGTAAGGCAGGGTATAAGGGAAAGTGGTTGTGAAATGCTGTCTTAGTGATAAGGAAGTGTTGGTGGTTGGCCTGCACTGAAGAAGAGTGTGACAATGAATGGAAAGTTGTGGCTTTTATTTGACAAAATGGTGCTAGGTTGCCACAACACAGGTTGGGGCTGGTGCAGATGGGATCACGGCTCTGCAGACCAGGTGAGCAGAACTCCACCACGCACGCTGGAATCACATCAATTGAATTATTGTCCAGAAAGGAAGGTATTTTCGGAAATTGGGGAAAGCAAAAACAACATTTGAATTTCCAGACATGACGCAGAAAATGCAGCTATAAATAGAGATGAGGTAACTAAATGCCAATTGGTGGGCAGGGGGGCTAGGAATACTAATCGAGGATTTAGTCCTTGCATGTGTGAGCAAATGTTCCACAGGATGAACCCAAATGAACCTCCGGCTGTCGACGTGACTGCGAACCCTGGAACGACGACCCGAACGAGTCACTGAGCAGCAATGATGAGATCTCCGCGTCTGAAGAATGTTCTTCCATTTTAATGTTGCCAATAACGATTTTAAAAATGATTTTGATTATACTGAAAAATTGAATTTGGATCCGGATGTGGACTTGCTTTTCACGGACCCAGTCTAGTAATTCTCTTGTCACTTATGTCTCACGAGCTCACAGCAGTTCAACCCTTGCTGTCCCAGCCCTGGATTTTGACCCAACTCCGGACCCAAGTGCATTGCAGGGCCCGCCCGCCAGGAAGCCGATTATCCTGGATCCCAACATGTCGCATGCAGACGCAAACGACTACTTAAAGGAAGTTTCTCTCTTTTTCATGGAATGTAAGGCTCTGACTGCTGGTCTTCTAGGCTGCAGGTCTAAGCCACTTGATACTAATGTTGATATGTACTCCCCGGCAGAACGACGGCACATTAACGGTCTTATGAACATGGAGATCGATTGAGCGCCGAAGATTCATAGGGACTGCGCCTGCGAACACTTGGGCGAGCTCTCGCTAGAGGAGGGTCCCGGCTGCACCTCCGTGGCCAAAGGGTGGGCCGGGAGACCTTCTCGAGTGTGGACCCCTGTGGGACCAGTCGTCTTCGTTGTGGATCCGACGCGCCATTGGATAAACATGTTTCTATGGCCAACACACTTAACACACGCACCCACACACACGCGAATCGTCCTGCTGGGTGCTATGCGAGGTGCTTTGGGTGCGGGGCATGCCCACTGGGCCGCATTCGCGTGGTATTTTCATTGACTGTCTCCCTACCTTGATTTAATAAAGGCCCTTTTTTTGGCTCGTAGATAGCGTTGTATCTTTGATCCAAGAGGACGGTATGTGGGGGTTCAGACCCCCCCCCCCCCACCTCCCCCCTTGTGTTCTATTATCGTTTGACCTATTACCAAGTATAAACAAGAAAATGTTCTGTTTTTGATTGATTTCTGTTTACTCATAATACTTTCATGTTCTTTGGAAACCTGTTATCCCAGTATTAGGCTAAAGATGTTGCTCAATTACCAAAAATAACTAATTTGTATGTGTTACTTTGTAAACCTTATCCATTATATTTCCTGTTAAAGAATTAAGTTACTGTGATGGCATGTTCTCTTACTGTCGAAATGTTCTTTGGAAACTTGTTATAAAAAGTTATATGCTTTGTAAATCCAGACCCTGATGATATAATCCCTCTGTGAAGACCAACCTATCTTTCCCAGTCCCCCTTAAAGGACTGCGTTATATCACTTTCATGTTTGACATTTTTACGACTTGCTGAACTCCCCCAAAAATCAGGTTTCTAGAAAGTAGTCAACATGTTGTTTGACCCTTTGATGACCTTGGAGACCACTCTGTCTTTCCTTTGTCTCGAGAGCAAAAACCACACCCCAATATTCCCTTTATAAAGTGAAACTCGACCGAATTATTTCAGAGCATCATGTTGGAATCCTGGTCCTTGTGGGCCTCAGTTTTAAGCATTTTGCTTTCCACCAAGCTTGTGTATTTGATGAATCAAATAAATATCTCAGTTGTTCTTTCTCTCAATCATGAGTCTTGAGTCCTAAATCAACGGATCCATCATATATATATATATATATTGTTACCGACGCGGTTTAGATGTTATTTACCGAGCGGTGGTATTGCCGCGACCGAACAGTTATTCCCCGACTAGACCCCGATTCCACCCAGACGTTGACCAAATCGCGCTATGCCAAATCAATGATAGAAAGGACACGACGACTGGGAAAGAGGAAACGACGCAAGGGGTACAGTTCTCAAGACCTCCGGAGGAGGGTATAATTACAGTGGTGGAGAAAAGGGGGGTAGATTACAAGGCAGTGAGGTAAAGACACAGAAGAGATGGGCACTTAATTACCGTCTTATCTTATCCCAGACAGACCACAGACAAACGGAACAAGGCGGACTTACACAGGGATTGATGGCAGGAAGGGACAGGTAGGTCGATAGCACAAGGTGCACCTTGGCTCGGGGACAGGATAAAGCACGGTCCAGTCCAGAAGATGCGGGGAGGCCTCACAGCGCTCGGAAGTGGTCTTGCTTGCTCCAAGCTCAGCGCGCATCTGACGTCACCTCCCTCTCCCTGCGCATGCTCAGCGGGGAGTGACACGCCCTCGGCTGGTTGGCTCCGCCCCACTGGGGCCGGTCCGCCGCTTCCATTGGGTGCGGGGGTTACCGGGCTCCGCCCTTGACGAGGAGCTGACAGGGAGCCCCTATTTGGTAACCCCGTCGAGCACATGTTCGATGGCGGCTCGTTGGGAAGGCCTGGTGCCCTCCCAACACCACCTACCAACCAAGCCGGAGTGAGGACGTGCACTTCCCGCGCCCGCCGCTGCCGTTGCTGTTGTTGCTGAACCGTGAGGAAGAGCTGCGGGGAGGTATCAGAAGGTCCTAAACTTCCTAACGGTGCCATACAATCACATTCTGGTGCAACGAAGGGTCAGAATTAATGGAAACGAGTCCTTAACTGACATAGACTAAGAATAACTAGCAAGATGTCCTATAGTTGTCTTACATGAGATGCGGTGAACCTGGGCACGACATTTAATGGGGGAAATAGGGGGAGGTCGGGTCAACAGAGTGTTGTTTACAGAAAATGGGACTAGGGAATGGGGGATTGGGGATAGTTGGGAAGTATTGAGGAAATAGGGGAATATTTACAAGCGGATATGGATGGATTCAAATCCCATATCCGCAACATTGCACCCTTCTCTACCTCGGGGCGTCCCGACCCGATAAATTTTTACCTACTTTAGTGTGGCACTCAGATGTAGTTCCCTCTACTATTAACTCAACCCTGAGTGCGACAGTTTTACAGATGTTCACAAATGAGTAAATATGTCCCCCTGCGACGTTGCACCCTTCTCCTAACAGAAACACACCCACAGGATAACCGAATCGTGGAAAGCATCCTCAAACTAAACATACAGCCGGTAGGGAGCATTATTTATACAACACTGATATTTACACTACGATCCAGGACCTGTTCTTTGAGGAACACATGCAGATGTTATGCATAGGGAAAGCACGCATGCCAGCATCGATACACCAACCCACGAGTGCCCTGTGGCCCTACGGCCTTTAACAATGTGCAGAGCACCCCGTCCAAGCACCAAAAGCACCACCCCATTACGCACAGTCAGCACCATCCGGTGCACCAATAAAGTGTTCATAAAAATGCACAATTAAGTGTCCATGGTCACCGGTGGTGTCGCAGCCGGCCGATGTTCTGCCGCTGGTCTTGCCTTCATGGAGTGCACTTGGCCTTCTGGCTTCTTTAGGAATAAAGAAAGGCGCCAACCGCGTCCATTTCTGAATTGTGGCCGTCAGGGGGCCAACTAAAAGTGGTTCACCTGTATGGCATAGGTGCCACGTTGACCCAGAGGTCCATCCACGGGTGGTGCTTGACCGCAAAAGAACTGCAGTCCATTGTGGGCGGCCACAAAAATTGCGGTCCATATGGTGTATCGATCCAGGCAGCAAGCAGCGGAAGTACAGGCCCACAACTGCGGAGCCAGCACCTCTCTCTTCTCTCTCTCTGCCCCAAAGCCAGATCCTCGGAGGTGGGAGACAAAAGAAGACAAGTGAGTAAGGTGGTAAGGGCGCAAAAGTGCACGCAATACAAGGTAATGCACACTGGGGGCACATGGGAACCAGGTGAGACAGGTACGTTCCTACCGTACGCCCCCCCCCCCCCACCAGGTAACCTACATTGCCCCTCCCTTACCCCTTACTGTATCCACAAAACACAACACTACCCATAAACATCTACTTTACACATCAACAAACGTCCCTACTGTCTTCCCCGTTCCTCCCATAAACCAAATTCGTCTTCTCTCCCTCCTAACCAATCAAATTTGCCATTTCCAACTCTCATCAAAATCTGCCATCTCCAACTCAACATCAAAATCTGCCATCACCAATTCATCATCAGTCCCTCCTAAGGAGGGAGAGATGGAATCACACCAATGTCTTATCCACGTCGTGATGCGTCTCACAAATCCAAACAGCAATTCTCATTTCCTGCAACACAAAACAAAGAAAACACAGGTGTGAAGTCATCATCATCACCTCAGGTAAGTGGCTGCGTATGGTGCGACAGGTTCATCAATCCTAACTATTTCCTAAATGACTTTAACAACTTTACATTACCCGGGGTCTTTCTCCTGCCAAACCATTGGCCCTCATTACTCTATGTGGTTCGAAGAACCAAAATCCCATTGACCATCTGTGGTGCACACCATCAATTTGGGTCTCACTCCCCGATTCAACACTCGGTGCCCCCGCACAATTTCGGTGGCTGGGTCGTGTGACGCTCCCAGCTGGTCCGCCCACCTGCACACCTCCACCACTGTTGTTGCCTACCGAGCTCACCTGCTCCTCACCCTAACCTAACTAACTGGGGAAGGCCCTCTCGCACTCTCACCCCCTCAGTGCCCTCTCTGGCACGGGCTGCCCGATCCACACCCGGGATCCTCAGGCACCCACTGACACTAACGGCTCCCAGAGCCCACCTGCAGCCTCACCTGGCCGACATCTAACAGTGGCGGAGTGCCCAACCATTCACACTCATACTAACAGGCCACACGACCAGCCAATTTCACCACACCAATGCACCCATCCACAATACCATTCTGCAACCGCACCACAAATGCCAATATCCAACCACAATTTACCTAGACCTTCTAACTATTCTTTAAACTACCCTCCCCGGGTACTCGTGAAAAGGGGTCCACTCTTCCCCCATCCACACCTTCGCACCATGCACACCACTCGGTACCACTTACTCCAACTCTCTCCACACCACTCATTCTCTGCTCCATATATTCCACACACCTGTACTTGCACACCTGTGCTCTCATACTTGGTGCCGCCTGCACCCTTCTCTCCCCCAAGCGCATTCGCGCTGATCCACAACACTCACTACTCACCATGACACTCATCCGCAATGCTCTCTCATTCATCACTTGTACACTCACACACACCTCGGAGCATTGCCTCACCGATGCCTCATTTGAAGCTGCTCACCAGCACTTCCATTCATACTGCATCATCTGCTCTGTCTACTCCCTTCTAAAACTCGCGCTCCTCCGTCTTCCCTTACACTCAGCGCTCCCACGTCATTATCAAACACTAAGCTACTACGTCCCCACTACAGGTACCAAGTCTCTTACTTAAATCTGGTCACCTATAGTCACCTCTAGTCCCTATCATTATCCAAGCCCTCCCTGGCTCGGTTGTCATAGCCACCCCATATACTATTGCGCATTTGCCCCCATTTGTGAGGGATGACAGAGTTGCCATCCCACCACATCGGGCATCTCCCACTACCAATTTTGCACCTCAAATTTCAACAAATCAAAAATTTGCCAATCACTACCCATCATCTGCCAATCATTACTGCCAATCCTTTGCCAATCATCAAATTTTGTTTTTCTAATTTAGGGGCCAAAACACTATCCTCGTCATTACAGTCTACTTACTAATGCCTCTCGGTGCGCCAATTCACTTCCACAGCCCGGCTTCGTAAAGCCGAGCAATGAATGCGGGTTCTTTGGTGCCGGCGGCTGGATGCGTCCGGCACTCGGTGCAGGGACAGGGGCTTACGCGTGCCGAGATCCCACGCACCACCTCGGCGCGGAGCCATCCAATTGCCCGATCTCGACCTGCCGGAACATCTCAATAAAAAGTGGTCGCCATGACGACCCTTCCTATCGGGCTGCCCGCTCTGCCTAGTGGAGCACGGACGCGGCCGTTCCAAGCGAGGCCCAGCGTGGATCGCGTACGGTGGTCCTTTCGAACCCGCCGTGGCTCGGATCCCCGCTGGTTCTCGCGGCACGCGAAGCTGCCCGACGCGCACCGAGGGCCCGATTCGGCTATAAGTCGTTCTAACCTCTAACCCGGTTACCGTCGATGCCTCACCTGCATGCTTACACGCATACGCTACCCCTTTCTTGCTCATACATCCAGCCGTTTCCCTGCTCTTGGTCATTGCACCTTCTCTTACACACCCAGGTACACTCATTCCGCTCACAGACTTGGTCACACACCTGACCACCGAACACCTTGGCACACATTCGTCGCTCGCACACCTCACCAACACACCTCTTCGCGCCCCCTCCTCGGTCACCTCCTCTGTGACAATCACAGGTGTGCTCTCACTCGCACACCCAACCACGTGCCTCACTACCAATTCCAGCGTGCATTCCCACACACGCTCTACCATTCCAGGTGTGCTTCCTTTCTCACCTGTCACAACCAACTCACGCTCTGTGTCACTCTTACTACTCTCACCTCCACTCTTGACAGCGCACTCACCCTTACTCTCGACAGCGCACTCTTTCCTCATGCACCCGTCCGTTACACACCTTTCTCGCGCACACTCTCCCGTTACACCCTCTGTAACACTCACCACAGGTGCACACTCTTCCTTACTTTTGACAGCGCACTCTTTCCCCATGCACCCCAGAGTCGGACTTTCTCGCACACCTCCTTTTTCGCACACCAGACCTGTCGCACACTTCACCAACAGCCTCTCACGAACACCAGGGTCCATCTCGACCCCCAAGCTTATTAAATCACCTGGCGCATCATACGCACGACCATATTGGTCACCACTTACACCGGGTCCTCTTTCTCTTCGCTTCTCCTCCATCACCTGCGAATCCCTCATCCGGTTAATGAGCACATCATCACGATCCGAACACAGACTTTGGACCAATTCTTTCACTTCCTCTTTGATCTCTTTCTTATCCCCTCTCCGTCGCTTCTTAATTTCGCTTACCCCTTCTTCCACTTCTTCTAATTTCTGCTTCACCTCTTTTATTTCCCGGTGCGTCTCCTCAAGCTCGTCCTCTAAGGCCACCTTGACCGTTTATATGTGCGTCCTCACCTGCCGGTCCTTCGTCTCCATTACCTCTGTCACCTCGTCCAACCTCGTTGTCAGTCCCTCACGTACCATCTGACACTCTTTTTTAATTACCCCTACGTCCTTTTTCATCTCCTTCTGTGTTGATTTTAAACCCTCTATTACCGCTGTGTTCCTTTGAACCTGCTCCGTTAGTTCTTTTTGTCCCTCCGTCAGCTGTTCCACTCCCAGCGTCAACTCCTCTATACCACCTTGCAATTTTACAGTCCCCTTTCTCACCTCCTTCTCCATGCGCTCCTTACAGTGCCTCACCTCCTCGCGCACTCCTCCGACCTCCTCACTCACACCTCTTCTGATCTCCTCTCCCATCACTTGCATCTCCTGCCCAGATGCCACCCTCATCTGCTCCATTTCCTCCCTGTGAGCATCCAATTTAGTTTCTACCCCCATTCTGACCCCCTCTATCTGCTGCCCCATTTGTTTAACTTCCCTTTCCGCTTGGTCCCTCATGTCCCTCAATTTGCCTTCCATACTGTTTTCTAACCCCTCTAACCCCTTTTTCATCCCTTCCATTTGATTCTCTTGAGCGGCTATTCTGTTTTCCACCCCCGTTAACCCCTCCTGTATTTCCCCTAATCTATTGTCTAATCCCTCAAATTTGTTTCCTAATCCCTCTATTCTACTCCCTAACCCTCCGATCTGGACCCCCATGTCCTCCCTCAATTTCTCACTATTGGACCCCATGTCCTCCCTCAATTTCTCGCTATTGGACCCCATGTCCTCCCTCAATTTCTCGCTATTGGACCCCATGTCCTCCCTCAATTTCTCGCTATTGGACCCCAATACCCCCATTTGCTCACTCTGAGCCTCTATACTGTTTTTCAAACCTCCAATTTGGTCTCCCATTTGTCCCATAAGGGCCCTCATTTGCAGGAAAAAAAGGTTCGAATCCACCAGCGGCACTGCTACGGTCGCGGGCGCGGTCGCCGTAGCCATGTGCGAGGCGCCATTTTGCGCGCCCGTAACCTCGTGCGCGAGGACGCCATTTTGCGAACCTTCCGCCACTCACTGCTTCGCTCTCCTCATGTCCCTCAATTTGGTCCTGGATCGACCCTGCCTCACTCTCCTCTACCGGAACCCAGCCGTCTTGATCTCCCATAGCGCGACTTTCAAAATTCGGGTTTTTTGTAAAACAAAATCAAATTTCGGTTACTTGTAATTTTGAGCGCGTCTCTAAGCGCGCTTCGGGTCCGTATCTCACTCCCGACACCAATTGTTACCGACGCGGTTTAGATGTTATTTACCGAGCGGTGGTATTGCCGCGACCGAACAGTTATTCCCCGACTAGACCCCGATTCCACCCAGACGTTGACCAAATCGCGCTATGCCAAATCAATGATAGAAAGGACACGACGACTGGGAAAGAGGAAACGACGCAAGGGGTACAGTTCTCAAGACCTCCGGAGGAGGGTATAATTACATTGGTGGAGAAAAGGGGGTAGATTACAAGGCAGTGAGGTAAAGACACAGAAGAGATGGGCACTTAATTACCGTCTTATCTTATCCCAGACAGACCACAGACAAACGGAACAAGGCGGACTTACACAGGGATTGATGGCAGGAAGGGACAGGTAGGTCGATAGCACAAGGTGCACCTTGGCTCGGGGACAGGATAAAGCACGGTCCAGTCCAGAAGATGCGGGGAGGCCTCACAGCGCTCGGAAGTGGTCTTGCTTGCTCCAAGCTCAGCGCGCATCTGACGTCACCTCCCTCTCCCTGCGCATGCTCAGCGGGGAGTGACACGCCCTCGGCTGGTTGGCTCCGCCCCACTGGGGCCGGTCCGCCGCTTCCATTGGGTGCGGGGGTTACCGGGCTCCGCCCTTGGACGAGGAGCTGACAGGGAGCCCCTATTTGGT
>NC_136265.1:84917388-84937388 GCF_964187855.1 Myxine glutinosa
CCGTCTTATCTTATCCCAGACAGACCACAGACAAACGGAACAAGGCGGACTTACACAGGGATTGATGGCAGGAAGGGACAGGTAGGTCGATAGCACAAGGTGCACCTTGGCTCGGGGACAGGATAAAGCACGGTCCAGTCCAGAAGATGCGGGGAGGCCTCACAGCGCTCGGAAGTGGTCTTGCTTGCTCCAAGCTCAGCGCGCATCTGACGTCACCTCCCTCTCCCTGCGCATGCTCAGCGGGGAGTGACACGCCCTCGGCTGGTTGGCTCCGCCCCACTGGGGCCGGTCCGCCGCTTCCATTGGGTGCGGGGGTTACCGGGCTCCGCCCTTGACGAGGAGCTGACAGGGAGCCCCTATTTGGTAACCCCGTCGAGCACATGTTCGATGGCGGCTCGTTGGGAAGGCCTGGTGCCCTCCCAACACCCCCTACCAACCAAGCCGGAGTGAGGACGCGCACTTCCCGCGCCCGCCGCTGCTGTTGTTGCTGAACCGTGAGGAAGAGCTGCGGGGAGGTATCGGAAGGTCCTAAACTTCCTAACGGTGCCATACAATCACATTCTGGTGCAACGAAGGGTCAGAAAAAATGGAAACGAGTCCTTAACTGACATAGACTAAGAATAACTAGCAAGATGTCCTATAGTTGTCTTACATGAGATGCGGTGAACCTGGGCACGACATTTAATGGGGGAAATAGGGGGAGGTCGGGTTTACAGAGTGTTGTTTACAGAAAATGGACTAGGGAATGGGGAATTGGGGATAGTTGGGAAGTATTGAGGAAATAGGGGAATATTTACAAGCGGATATGGATGGATGCAAATCCCATATCCGCAACAATATATATATATATATATATATATATAGATATATATATATATATATATATAGATATATATATATATATATATATATAGATATATATATATATATATATATATATAGATATATATATATATATATAATATATATATATATATATATAGATATAGATATATATATATATATATATAGATATATATATATATATAGATATATATATATATATATATATATAGATATATATATATATATATATATATATATAGATATATATATATAGATATATATATATATATATATATATATATATATAGATATATATATATATATATAATATATATATATATATATATATATAGATATATATATATATATATATATAGATATATATATATATATATATATATATATATATATATATATATATATATATATATATATTATGTTATAGATCGCGGTTAGATGTTATAGACCGAGCGGTGGTTTAGAACCGCGACCTAACAACACTCACCCGATTCACCCAGACTTTGGCCGTATCGCACCCTAGCTGCTCAATGAGGGAAAAGACAAAAACGACGCAATGTAAAGAGGAAAACGAAGGCCAAGAAAGGTTGGAAAGACTACTAAATTTATTCCTACGATTTACACACAAGCAACAAAAAAGCAATTCAGTTTATTTACAAGTACAAGACGCATGTGACACAGTGCAAATTTAGCTTATCTACAGACTTAACTTATTACCCAGGACAGAACAAACAAAGACGACTCACACGGGGAATGCCAGGGATGGCAGAAGGTGGATGGCTGGCGGGAGAGGAAAGGTCCAAGGGGGGGTCTTGCAGCACAACCGGCGCGTTCAGCAGCCGCCGTTCCGTTTCGGCCCTGCTCCGAACCGCCGTTCAGGCCCCCTTTGGCGGTCGGGTGTCGCGGCTGCGGCGGCCTCCGTCCGCTGCGTTCCCAGGACTTGTCTCACTCGTCTGGTCCCTCAACCCTCAACTCTTTCTTGCTTCTCTCACTCCTCACCACCGACTTCTCTCTCTGGCAACCGACTGTGACCAACTCCTTGCAACTCTCTTTCTTCTTCTCTTCTCTTCTCATCTCATGCTCATCTCCAAGGCCTCTCTCATAAAGCAGTCCCTTACAGTCGCTTTTATCACCTCTAGCGAAATCAAGCCGCCGACTCGAGAGCACGCCTACCGGGTCACTCACCGCGGCCCTGGTTGGTCGCGCGACCCTCGGGCTCCGCCCCGGACGACGACGGGCGGGCGCGCCCCTCCCCTCCTCTGACGAGGTGGAGACACGCCTTTCTTCCCTGACTCGAGCCTCGTGGTCAATGGCGGTTATTGGAGGGGAGGTGATTGGGAATCGAGGCTCAGCAATGACGAGAGGGGATGTAATATGGCAATCGAGGGTCGGCAATCACGAAAGGGGGGATGTGAAGGAAATGGGGATTTTTGGGGATGGGAATGGAAGGGGATCTATTCTCTTTCACTGGTGCAATGGAGTATTTCAATTAATGGGAGACACAGCCTTACGCTAATACACAGAATAAGAGATAACTATCAAAAGAAAAGATATATCGTGACCTACATGTATGTTTTTCTATGGACTAACTACGGGAACGCCCTTTGACCTTTATACAACCACAACGGAGGGAGGAGGGGTGATATTTTACAACAACCTTTTACAACAACCTTTTACAACATTTTACCACCACCACAAAATAAAAAAAACACATTCTCATATTCACAACACTGCACCCTCCTCCCCTTAGGCACGTCCCGGGCCTATTACTTTTACCTTAGTGTGGCATGTAGGTGTAGTTCCCTCTACTTTTAGCCTGACCCTGAGTGCGACAGTTTTAAACATAAATAAATGTGTCCCGCTGCTCCATTGCACCCTGCCTAACAGACTTACGCCCACAGTTAACCGAATTGCGGAATGGTCTTCAAACTACACACTGACGGTGGGAAGCATTATTTGCTATTGACGCTATTTTTATTTACAAAACTAACCCAGGACCTGTAATTGTTCTTTCTGGGGGGAGGACAGTCTGCTCTGCATCAATGCACCATTAAAGCACCCAAAAACGCACCAATACACACCCAAGCACCAATCGGTGCAGTCACCATTGTTCAATGAATAAAATAAAACCAACAAACCCAACCCTGCAGGTGTCTCTTGCTCTTCGGCTCCCTCTGCTGGTTATTATTATTTCTTCCTGTTGTTGTCATTTCCATTTTGCTTTGCTTACTGGCGGCCTATTTGTAATAAAGTGTGCCCAATGTGTCCTTTTTATTTTCGTTTATTTATGGCCCACAGGGCCGACTAGTGTGGTTCACCTGTGGGGCATCGGTGCCCTGTGGCCAAGGTCCGCCAGCAAGATTTCGGGCCCTCATGGCCGGTTCCAGCAGAGGGGCCTTGCCCCAACCCATGGGGTCCATAAGTGGTGCTCGGCCACTGACATGTGGTCCATAATGTGGTGCATCGATGCAGACAGCTGGTTCTGGGAATTTCGGGCGCACAATGGCCGACCCACGCACGCTCCCCTCGGCGCCCAGGTCCTCATGTGGGAGACAAAAGGGGGGACAAGACAGATGAGCGAGGGTAAGGTCTCAAGGGTACACATCAAAAAGGCAATGCAAGGCGAAATGCGTACGGAGGGCGAAGTGAGAAAGCTCGTCCCTACCGTACGTCACCCCCCTGTTACCTAGCCCACCCTTGCCCTTACCCCATATGTACAAAACCTACACATTACCAATTCGTCACTACTGTCACGTCTTCCCCATATTTCCCCTATATCAAATTCGTCACCACAATCCCTCTACTTCAAAAATTTGCCATCATCAATTCATCATCAATCCTCATAAGGAGGCAGAGATGGAACATCAAAGCACAATGTCACACCCACGTCATGATGCGTCTCACAATCCAAACATTTGCACAATAAAAAATAATAAAACATGGCATGGTGTGGAGTTACCTGTCACCTCCGGTGAGTGGATGCAGATGGTGCGAGGAGATCCTTCATCCTAACTATCCTCTAAATGACTTTAACCACACTTTACACTACCCGGGGTCTTTCTCCGGCCAAACCATTGGCCCTCTTACACTATGGGTTCTAAAACCAATTCCCATTGGCCAAACTGTGGTGCTTTTTCAATTTGGGGTCTCACTCCCCAGATTCATCTCCCGGTGCCCTCGCACAATTTCTGGGCCGCGACGTGTAGCTCTCCCAACAGGTCTACCCACCTGCACACCTCCACCACTGTAGTTGCCACCCGAGCTTACCTAGCTCCTCACCCTAACCTATCTAACTGGGGGCAGCCCCTCTCCTGGCTCTGTCACCCCATGGTGCCCTCTGGCACTGGGCTACCCGGGTCCGTCCTCCGGATCCTCGGGCCCCATCCACAACAACTACTACCGGCTCCCAGAGCCCACCTGCGGCCTCACCTGGCCGACATCCTCACAGTGGTGGAGTGCTCAAACAACTACACACACTAACAGGCTACACGCCCAGCCATTTCCACAACACTAATGCACCCATCCACAGACCATTCTTTCACCCGCACCACAGATGCCAATATCCAAACCACAATTTACCTGTACCCTCTACCTAACACTTACACTACCCGCCCCGGGTATCCGTGATGGGGGTCCACTCTTCCCCCATTCACACCTTCGCACCATCCACTCCACTCCACAATTTCCACCATTCTCACTCCACGACCATCCATTCCACTACTCCATACCATTTATTCCATACACCTGTCTTTCATTCACCTGTCGTTGCACACCTGTGCAATCTCACCTGGTGCCACCTGCACCCTCCTCCTCTTTCTGGACCAGTTGGTCAACGCAACACACATCACCATCACTCACTCATACACTGCTCCATTCACCTGTTCAGTTGCACACCTGTGCAATCACACCTGTTCCATTCTCACCTGTTCAATCCTCACACACACGGCATCATCTCAGCTAACTTCTCCCCTCTGAAACTTGCGCTTCCCAGTCGTCCCTTTAAACTATTGCGCTCCCACGTCATTATCATCCATACTAATCTACCTGCGTCCCCACTACAGGTATCAGTCACTAACTAAACTTAACGTTACCTAATGTCAATCTTCGCTAGATCCCTACACACCATATCCTAACCCACCCGGGCTAGTTTTCACTGCCATACACCCCATAATCTAGTGCTCCTTTGCCCCCACATGGGAAGGATGGTGGATTTGCCATCCCACCACATCGGGGGTCTCTCACTACCAATTTCGCTCGTCCAAATCCAACAATTCAAAAATTTTCCATTTACTGCCAATTCTATTCACTTTTCTAAATTTCGTTTTAAATCACTATCACTATCACCATCACCCGTCTACTTATTACATCCTCTCGGTGCGCCAACTCACATCTACAGCCCGGCTTCGTACAGCCGAGCAATGAACGCGGGTTCTTTTGTGCCAGCGGCTGGATACGTCCCGCATTCGGGGCAGGGACGGAGGCTTACCCGGGCCGAGATCCCATGCACCACCTCGGCGTGGAGTCATCCAATGTCCCGATCTCGACCTGCCGGCACGTCTCAATAGAAAGTGGTCGCCATGACGACCCTTCCTATCGAGCTGCCCGCTCCGCCTTGTGGAGCCCGGACGCGGCCGCTCCACGCGAGGCCCAGCGTGGATCGCGCACGGCGGTCCTTTCGAACCCGCCGTGGCTCGGATCTCCGCTGGTTCTCGCGGCACGCGAAGCCCGGCACGCACCGAGGGCCCGATCCGGCTAAAAGTCGACCTAACCTTTAACCCGGTTACCGTCGACGCTTCACCTGCAGGCTTACATGCATACGCTACCTCTTTCTTGCTCATACATGCAGCCGTTCCCATTCTCCTCGTACCTTTTCTTTCACACCTCGGTACTCTCATTCCGCTCACCGACTTGGTCACACACCTGACCACCGAACACTTTGGCACACATTCGTTGCTCGCACACCTCACCAATACACCGCTTCGCGCCCCTTTCTCGGTCACCTCCTTTGTGACGATCACAGGTGTGCTCTCACCCGCACACCCAACCACGTGCCTCACTACCAACTCAAATGTGCCTTCCCACACACGCTCTACCATTCCAGGTGTGCATCCTTCCATCCCAGGTGTACATCCTCGCCCACCTGTCACAACCAGCTCACTCTCCTTGTCACTCTCACTACTCTCACCTCCACTCTCGGTCGCGCACTCACCCTTACTCTTGACAGCATGCGCTTTCCCCATGCACCCGTCCGTTACACACCTTTCTCGCGCATCCTCCCGCGCACACTTCTTCGTTACTTCCTCCGTAACACTCACCACAGGCATGCATTCTCCCTTACTCTTGACAGCATGCGCTTTCCCCATGCACCCGTCCGTTACACACCTTTCTCGCGCATCCTCCCGCGCACACTTTTTCGTTACTTCCTCCGTAACACTCACCACACCGCGCTTCCCTGTGCTCCCTCGCACACGCGCTACGACCGGCTCACTCCTGACGGCACACTCACTCCTCGGCGTGCACTTTTTCCTCACACACCCCATGGTCGGACATTCTCGCACACCTCTTTTTTCGCACACCAGACCTGTCGCACACCTCACCAACGGCCTTTCACGAACACCCGGATCCAAACCAATCCCCAAGCCGACTGAATCTCCCCTCACATCATGTACATTGCCACTCACCTCCGTACCTCGTCGCACCTTCTCTGCCACCTGCAAACTTTTTATTTGGTTAGTGAGCACCTCATCATGATTTGAACACAGACTTTGTACATTATCCATTTCTCCCTGCAATTCCCGGGCTACCTCCGTCATCTCTTCAATTTCAATGCCCACTTCTGCTTTTTCTTTATTCTCCTCGGCGACCGTTGGCTTTAATAAAATTCCCTCTACCTCATCGGTCGCCGGCTTTTCAAAACCCCGTGTCGCGATTTCTACCCCCGTCATTGTACCCGTGCTTTCCTCCGCTTCGCTCAACCAGCGCTTCTCGACCCGCGTTACTTCCTTGTGCACCCCTGGGACCCTTTCGCCCACCATGCGATCCATGGTCTCTCCACATTTTTGCATGCGGTCACCCATTCTGTTGGTTATTGCTTCAATTTGGTTTCCCCGAGCATCCATTTTAGTACTCAATCTCTCCACGTTTCTCAGCATCTCGGCGAATTGCGCCATGAAGGCTTGCATTTGGACCACCGTTGGTTGTACAAAGGGTGCGGCCGCAGCTGCCCCCTCAACCACGTGCGCGAGGCTGCCATTTTGTGCACCTGATACACCCTCAACCACACCTTCTTTACTCTCCTCCACCATTTTTTTTCCTAAGTCCTGGGTCGATTCTACCCCGTCTATCTCTCCCACCGGCATCCCGTCGCCTTGAACAGCCATGGCGCGATTTCAAAATTCGAGTTTTGCTTTAAAAAAAAACAAATTTCGGTATTTTATAATTTTGAGCGCGTGAAGCGCGCTCCGGGTCGATCTCACTCCCCGACACCAATTGTTATCGTACTAACACAATTGGTGTCCAAAATTTGGGCTAAATAAATTTAGTCCCAGGTTCGAATCCCATCTCCTGACTACCAATTGTTATAGATCGCGGTTAGATGTTATAGACCGAGCGGTGGTTTAGAACCGCGACCTAACAACACTCACCCGATTCACCCAGACTTTGGCCGTATCGCACCCTAGCTGCTCAATGAGGGAAAAGACAAAAACGACGCAATGTAAAGAGGAAAACGAAGGCCAAGAAAGGTTGGAAAGACTACTAAATTTATTCCTACGATTTACACACAAGCAACAAAAAAGCAATTCAGTTTATTTACAAGTACAAGACGCATGTGACACAGTGCAAATTTAGCTTATCTACAGACTTAACTTATTACCCAGGACAGAACAAACAAAGACGACTCACACGGGGAATGCCAGGGATGGCAGAAGGTGGATG
This sequence comes from Myxine glutinosa, assembly GCF_964187855.1. Taxonomy (NCBI): domain Eukaryota; kingdom Metazoa; phylum Chordata; class Myxini; order Myxiniformes; family Myxinidae; genus Myxine; species Myxine glutinosa. The sequence continues at coordinate 84,925,168 of NC_136265.1, forward strand.
GCTGGCGGGAGAGGAAAGGTCCAAGGGGGGGTCTTGCAGCACAACCGGCGCGTTCAGCAGCCGCCGTTCCGTTTCGGCCCTGCTCCGAACCGCCGTTCAGGCCCCCTTTGGCGGTCGGGTGTCGCGGCTGCGGCGGCCTCCGTCCGCTGCGTTCCCAGGACTTGTCTCACTCGTCTGGTCCCTCAACCCTCAACTCTTTCTTGCTTCTCTCACTCCTCACCACCGACTTCTCTCTCTGGCAACCGACTGTGACCAACTCCTTGCAACTCTCTTTCTTCTTCTCTTCTCTTCTCATCTCATGCTCATCTCCAAGGCCTCTCTCATAAAGCAGTCCCTTACAGTCGCTTTTATCACCTCTAGCGAAATCAAGCCGCCGACTCCGAGAGCACGCCTACCGGGTCACTCACCGCGGCCCTGGTTGGTCGCGCGACCCTCGGGCTCCGCCCCGGACGACGACGGGCGGGCGCGCCCCTCCCCTCCTCTGACGAGGTGGAGACACGCCTTTCTTCCCTGACTCGAGCCTCGTGGTCAATGGCGGTTATTGGAGGGGAGGTGATTGGGAATCGAGGCTCAGCAATGACGAGAGGGGATGTAATATGGCAATCGAGGGTCGGCAATCACGAAAGGGGGGATGTGAAGGAAATGGGGATTTTTGGGGATGGGAATGGAAGGGGATCTATTCTCTTTCACTGGTGCAATGGAGTATTTCAATTAATGGGAGACACAGCCTTACGCTAATACACAGAATAAGAGATAACTATCAAAAGAAAAGATATATCGTGACCTACATGTATGTTTTTCTATGGACTAACTACGGGAACGCCCTTTGACCTTTATACAACCACAACGGAGGGAGGAGGGGTGATATTTTACAACAACCTTTTACAACAACCTTTTACAACATTTTACCACCACCACAAAATAAAAAAAACACATTCTCATATTCACAACAATATATATATATATATATATATATATATATATATGTTAGCCATTAGGGTTTAAACCCCATGACTCAATTGATCATAACATCTGAAATTATATATCGTGCTTCTGAAAACTGATTTGAACTCAGCTGCAGGCAGAGGCGAGTGGACAAAATGTGGTTTCGAGACTCGAGGTACAGGGTGGATCCTTAGCCCAATAAACAAGTCCTTGAATGTATGTGCCAGACAGTAGATAATATGCTCACCGCCCACGTACAGGGAAAACATGTTGCCAAACGCCTTCTTCACAAAGGGAATAATTAATTATATATCTTTGTAGTTTCTAGTATGTCTCCTAAATCAAGGATGTAACCAACCTTGGAAAGAAATATAGACATTACACATCCTTTGATAGTTGTGTATTCAGCATGTGTATTCAATCATTATCCTATGCTTACATCTTTTTTGTCTAAGTTTGGCCTTCTTCAGGAAGGAATGATGGTAGGTGGGCCTTTACGGCTCAGGTTTGCTTTGTCTTTAGCGCAGATTCTTGTCTGATATTTTGCTATATATGAAATGCCTTTTTGCTTATTTTGTAGCGAGTGTCTTGAGGAATTGCCCGCTGCGTGTTAGGCGGTGCATTCTCGAGCCTTGCTCCACACTGTGTGTTTGTAATCGATTTCATTAAACATTGTTGCTCTGATCTTCTTCTTCTTCCTTCCCTTGAGGTCTTCGACCGACAATTTTGGTGTCAGAAGTGGGATCATCCAGGTGTGCAGACGAGGTGGACCCTCACGTTCCAGGTCGGGAAGGAGGCCTGCCGGCATCAAATTTGGGTAAGCATTTTTGCACATCGAAATTGAAGCCTCCTGCCTTGCTTTGGACGTGTGGACCTCTGTCGGCTGTACTACCTGGCTTGCATTCCGAACCATATTTAGTTTAAACCAGAGCAGCAGTGGGTAACGAATCGATTATACAGGGCGCCCGAGATAAGGAGGGATATCCCTCAGGTAAGCTTCCTGCGTGGGAAGCAGGTAGACCCATATGTGGGTGATAGATAATAGGTGTTAAGTTACTCCGGTGTGAGAACTGCGTTTAAGGTTAGGGATCGGGGGGCGACCCGATCTTAGGACTACCAGGAGGGATTAACCCAAGAAGGTAGGAAGAATGGGTTATAAGGTAGGAAAGGAGGGAGAGCCGTTGAAGAACACTCCAGCGTTTTACATGAAAAGAGATTATGGGTATGCTGCTTTGCAACCGAGCAAGGCATGGACTATATTGACCGAGGGTTTGAATACGCCTTGGCCAGAGGAAGGGTCATTTGCAATAGACAGGTTAGATGTGCTATATGGGGCTTTAGATGCCCTAGAGAAGAAGAAGAAGAGACTCCCACCTGATTCATGGAAGGTCTATAGTTGGTGGAAGGTGGAGGCCTTGAAGAGACAGGCAGCCTCCAGACAAGCGAGTTTGCGAGGAGAGTTGGGCAAATACCAGGATGAGCGCAAACAGGGTCCAAAAAAGCAGGGTAAACAGATGAAGGCGCTCGCAGCGCAGACAAGTCAGAGGCTAATGGTAGCCCGGATTAATTCCGATGAGAAGGAACAGGATGAGGAAGATGAAATCCCTGTTTCCTACCCCCCCCATGGTCCAGTCCCAGGATCTAAGGCACGTACCCGACACCAGGGCGCTATAGGGGAAACAAATGGGAGACCCCCTAAAGTTCAAAAGACCCCACAACCATCAGCCCCTCAAGTCGAGGACGATGGAGATAGCGGCACAGACACCCCGGGGTTTCCACCCCCGATAGGTCCAGGTCAGAAAGTTTACCCTTCACTAGTGGAGTATCGGGCACCAGTGCAACGTGCGATAGAAACAAAGGGAGTGTTCCCCATGCGATGCGTGGGAATAGACGCAAACGGCGTGGCAGTAAGGGAACGTGTGCCTTGGAAAGAATCTGATTTAACGGCCATGCAAAAGAGGGTTCAGGAAATGTTGATCGACCAACCTTTGGATATAGTAATATTGCTCCGTCACTGGATTACAGAGGATGCCCCAGATTGGAGAGATATTTGTCATTTGGGAGCATCTATATTGCCACCAAAGGTATGGGTAAAGGCTAAAACCCTTTCATTATGGCCAATAGATGACCCCATGGCTCGGGTGCCACCCATGACCGGAAACGATTGGGACATTTTGAAAAATCATCTCCTGACCAACATTGGCAATGCGCTCGCGCCACCTGGAGGGCCAGATTGGGGAAAAATTGGCAACATAAAACAAAAAGCAGGAGAGACTATCGGCGATTACCGAGAGAGAATAGAAAGAGCGATAGCTCGATGGGGCGGGTTAGGATTAATCCAAGTCGAGGACCTACCCGCTCCCCTGGTGAACAATTACCTAGTAGAAGGGCTTCGGCCCGCATTAAAAAAACAAGTGCATGCCGTCCTTTTCGGTTGGAAAGGAATGGGGACCAATGAATTATGTACAAAACTCGAACAATGTCCGGGCTCCTCTTCGGAGGAAAAAAAGGAAATTAAAGAAGAAATGTTGCAGATGTTAGTAAGGGAAAAATTGGCCCAGCAACAAACAACAAGAACAATGGGGAGCAAGAAGAAACAAAAGGGGGCAAAAATAATGGGAAGTGACAGTGAGAGTGAGTCAAGTGATGACGAGACACTCGGTCCGGCACTGCAGGCAGCTGTGATGCAAGTACCCCGGGGACCACAACAAGGGCCTAGTGGGCCAGGGAATCAGACGTGGAGACAACCCCAACAACCCCAGTGGGCTGCTCCACCATGTTCTGTGCTAGGTCCCCCGCCGGCCTATTGGCCACCACAAACACCCATGCCAGGATGGGCACCGCAATGGGGACCCTCCAATATGGGCCCCACCCCATGGGTTACCCCCAATTCGGGCATGCCATACGGGCCTTGTGCCCCAGTCCAACAAATGCCGAGGGGAGGGCAAGGGCGCCCACCTCCCTACAAAGGGGGGCGAAGGCCAAACCAACAGGGGGGTCCAGGACAGGGACCCCCAGGGAGAGGGGCATGTTTTGAATGTGGACAGATGGGCCACTGGAGACGGGATTGTCCAAATTATCCAAGGGGACCACGAGGACCCCAGGGACAGCAAGGGCCGTCATATGGAAACGCCTATTGACGGGACGAATGCGGGCCGCCAAAGGAATGTCCATTGATAACAATGACCCCAGATGAGGAACCGACCTTGACGTTAGATGTAAATGGACAACCACTAAAATTCTTAGTGGATACCGGTGCGACTCGCAGTTGTATCAATAAGGGACAACTACCTACTTTGAAACCGACACACAAAAGCGTCCAAATCCAGGGCGTTTCAGGACAATTAGAAACTCTCCCCGTATCAAAAGAGGCCCGAGTAATGTTCGGACCGCTAGAAGCTAAGCATGCATTTCTCATGACCACTACTGCCCCAACTAATTTACTAGGACGGGATTTGCTGTGTCAATTAGGTTGTGACATTGCGTGCACCAAGGAAGGTGTATACGTCGATGTCAGAGAATCGAACCGTGATTTGTTAATGATGGCATTGCAGCGCGCCAGCCCCACCGTGTATTGGTGGCGGTTGGAGGAAGGGGCTTTAGCAACATGGACTCATGTGATCGACACGATTGGCGCGCAAACGCAAGAAATTCGTGATTGGCTAGAAGAACACCACATAGCCACAAAATTGAAATACAACCCGCCGCATTGCACCGCATGTTATGACGCGACTGGGAGCGATGATTATTATTTAGACATGGTTGCGGCAGCTTTAGGGGAAACCTCTGATCTTCAATTATCACACATATGGATTGGCCGAGAGGGCATTGGGATTACGGTAACCTTGTCGCCACGCCAGAGATCAAAGGCTAAGTACCCCGAGGGGATGGTAGCGCATGTTACCCTTAGCACCGCCAGAGGATGGCCATCCGAGAGCATTGGATGGATGATGGACCGACTGCGGAAAACGCCAGTAAGGCGTCGATACAATGTTGAACACCGAACGGTCCATGTGTTGGACAACAATGAAGGGTTCATAATTAATTTGGCACCTCAGGACAGACGAGTTCGATTTGAGATGGTGGAACTGCCACCCAAAGCGGCACATATGGTCAGGGCGGTCCCCACGACTCCAGGGGACTCCGATGGGTTGCTCGACACCGTCACCCCGTCACTATGGGCGCAACACGAGAATGAAGTAGGGCGCATTAGGGATGCACCCCCATTGGTGATTCCAATTAAAGAAGGGTTACCTTTACCACACATTCGGCAGTACCCACTTCGGCACGAGGCCGACGCAGGCATTTTTCCGGTGATAGAATCGCTCGTGCAGCAGGGAATAATAATCGAAACCAACAGCCCATGTAACTCCCCCATTTTCCCAGTGCCAAAACCAATGACAGGAAAGTGGCGATTTGTGCAGGATTTGCGAGAGATTAATAAAATAATTCAGGGTATTCATCCGGTTGTACCAAATGCAGAAGTTCTGATGACTTCCATTCCGCCAGATGCTACACATTTTACAGTCATAGACTTGTGTTCCGCCTTCTTTTCAGTGCCAATAGCTCCAGAGTCCCAGTATCTCTTCGCTTTCACCTTCCGGGGGAGACAATTCACCTGGACAGTGCTTCCGCAGGGTTTCGCAAATAGCCCCACCTTGTTTTCACGAGCGCTGCACCGCGATCTCGCAGATGTCCAATTGGAAGGCGGCTCGGTGCTGTTGCAGTACATCGACGACTTATTAATCTGCTCTCCATCCCAGGCAGCCTGCGAGACGGATTCACTAGCGCTGTTAAATGCGCTAGCCGAGAAAGGCCACAAAGTAGGCCGGGAAAAATTGCAATTTGTGCGGGAGATAGTTACATACTTGGGACACGCGATTTCGCATGGGAGACGCGAGCTCAACGCGAGCCGGGTCACGGCCATCATGGAAACCCCGTTGCCTCGTACACAAAGGGAGGTGTTGCGATTTTTGGGAATGGCAGGGTATTGTCGTACATGGATAATTGACTATGCGTTACTAGCAAAACCTCTGTATGAGGCGACGAAAAACGACCAGCCACGGATGGTGAACTGGACGGACAATCGAATACGCTGCTACGAAGGACTCAAACGAGCCCTGGTAACGGCCCCAACCTTGGGCCTTCCCGACTATAAAAAGGCCTTCACACTTTTCACCCATGCAGTAGGTGGATTCGCACAATCCGTGTTAACTCAGACTCATGGAGATAGGGAACGTCCGGTAGCCTATTTCAGCAAAAAGCTTGATGCGGTAGAACAAGGCTTTCCGCTGTGTTTACAAGCCGTGGCGGCTGCCCGATACGCAGTTGAGCGGACGGCCGACATAGTAATGGGACATGCTGTCCTTTTACAGGTACCGCATTGCGTCCATACACTACTACAACAGCGAAACACACAGCATTTCACAGCCACTCGACTGATGCAATACGAAACGGCATTAATTATGGCACCCAACGTGACGGTGATGCGGTGTACCGTTCTTAACCCAGCGACACTTTTGCCAACAAAGGAGGAGGGAATCCCGCACGTTTGTACGGACGTGGTGCAGTTAATATAAACAGTAAGGCCTGACTTACAGGACACACCGCTACAGGAAGCCGATCACACCTATTACGTCGATGGTTCAGCCAAACGGGCTTGGGACGGATCCCTGTTATCTGGGTACGCAGTATGCTCGGATACGGAGACGGTCGAAAGCGGCCACCTCCCGCCCACCTGGTCAGCACAACAAGCTGAACTGTACGCACTCACGAGAGCGTGCGAAGTAAGCGAGGAAAAAGCAGTGACAATTTATACAGACTCGGCATACGCACACGGATTGGTCCACGACAAAGGGGCCATATGGAAAATGAGAGGGTTCCTCACTTCAGCGGGAGCACTCATTAAAAATGGGGACTTAGTGCGTAATCTGCTTCATAGTATTATGCTTCCACGTGAAATAGCTGTAGTTAAATGCCGAGGTCACCAGCGTACAGACGACGCTGTGGCCCGTGGAAACGCCCGAGCCGACGTAGCAGCAGCACAAGCGGCAAACCAACAGGTTGGGTATAATATGCCAGTAGTTACGCGCAAACAGGGCGCTAAAGCGACCGCCCAGACAGACGTTCCGACATCCGCACCTACAGAGTTCGATGTAATACAATTACAAGCCGCGGCCTCAAACGTAGAACATCAAGATTGGATTAAATTGGGAGCTCAGCGCCCCGCAGAAGGACAAATGTGGACGATTAATGACAAACCCGTGGCACCGCGAGCTTTATTGCCATGGTTGGCACGCATGGCGCATCAAAATGGCCATGTGTGCCATAGGGGGGTGATGAGGCAGGTCACTTCCACCTGGGCAGCACCAGGCCTTTCGGCTGCGGTTACCATGGTCTGTCGCTCGTGCGCTATATGTCAACGGCATAATAGGGGGGCACCCCCCAGACGCCGCCACAACGCGGGTCACCCGGCTCCCGTCGGGCCGTTCTGTCATATCCAGTTCGATTTTTTCAATTTACCGCCTTGTATGTCCTTTAAGCATGTATTGGTAGTGGTGGACATGTTCACCAAGTGGGTGGAGGCCTACCCATGCGTCAGGGCTGACGCTATAACGGTGGCCAAGTGCCTTTTGCGGCACTTTATATGTCGATTCGGCGTCCCGCAGAAAGTGTCATCCGATCAGGGCGGGCACTTCACAGGTGACGTCATTAAAGCCGTGTTAAAGGCCTTGGGAGTGATACAGTCGTTCCACTGTGTTTACTACCCGCAATCGGCGGGACTTGTAGAACGAACGAATGGCACACTGAAAGGTAAGTTGGCAAAGATTTGCGACGAGACAGGCCTCAAGTGGCCGGAGGCCCTTCCGCTAGCGTTAATGAGCGTGCGCTCCACTCCAGGGCGCACCACTGGTCTCTATCCGCACGAGATATTAATGGGTCGGCCCATGAGTTTGCCGGTATCAGCGCCAGTGGATATGGCAGCACTTGAATTACCTATCATGGATGACATGCTTTTAAAGTTTTGCATAGGTCTCTCCCATGTGGCGCGCAGCATACATGAACGCGTTCGGGAGGCCCTGCCGGAGCCAGCAAGCAAGCCTATCCACACCTTCGAGGCAGGAGATTACGTGCTGGTGAAGCATTTCACCCGTAAGACTGCGCTCGAACCAAGGTGGACGGGGCCATACCAAGTTCTTCTGATCACACCAACAGCGGTGTTTTGTGAGGGCAAGTCGTCCTGGGTACATGCCACACATTGTAAGTTGGCCATACCCACAAACACAGACACCTCAAACGCACCACCACAGATCGAGGATGCTGCATCACCGCCTGTTAGGGGTGGCAATCACACTTAGTTTAATATACCGCTTTGCCAGCACTGGGGACATGAGGGCATGGGCGAACACGGAGACATATGCATATGGCGACCAAACCATTAAGGTCTACCGGCAGAGAGTTATCTGGGGCCAGAGGCTAAAACAGGTGTCTGCAACAGGTGCATGGGATGCGAAGAGAGGTATTAGAGGACATTGGATTGACTTTAAATTGAAATGAAAATTGAAAGGGTGGATTAGGAAAATGAATTTGTTCAAATAATCGTGGCATCTGTGGGATGCAACAATTTTGTGCCAGAATAGTGTATGGGAGCCGTCATCTGGGAAGCGTCGTTAAATGGCAGTAGGTTTAGACAGATATTGAAAGGGTTCGTGCAATGTCATTTTGGGGCTTATGGCTCGCCATTGTCTGTCTGCCAGTTATGGTGGGCAGAGGGAAGAGGGAGTGATACTGCTCTGGCCTCTTGCTCGGCAGAATTGAGTATTGCTGGTTTTACCCCTGTTCAAAATTGAGCTCTCGAGAGCTGATTAACATTAGGATGCATCTCTCAAGGGACCCCTGGGTGGTCTCGAGAGCTGAGGTGTGAAATATGATGACGTTGTCTTATGGACACTTTGTGAGTGGCTAGACACGTGCCTGAAAGGGGAAATTGTATTCATAACTCATGTGGGTTGTGTCTGAAGAAAAGGTTTAAAAGGAAGTGTGAAGAAGGTCATGGAAAGTGCAAAGATGATTGGAGTGGAAAGTCGAATCAGATGGATTATTTGTCAATGACAGGTGACTGCAGGAATTGATGAGAAAGTGGAGGAAAAGGTTATAAAAGTTAATGGAAAAGACAGGAAATAAAGGAAAGTGGTTAGTTATGGACTGTTGTTTCGTGATAAGAAGGTGATACAAGGGGTTGGCTTGCACTGGGGGGGAAATGGTTGGTAAATCATGTATTATTAGATGTAGGGAAGATGACTAAAAGGAAGGTATTGTTACAGACGTGGCTTGGATGTTATTTACCGAGCGGTTTTGGTATGACCACGTCTGCACAAGTTACCCGATTATACCCGAACGTCGACTAATCGCGCTGCGCTAGGTCAATAAAGGAAAAGGACACCACGGCTGGGATTCAAATGACACGACACCCAGGGTTCAGTTCTCAAGACCTCCGGAGGAGGTTATATTAAGGCGGAAGGTTAGATTACAAGGACGAGAGGTACAGCATAGTAAGGTGGGCACTTAAACACAATCTTATATTATTCCCAACAGACGACAGATAAACGGGACAAAAGGCTGACTCACACGGGGTTTGATGGCTAGGAAAGCGGGTATCGATGGCTCAAGGTGCACTCTTGGCTCAAGGACAGGGTCGACTCGGTCCGGTCCAGAGATGCGGGAAGGTCACAGCGCTCGGAGATGGTGACTTGTCTGCTCAAGCTGGGGGCGCATCTGACGTCACATCCGGCGCGGGGCCGCGTATATCCGGCGGGGAGTGACACGCCCTCGGCTCGTTAGCTCCGCCTCGTGGAATCGGCACGTTGCTTCTCATTGGGTGCGTGCGGGGGGGTTTTACCAGGCTTCGCCCTTGACGAGGAGCTGACAGCCAGCCCCTTCGTGGTAACCCCGTGGAGCGCATGGTCCGGAGCGCTTTGTCAATGGCGGCTAACCGAGCCGGTGTGAGGACGCACACTCCCCTGCGCAGCGTCGTTGTTGTTGTAATTGTTGTTGTAGTTGTAGTTGTTGTTGTAGTTGTAGTTGTAGTTGTAGTTGTAGTTGTTGTTTGGGGAAGAAGATGGAAGGAGGTATGGGAAAGGTCCTAAACTCACTACTGGTGCCATATAATCACATTCTGGTGCAACGAAGAGTCATAATTAATGGAAACGAGTCCTTAACTGACATAGACTAAGAATAACTAGCAAGATGTCCGAAAGTTGTCTACGTGTGATGCGGTGGACCTGGGCACGACATTTAATGGGGGGGAAAAAAAGGGGAAGGTCGGCTCTACTGATTGTTGTTTACAGACAATGGGACTAGGGAATGGGGGATTGGGGATAGTTGGGGAGTATTGGGGAAATAGGGGAATATTTACAAGCGGATATGGAGGCCAAATTCCATATTCGCAACAGTATTTTCGGAAATTGGTGAAAGTAAATATGGCATTCGAATTTCCAGACACGACACAGGAAATGCGGCTATGAATAAGCCAACCATCTGAGAGATAAGGTAACTAAATGCCAATTGGTGGGACGGGGGGCTAGGAATTTGATCATGGTGTGTGTAAGAAAGTATTTTTCAGGATGGACGATGAAGAAACCGCCGTCGGAAGACCATGATCTTGACCACAGAGGCCGTCGACCTGAATGGGTCCTTCAACAAGGCAGATGTGACCGGCGCTTCAGAATTTTGTATTGATTTTTGTGAGGACTGTGATACTTGTGTTGAAAATCCCTTGTGGGAACTGGCTGATGCCTGTATTGATGTTTGTGATGACTGTGATACTTGTGTGGTAAACCCCTTGCGTGTACTGGCTAACGCCTCTTATGTATTATGAATGATTGGCGAATAGATAGTCTCGCATTAGTAATGGAACGAATTGGAAACGAAACCCGAATCGCAGAACTACAATTGGAAAACGAATTAGTGCATATGCGAACGATGGTGATGCAGAATCAAGTGGCTTTGGATATGTTGTTGGCAGAAAAGGAAGGAGTATGTGGGGTAATCGATGAACCTATTGATGCTTGGGATTCTGATAATGATTATTTTAGTTGGGATGATTATACCTGTGATTTAGAAAGTGTAGGTTCTTTTAAAAGTTATTGCTATTATGCCAGCAGTAAGGAGCGGATGGCAAACATGTATCCGGAAGAACCACCCTCACCACCACTTACACCACCCAGCAATCACATGTACAAGGCTTGATGGCATTGGACGTCGATTGTTTGCCCTGATTCGCGAGGACCACGCCTGCATAAGGAGGGCCCCAAATCTGGCTGGCAACTGGGTCGCACCTACGCCGTGACAAGGGTGGATTCGGAATCTGGCCGGGCGGCAGCAATCTCCTAACCAGGCGCCGTCGTCGCGAATTATGGCTAACAATTTATGCGTTGAATGTTAGACGGCCAGTTAGGGCCGGTATCTCTCTTTGAGCATACGTGACGCTATGTCGTGCCTGGCATGTGACTAATTGGGATGCTGACCACTGGGGTATACGGTGTCTTTCCAAGGAGTTGTCTTGTAAAGACAAAGGAAGGAACTGTTAGCCATTAGGGTTTAAACCCCATGACTCAATTGATCATAACATCTGAAATTATACATCGTGCTTCTGAAAACTGATTTGAACTCAGCTGCAGGCAGAGGCGAGTGGACAAAATGTGGTTTTGAGACTCGAGGTACAGGGTGGATCCTTAGCCCAATAAACAAGTCCTTGAATGTATGTGCCAGACAGTAGATAATATGCTCACCGCCCACGTACAGGGAAAACATGTTGCCAAACGCCTTCTTCACAAAGGGAATAATTAATTATATATCTTTGTAGTTTCTAGTATGTCTCCTAAATCAAGGATGTAACCAACCTTGGAAAGAAATATAGACATTACACATCCTTTGATAGTTGTGTATTCAGCATGTGTATTCAATCATTATCCTATGCTTACATCTTTTTTGTCTAAGTTTGGCCTTCTTCAGGAAGGAATGATGGTAGGTGGGCCTTTACGGCTCAGGTTTGCTTTGTCTTTAGCGCAGATTCTTGTCTGATATTTTGCTATATATGAAATGCCTTTTTGCTTATTTTGTAGCGAGTGTCTTGAGGAATTGCCCGCTGCGTGTTAGGCGGTGCATTCTCGAGCCTTGCTCCACACTGTGTGTTTGTAATCGATTTCATTAAACATTGTTGCTCTGATCTTCTTCTTCTTCCTTCCCTTGAGGTCTTCGACCGACATATATATATA
>NC_136265.1:84942388-84957388 GCF_964187855.1 Myxine glutinosa
AACAACAACAGAGGGGATGGCGGCGGAGCGGGGGAGGATGCGTCCTCACACCGGCTCGATTAGCTCCAGACCATGCGCTCCACGGGGTTACCCCGAAGGGGCTGGCTGTCAGCTCCTCGTCAGGGGCGGAGCCAGTAACCCCCCCCGCACGCACCCAATGAGAAGCAACGTGCCGATTCCACGAGGCGGAGCTAGCGAGCCGAGGGCGTGTCACTCCCCGCCGGATATACGCGGCCACGCGCCGGATGTGAGGTCAGATTCGCCCCCAGCTGGAGAAAGACGGACCTGCGAGCGCTGAAACAGATGCGCCTGAGTTTGGAGAGGCCTGAGAAAGAACGTCACCTCTGAGCGCTGAGACGAGACCTCCCCGCATCTCTGGACCGAACCGTGTACCCTGCTTTGAGCCAAGAGTGCACCTTGAGCCATCGCTATCTGCCTTTCCTAGCCATCAATCCCCGTGTGAGCCAGTTTTTGTCCTGTTTCTCTGTGGTCTGTCGGGAATAATATAAGGTTGTGTCTAAGTGCCTGTCTTCCTATGATGTACCTCTTGTAGTTGTAATCTAACCTTCCGCCTTAATATAACCTCCTCCGGAGGTCTTGAGAACTGAACCCCTGGTGTCGTATTGTGTCATTATAACCCAGCCGGGTGTCTTCTTTTTCCTTCATTGGTCTAGCATAGCGCGATTAGTCAACCCCGGGTGCAATCGGGGTAACTTGTACGGATACGGCGGCCATCCCGCTCGGCCCACCATACCATCAAAGTCGTATCTGTAACAATTGGTGTCGGGAGTGAGATTCGAGGCCCGACCAAATTTTGAAAAAAAAAAAACGAATAGAGGAAAAAAAAAAAAAATTTGGTCAAAATTTGGAGCGGCCGAAATTTGTATTTGTTTTACGAAACTCGAATTTTGCAAGTCGCGCTATGGCGGATCAAGACGGCTGGGGTCCGGTAGGGGAGAGTGAAGCAGGGTCGATCCAGGACCAAAATGAGGGACAGGAGGAGAGCGAAGCAGTGAGGGCGGCAGGTTCGCAAAATAGCGTTGTCATGCACGAGGTGGCCACGGCGTCCACGCCCGCGACCGTAGTGGCGCCACCGGTGGATTTGAACTTGTTTTTCATACAAATGAAGGCCCTTATGGCCCAGAATAGGGAGGAAATGAGGGCTCAGAGTGAGCAAATGAGGGCTCGGAGTGAGCAATTGGGGGTAATGAGGGACGAAGCGAGGGCTCGGAGTGAGCAATTGGGGGTAATGAGGGACGAAGCGAGGGGTACCAGTGAGGGGTTAGACAATAATTTTGAGGAGTTAGACAAGAAATTTGGGAAGTTAGACAATAATTTTGAGGGGTTAGACAACGGGATAAAAGAAGTGAAAAATGGGTTAATGGGGGTAGAAAATAGAATGGCTGCCCAGGAGAATCAGATAGAGGGAGTGAAAAATGGGTTAGGGGGGTTAGAAAACAGTATGGAAGGCAAATTGAGGGACATGAGGGACCAAGCGGAAAGGGAAGTTAAACAAATGGAGCAGCAGATAGAGGGGGTCAGAATGGGGGTAGAAACCAAACTGGATGCTCACAGGGAGGAAATGGAGCAGATGAGGGTGGCATCTGGGCAGGAGATGCAAGTGATGGGAGAGGAGATCAGAAGAGGAGTGAGTGAGGAGGTCGGAGGAGTGCGCGAGGAGGTGAGGCACTGTGAGGAGCACATGGAAAAGGAGGTGAGAAAGGCGACTGTAAAGTTACAAGGGGGCATAGAGGACCTGACGCAGGAGGTGGAGCAGCTGACGGTGGGACAGACGGAGTTAGTGGAGCAGGTTCAAAGGAACACTGCGGTATTAGGAGGTTTAAAGGCGACACAGAAAGAACTAAAAGATGACTTGGTAGCGACGAAGAGGGAATGTCAGATGGTACGTGAGGGACTGACAACGAGGTTGGACGAGGTCATAGAGGTAATGGAGACGAAGGACCGGCAGGTGAGGACGCACCTGGAAACGGTCAAGGTAGCCTTGGAGGACGAGCTTGAGGAGACGTACCGGGGAATAAAAGAGGTGAAGCACAAATTAGAAGAAGTGGAAGAAGGGATGAGCGAAATTAAGAAGCGACGGAGAGGGGATAAGAAAGAGATAAAAGAGGAGATAAAAGAATTGGTCCAAAGTCTGTGTTTGGATCGTGATGTGCTCGTTAACCGGATGAGGGATTCGCAGGTGATGGAGGAGAAGCGAAGAGGAAGAGGACCTGGTGTAAGTGGTGACCAATATGGTCGTGCGTATGATGCGCCAGGGGATTTAAGAAGCTTGGGGGTCGAGATAGACCCGGGTGTTCGTGAGAGGCCGTTGGTGAAGTGTGCGACAGGTCTGGTGTGCGAAAATGGAGGTGTGCAAGAAAGTCCGACTCTGGGGTGTGTGAGGAAAAAGTGCGTGCCAAGGAGTGAGTGTGCTGGCGGGAGTGAGTCGGTCGTAGCGCGTGTGCGAGGGAGCACATGGAAGCGTGGTGTGGTGAGTGTTACAGAGGGTGTGACCGGAGAGTGTGCGCAAGAGTGTGCACGAGAAAGGTGTGTGACGGACAGGTGCATGAGGAAAGAGTGCGCTGTCAGAAGTAAGGAAGAGTGTCCACCTGTGGTGAGTGTTACAGAGGGTGTAACGGGAGAGTGTGCGCGAGAAAGGTGTGTGACGGACAGGTGCATGAGGAAAGAGTGCGCTGTCAGAAGTAAGGAAGAGTGTCCACCTGTGGTGAGTGTTACAGAGGGTGTAACGGGAGAGTGTGCGCGAGAAAGGTGTGTGACGGACAGGTGCATGAGGAAAGAGTGCGCTGTCAGAAGTAAGGAAGAGTGTCCACCTGTGGTGAGTGTTACAGAGGGTGTAACGGGAGAGTGTGCGCGAGAAAGGTGTGTGACGGACAGGTGCATGAGGAAAGAGTGTGCTGTCAAGAGTAAGGGTGAGTGCGTTGTCACGAGTGGAGGTGAAAGTAGTGAGAGTGACATGGAGCGTGAGTTAGTTGTGACAGGTGAGCGAGGATGTACACCTGGGATGGAAGGATGCACACCTGGAATGGTAGAGCGTGAGTGGGAATGCACGCTGGAGTTGGTGGTGAGGCACGTGGTTGGGTGTGCGAATGAGGGCACACCTGTGATTGTCACAGAGGAGGTGACCGAGGAGGGGGCGCGAAGAGGTGTGTTGGTGAGGTGTGCGACCAACGAATGTGTGCCAAAGTGTTCGGTGGTCAGGTGTGTGACCAAGGCTGTGAGTGGAATGGGTGTACCTGGGTGTGTAAGGAAAGGTACGAGGAGCATGGGCACGGCTGGATGTGTGAGCAAGGAACGGGCTGCGGGGTGTAAGCGTCCAGGTGAAGCATCGACGTTAGACGGGGTAGAGTTTAGAACGACTTATAGCCGAGTCGGGCCCTCGGTGCGTGCCGGGCCTCGCTTTGAACGGCCGCGTCCAGGCTCCACTAGGCGGAGCTGGCAGCCCAATAGAAAGGGTCGTCATGGCGACCACTTTTTGGTGAGACGTGCCGGCAGGTCTAGATCGGGGCATTGGATGGCTCCACGCCGAGGTGGTGTGTGGGATCTCGGCACGGGTAAGCCCCCGTCCCTGCACCGAGTGCCGGACGTATCCAGCCGCTGGCACAAAACAACCAGCATCCATTGCTTGACTTTACGAAGCCGGGCTTTGGACAGGGATTGGCGCACCGAGAGGTATTAGTGAGTAGACTGGGTGATGAGGTTAGTGTTTTGGACCCAAAATTAGAGAAAAACAAAATTTGATGATTGGCCAAGGATTGGCAGTAGTGATTGGCAGATGATGGGCAGTGATTGGCCAAATTTTTGATTTGTTGAAATTTGATGTGCAAAATTGGTAGTGAGAGACCCCCGATGTGGTGGGATGGCAAATCCACCATCCTTCCCATAGTGGGGCAAAGGAGCAATAGATTATGGGGTGTATGGCAGTGAAAACTAGCCCGGGTGGGTTAGGATATGGTGTGTAGGGATCTAGCGAAGATGACCTTAGGTAACGTTAAGGTTAGTTAGTGACTGATACCTGTAGTGGGGACGCAGGTAGATTAGTGTGGATTATAATGACGAGGGAGCGCAATAGTTTAAAGGGACGACTGGGAAGCGCAAGTTTCAGAAGGGAGTAGTTAGCTGAGATGATGCCGTGTTTGTGAGAATTGAACAGGTGTGATTGCACAGGTGTGCAACTGGACAGGTGTGTGGAGCAGTGTATGAGTAGTGAGTGTGTGGATCAGCGCGAATGCGCTTGGGGAGAGAAGGGTGCAGGTGGCACCAGGTGTGAGAGCACAGGTGTGCAGGTACAGGTGTGTGGAGAGAGTTGGAGTGAGTGGTACGGAGTGGTGTGCATGGTGCGAAGGTGTGGATGGGGGAAGAGTGGACCCCTTTCACGAGCACCCGGGGCGGGTAGTGTAAGTGTTAGGTAGAGGGTGCAGGTAAATTGTGGTTGGATATTGGCATTTGTGGTGCGGTTGCAGAATGGTGTTGTGAATGGGTGCATTAGTGTTGTGGAAATGGCTGGGCGTGTAGCCTGTTAGTGTGTGTAGTTGGTTGGGCACTCCACCACTGTGAGGATGTCGGCCAGGTGAGGCCGCAGGTGGGCTCTGGGAGCCGGTAGTTGTGAGTGGGTGCCTGAGGATCCCGGGTGTGGATCGGGCAGCCCAGTGCCAGAGAGGGCACGGAGTGGGGAGAGAGCCAGAGGGCCTTCCCCAGGTAGTTAGGTTAGGGTAAGGAGCAGGTAAGCTCGGAGGCAACTGCAGTGGTGGAGGTGTGCAGGTGGGTAGACCCACTGGGAGAGGTACACGCCGCAGCCCAGAAATTGTGCGAGGGCACCGGGAGATGAATCGGGGGAGTGAGACCCCAAATTGAAGAGCACCACAGTTTGGCCAATGGGAATTGGTTTTTAGAACCCATAGTGTAAGAGGGCCAATGGTTTGGCCGGAGAAAGACCCCGGGTAGTGTAAAGTTGTTAAAGTCATTTAGGAAATAGTTAGGATTGATGAACCTGTCGCACCATACGCAGCCACTTACCTGTGGTGATGATGATGACTCCACACCTGTGTTTTCTTTGTTTGTGTTGCAGAAATGAGAATTGCTGTGTGGGTTTGTGAGACGCATCACGACGTGGATGAGACATTGGGGTGATTCCATCTCTCCCTCCCTAGGAGGGACTGATGATGAATTGGTAATGGCAAATTATGATGTTGAGTTGGAGATGGCAAATTTTGATGAGAGTTGAAAATGGCAAATTTGATTGGTTAGGAGGGAGAGAAGACGAATTTGGTTTATGGGAGGAACGGGGAAGACAGTAGGGATGTTTTTTGATTTGTAAAGTAGATGTTTATGGGTAGTGTTGTGTTTTGTGGATACAGTAAGGGGTAAGGGAGGGGCCATGTAGGTTACCTGGTGGGGGGGGGGGGCGTACGATAGGAACGTACCTGTCTCACCTGGTTCCCATGTGCCCCCAGTGTGCATTACCTTATATTGCGTGCACTTTTGCGCCCTTACCACCTTACTCACTTGTTTCTTCTTTTGTCTCCCACCTCCGAGGATCTGGCTTTGGGGTAGAGAGAGAGGAGAGAGAGGTGCTGGCTACGCAGTTGTGGGCCTGCACTTTCGCTGTTGGCTGCCTGGATCGATACACCATATGGACCGCAATGTTTGTGGCCACCCACAATGGACCGCAGCTCTTTTGCGGCCAAGCACCACCCGTGGAAGGACCTATGGGTCAACGTGGCACCTATGCCATAAAGGTGAACCACTGTTAATTAACACCAAGTGCACCACAAGAAGAGCAAGAGACACCTGCAGGGTTAGGGGTTGTCGAATTTATTTTTATTCCAATGAACAATGGTGACTGCACCGATTGGTGGTGGGGTGGTGCTTTTGATGCTCGGGAAGGGTGCTCTGCACGTTATTAAAGGCCGTCGGCCACAGAGCACTCGTGGGTTGGTGTATCGATGCTGGCAAGCGCGCTCTCTCTATGCATAACATCTGCATGTGTTCCTCCAAAAACAGGTCCTGGATCGTAGTGTAAATAGCAGCATAGTCTTGTAAATAATGCTCCCTACCGGCTGTATGTTTAGTTTGAGAATTCTTTCCGGATTCGGTTATCCTGTGGGTGTGTTTCTGTGAGGAGAAGGGTGCAACGTCGCAGGGGGACATATTTACTCATTTGTGAATATCTGTAAAACTGTCGCACTCAGGGTAGAGTTAATAGTAGAGGGAACTACATTGCGTGCCACACTAAAGTAGGTAAAAATTTATCGGGTCGGGACGCCCCGAGGGTAGAGAAGGGTGCAATGTTGCGAATATGGAATTTGGCCTCCATATCCGCTTGTAAATATTCCCCTATTTTTTCCAATACTCCCCAACTTTCCCCAGTCCCCCATTCCCTAGTCCCATTGCATGTAAATAACAATCAGTAGAGCCGACCTTCCCCTTATTCCCCCATTAAATGTCGTGCCCAGGTCCACCGCACCACACGTAGACAACTTTCGGACATCTTCCTAGTTATTCTTAATCTATGTCAGTTAAGGCCTCGTTTCCATTAATTATGACTCTTCGTTGCACCAGAATGTGATTATATGGCACCAGTAGTGAGTTTAGGACCTTCCCATACCTCCTCCCATCTTCTTCCCCAAACAACAACAATAACAACAACTACAACAACAATTACAACAACAACAGAGGGGATGGCGGCGGAGCGGGGGAGGATGCGTCCTCATACCGGCTCGATTAGCTCCAGACCATGCGCTCCACGGGGTTACCCCGAAGGGGCTGGCTGTCAGCTCCTCGTCAGGGGCGGAGCCAGTAACCCCCCCCACACGCACCCAATGAGAAGCAACGTGCCGATTCCACGAGGCGGAGCTAGCGAGCCGAGGGCGTGTCACTCCCCGCCGGATATACGCGGCCACGCGCCGGATGTGAGGTCAGATTCGCCCCCAGCTGGAGAAAGACGGACCTGCGAGCGCTGAAACAGATGCGCCTGAGTTTGGAGAGGCCTGAGAAAGAACGTCACCTCTGAGCGCTGAGACGAGACCTCCCCGCATCTCTGGACCGAACCGTGTACCCTGCTTTGAGCCAAGAGTGCACCTTGAGCCATCGCTATCTGCCTTTCCTAGCCATCAATCCCCGTGTGAGCCAGTTTTTGTCCTGTTTCTCTGTGGTCTGTCGGGAATAATATAAGGTTGTGTCTAAGTGCCTGTCTTCCTATGATGTACCTCTTGTAGTTGTAATCTAACCTTCCGCCTTAATATAACCTCCTCCGGAGGTCTTGAGAACTGAACCCCTGGTGTCGTATTGTGTCATTATAACCCAGCCGGGTGTCTTCTTTTTCCTTCATTGGTCAAGCATAGCGCGATTAGTCAACCCCGGGTGCAATCGGGGTAACTTGTACGGATACGGCGGCCATCCCGCTCGGCCCACCATACCATCAAAGTCGTATCTGTAACAATATATATATACATATATATATATATATACACATATATATATATATATATATATATACACATATATATATATATACACATATATATATATATATATATATATACACATATATATATATATATATATATATATACACATATATATATTGTTGCGAATATGGAATTTGGCCTCCATATCCGCTTGTAAATATTCCCCTATTTTCTCCAATACTCCCCAACTTTCCCCAGTCCCCCATTCCCTAGTCCCATTGCATGTAAATAACAATCAGTAGAGCCGACCTTCCCCTTATTCCCCCATTAAATGTCGTGCCCAGGTCCACCGCACCACACGTAGACAACTTTCGGACATCTTCCTAGTTATTCTTAATCTATGTCAGTTAAGGCCTCGTTTCCATTAATTATGACTCTTCGTTGCACCAGAATGTGATTATATGGCACCAGTAGTGAGTTTAGGACCTTCCCATACCTCCTCCCATCTTCTTCCCCAAACAACAACAACAACAACAACTACAGCTACAACAACAACTACAACAACGGCGCGCGCGGGGAGTGTGCGTCCTCCCTCCGGCTCGGTTAGCCGCCATTATCCATGCGCCCCACGGGGTTACCACGAAGGGGCTGGCTGTCAGCTCCTCGTCAAGGGCGGAGCCTGGTAAACCCCCCCCCCGCACCCAATAAGAAGGGCGGACCGATTCCATCTGGGCGGAGCTAACGAGCCGAGGGCGTGTCACTCCCCGCCGGATATACGCAGCCGCTTGCCGGACGTGACGTCAGATGCGCCCCCAGCTTGAGACGACAAGACGCCACCTCGAGCGCTGAGAGACCTCCTGCATCTTTTGGGCCGCGCCATCCTGTCCCTGAGCACAAGGTGCACCTTGTGCTGGCCATCGAATACCCGCTTTCCTAGCCATCAATCCCCGTGTGAGTCAGTTTTTGTCCTGTTTCTCTGTGGTCTGTCGGGAATAATATAAGGTTGTGTCTAAGTGCCTGTCTTCCTATGATGTACCTCTTGTAGTTGTAATCTAACCTTCCGCCTTAATATAACCTCCTCCGGAGGTCTTGAGAACTGAACCCCTGGTGTCGTATTGTGTCATTATAACCCAGCCGGGTGTCTTCTCTTTCCTATTGAGCCAGCGTAGCGCGGCTTCGTCGACGTTCGAGTACAATCGGGTAATTTGTGCGGACACGACGGCCATTCCGCTCGGCCCACCTTAACATCAAAGTCGTGTCTGTAACAATTGGTGTCGAGGAGTGGAATTCGAACCCGGGACTAAATTAGTTAGGCCCAAATTTTGGGAGGGAAAATCGATTCGGAGCGCGTTTCCCGCGCGAAATTATAACGGCGAAATTTCAATTTGTTTTACGAAAAAAAAAAAAAAAAAACCGAATTTTGAAAGTCGCGCTATGGCGGATCAAGACAGCTGGGGTCCGGTAAAGGAGAGTGAGGTAGGGTCGATCCAGGACCAAAATGAGGGACAGGAGGAGAGCGAAGCAGTGAGGGCGGCAGGTTCGCAAAATAGCGCCGTCACGCACGAAGAAGCGGGCGCGCAAAATGGCGCCTCGCTGATCACCGCGCCAGCGACCGTGGCAGCGCCCCCGATGGATTGGGGCCTTTTTTTTATACAAATGAAGGCCCTTATGGCCCAGAATAATGAAGAAATGGCAAACAGAATGGGGAACCGGATGGATGCTCAGGGTGAGCGATTGGAGGGCCAAATGGGGGTAATGGGAAACCAAATGGGGGTAATGAGGGACGAAGCGAGGGGTACCAGTGAGAAGTTAGACAATAATTTTGAGGAGTTAGACAAGAAAATTGAGAAGTTAGACAATAATTTTGAGGAGTTAGACAACGGGATAAAAGAAGTAAAGAATGGGTTAACGGGGGTAGAAAACAGAATGGCCGCTCAAGAGAATCAGATAGAGGGAGTGAAACATGGGTTAACGGGGGTAGAAAACAGAATGGCCGCTCAAGAGAATCAGATAGAGGGAGTGAAACATGGGTTAACGGGGGTAGAAAACAGAATGGCCGCTCAAGAGAATCAAATGGAAGGGATGCAAAAAGGGTTAGAGGGGTTAGAAAACAGTATGGAAGGCAAATTGAGGGACATGAGGGACCAAGCGGAAAGGGAAGTTAAACAAATGGAGCAGCAGATAGAGGGGGTCAGAATGGGGGTAGAAACCAAACTGGATGCTCACAGGGAGGAAATGGAGCAGATGAGGGTGGCATCTGGGCAGGAGATGCAAGTGATGGGAGAGGAGATCAGAAGAGGAGTGAGTGAGGAGGTCGGAGGAGTGCGCGAGGAGGTGAGGCACTGTAAGGAGCGCATGGAGAAAGAGGTGAGAAAGGGGACTGTAAAATTGCAAGGTGGTATAGAGGAGTTGACGCTGGGAGTAGAACAACTGACAGTGGGACAAAAGGAGTTGGGGGACCAGGTAAAGAAGAACACAGCGGTAATAGAGGGTTTAAAATCGACACAGAAGGAGATGAAAAAGGACGTAGGGGTAATTAAAAAAGAGTGCCAGACGGTACATGAGGACCTGACGAGGAAAATGGACAAGGTGGTAGAGGTAATGGAGGTTAAAGAGCGGGAGGTGCGGGAGCACATAGAAAAAAATAAAGTGGAGTTAGAGGAAGAACTTAAAGGGGCGCACGAAGAGATAAAAGAGGTGAAGCACAAATTAGAAGAAGTGGAAGAAGGGATGAGCGAAATTAAGAAGCGACGGAGAGGGGATAAGAAAGAGATAAAAGAGGAGATAAAAGAATTGGTCCAAAGTCTGTGTTTGGATCGTGATGATGTGCTCATTAACCGGATGAGGGATTCGCAGGTGATGGAGGAGAAGCGAAGAGGAAGAGGACCCGGTGTAAGTGGTGACCAATATGGTCGTGCGTATGATGCGCCAGGTGATTTAAGAGGCTTGGGGGTCGAGATAGACCCGGGTGTTCGTGAGAGGCCACTGGTGAAGTGTGCGACAGGTCTGGTGTGCGAAAATGGAGGTGTGCAAGAAAGTCCGACTCTGGGGTGTGTGAGGAAAAAGTGCGTGCCAAGGAGTGAGTGTGCTGGCGGGAGTGAGTCGGTCGTAGCGCGTGTGCGAGGGAGCACATGGAAGCGTGGTGTGGTGAGTGTTACAGAGGGTGTGACCGGAGAGTGTGCGCAAGAGTGTGCGCGAGGAAGGTGTGTGACGGACAGGTGCATGAGGAAAGAGTGCGCTGTCAGAAGTAAGGAAGAGTGTCCACCTGTGGTGAGTGTTACAGAGGGTGTAACGGGAGAGTGTGCGCGAGAAAGGTGTGTGAAGGACAGGTGCATGAGGAAAGAGTGTGCTGTCAAGAGTAAGGGTGAGTGCGTTGTCACGAGTGGAGGGGAAAGTAGTGAGAGTGACATGGAGCGTGAGTTAGTTGTGACAGGTGAGCGAGGATGTACACCTGGGATGGAAGGATGCACACCTGGAATGGTAGAGCGTGAGTGGGAATGCACGCTGGAATTGGTAGTGAGGCACGTGGTTGGGTGTGCGAATGAGAGCACACCTGTGATTGTCACAGAGGAGGTGACAGAGGAGGGGGCGCGAAGAGGTGTATTGGTGAGGTGTGCGAGCGACGAATGTGTGCCAAAGTGTTCGGTGGTCAGGTGTGTGACCAAGGCTGTGAGTGGAATGAGTGTACCTGGGTGTGTAAGGAAAGGTACGAGGAGCATGGGCACGGCTGGATGTGTGAGCAAGGAACGGGCTGCGGGGTGTAAGCGTCCAGGTGAAGCATCGACGTTAGACGGGGTAGAGTTTAGAACGACTTATAGCCGAATCGGGCCCTCGGTGCGTGCCGGGCCTCGCTTTGAACGGCCGCGTCCAGGCTCCACTAGGCGGAGCGGGCGGCCCGATAGAAAGGGTCGTCATGGCGACCACCTTTTGTTGAGGCATTCCGGCAGGTCGAGATCGGGACATTGGATGGCTCCACGCCGAGGTGATGCGTGGGATCTCGGCCCGGGTAAGCCCCCGTCCCTGCACCGAGTGCCGGACGCATCCAGCCGCTGGCACAAAACAACCAGCATCCATTGCTTGGCTTTACGAAGCCGGGCTTTGGACAGGGATTGGCGCACCGAGAGGTATTAGTGAGTAGACTGGGTGATGAGGTTAGTGTTTTGGACCCAAAATTAGAGAAAAACAAAATTTGATGATTGGCAAAGGATTGGCAGTAGTGATTGGCAGATGATGGGCAGTGATTGGCAAATTTTTGATTTGTTGAAATTTGATGTGCAAAATTGGTAGTGAGAGACCCCCGATGTGGTGGGATGGCATCCCTGCCACCCTTCCCATGAGGGGGGCAAAGGAGCACTAGATTATGGGGTGTATGGCAGTGAAAACTAGCCCGGGTGGGTTAGGATATGGTGTGTAGGGATCTAGCGAAGATTGACATTAGGTAACGTTAAGATTAGTTAGTGACTGATACCTGTAGTGGGGACGCAGGTAGATTAGTATGGATGATAATGACGAGGGAGCGCAATAGTTTAAAGGGACGACTGGGAAGCGCAAGTTTCAGAAGGGAGTAGTTAGCTGAGATGATGCCGTGTTTGTGAGAATTGAACAGGTGTGATTGCACAGGTGTGCAACTGGACAGGTGTGTGGAGCAGGGTATGAGTAGTGAGTGTGTGGATCAGCGCGAATGCGCTTGGGGAGAGAAGGGTGCAGGGGGCACCAGGTGTGAGAGCACAGGTGTGCAGGTACAGGTGTGTGGAGAGAGTTGGAGTGAGTGGTACGGAGTGGTGTGCATGGTGCGAAGGTGTGGATGGGGGAAGAGTGGACCCCTTTCACGAGCACCCGGGGCGGGTAGTGTAAGTGTTAGGTAGAGGGTGCAGGTAAATTGTGGTTGGATATTGGCATTTGTGGTGCGGTTGCAGAATGGTGTTGTGAATGGGTGCATTAGTGTTGTGGAAATGGCTGGGCGTGTAGCCTGTTAGTGTGTGTAGTTGGTTGGGCACTCCACCACTGTGAGGATGTCGGCCAGGTGAGGCCGCAGGTGGGCTCTGGGAGCCGGTAGTTGTGAGTGGGTGCCTGAGGATCCCGGGTGTGGATCGGGCAGCCCAGTGCCAGAGAGGGCACGGAGTGGGGAGAGAGCCAGAGGGCCTTCCCCTGGTAGTTAGGTTAGGGTAAGGAGCAGGTAAGCTCGGAGGCAACTGCAGTGGTGGAGGTGTGCAGGTGGGTAGACCCACTGGGAGAGGTACACGCCACAGCCCAGAAATTGTACGAGGGCACCGGGAGATGAATCGGGGGAGTGAGACCCCAAATTGAAGAGCACCACAGTTTGGCCAATGGGAATTGGTTTTTAGAACCCATAGTGTAAGAGGGCCAATGGTTTGGCCGGAGAAAGACCCCGGGTAGTGTAAAGTTGTTAAAGTCATTTAGGCGATAGTTAGGATTAATGAACCTGTCGCACCATACGCAGCCACTTGCCTGTGGTGATGATGATGACTCCACACCTGTGTTTTCTTTGTTTGTTGCAGGAGATGAATTGCTGTGTGGGTTTGTGAGACGCATCACGACGTGGATGAGACATTGGGGTGATTCCATCTCTCCCTCCCTAGGAGGGACTGATGATGAATTGGTAATGGCAAATTTTGATGTTGAGTTGAAAATGGCAAATTTTGATGAGAGTTGAAAATGGCAAATTTGATTGGTTAGGAGGGAGAGAAGACGAATTTGGTTTATGGGAGGAACGGGGAAGACAGTAGGGATGTTTGTTGATTTGTAAAGTAGATGTTTATGGGTAGTGTTGTGTTTTGTGGATACAGTAAGGGGTAAGGGAGGGGCCATGTAGGTTACCTGGTGGGGGGGGGGGGCGTACGATAGGAACGTACCTGTCTCACCTGGTTCCCATGTGCCCCCAGTGTGCATCACCTTACATTGCGTGCACTTTTGCGCCCTTACCACCTTACTCACTTGTTTCTTCTTTTGTCTCCCACCTCCGAGGATCTGGCTTTGGGGTAGAGAGAGA
This sequence comes from Myxine glutinosa, assembly GCF_964187855.1. Taxonomy (NCBI): domain Eukaryota; kingdom Metazoa; phylum Chordata; class Myxini; order Myxiniformes; family Myxinidae; genus Myxine; species Myxine glutinosa. Next base: position 84,955,826 of record NC_136265.1, read on the forward strand.
GGAGAGAGAGGTGCTGGCTGCGCAGTTGTGGGCCTGCACTTTCGCTGTTTGCTGCCGGGATCGATACACCATATGGACCGCAATGTTTGTGGCCACCCACAATGGACCGCAGTTCGTTTGCGGCCAAGCACCACCCGGGGATGGACCTATGGATCAACGTGGCACCTCTGCCATACAGGTGAACCACTAATAGTTAACACCACTGAAGGCCACACGAAGAGCAAGAGACACCTGCAGGGTTAGGGGTTGTCGCATTTATTTTTATTCCAATGAACAATGGTGACTGCACCGATTGGTGGTGGGGTGGTGCTTTTGATGCTGGGAAAGGGTGCTCTGCACGTTATTAAAGGCCGTCGGCCACAGAGCACTCGTGGGTTGGTGTATCGATGTTGGCAAGCGCGCTCTCTCTATGCATAACATCTGCATGTGTTCCTCCAAAAACAGGTCCTGGATCGTAGTGTAGATATCAGCGTAATCTTGTAAATAATGCTCCCTACCGGCTGTATGTTTAGTTTGAGAATTCTTTCCGGATTCGGTTATCCTGTGGGTGTGTTTCTGTGAGGAGAAGGGTGCAACGTCGCAGGGGGACATATTTACTCATTTGTGAATATCTGTAAAACTGTCGCACTCAGGGTAGAGTTAATAGTAGAGGGAACTACATTGCGTGCCACACTAAAGTAGGTAAAAATTTATCGGGTCGGGACGCCCCGAGGGTAGAGAAGGGTGCAATGTTGCGAATATGGAATTTGGCCTCCATATCCGCTTGTAAATATTCCCCTATTTTCTCCAATACTCCCCAACTTTCCCCAGTCCCCCATTCCCTAGTCCCATTGCATGTAAATAACAATCAGTAGAGCCGACCTTCCCCTTATTCCCCCATTAAATGTCGTGCCCAGGTCCACCGCACCACACGTAGACAACTTTCGGACATCTTCCTAGTTATTCTTAATCTATGTCAGTTAAGGCCTCGTTTCCATTAATTATGACTCTTCGTTGCACCAGAATGTGATTATATGGCACCAGTAGTGAGTTTAGGACCTTCCCATACCTCCTCCCATCTTCTTCCCCAAACAACAACAACAACAACAACTACAGCTACAACAACAACTACAACAACGGCGCGCGCGGGGAGTGTGCGTCCTCCCTCCGGCTCGGTTAGCCGCCATTATCCATGCGCCCCACGGGGTTACCACGAAGGGGCTGGCTGTCAGCTCCTCGTCAAGGGCGGAGCCTGGTAAACCCCCCCCGCACCCAATAAGAAGGGCGGACCGATTCCATCTGGGCGGAGCTAACGAGCCGAGGGCGTGTCACTCCCCGCCGGATATACGCAGCCGCTTGCCGGACGTGACGTCAGATGCGCCCCCAGCTTGAGACGACAAGACGCCACCTCGAGCGCTGAGAGACCTCCTGCATCTTTTGGGCCGCGCCATCCTGTCCCTGAGCACAAGGTGCACCTTGTGCTGGCCATCGAATACCCGCTTTCCTAGCCATCAATCCCCGTGTGAGTCAGTTTTTGTCCTGTTTCTCTGTGGTCTGTCGGGAATAATATAAGGTTGTGTCTAA
>NC_136265.1:84962388-85134888 GCF_964187855.1 Myxine glutinosa
CCAAATAATGCGCAGTTAAAGTCTCCCTGGTCTCAGCATGTCTGGTTTGTTGTGCCTCTTACTGGATGGAGTCGAGACAAGCTCTTGAGTGATCGAGAGCTGTGAGTGGCTCTTGATGACATCATTACACCACCCCTGGGTGAATAACTGTTGATCATTCGGCAGCAGCTGAAGGGCCATGGTTTGGTAACAGTAGCTCACCTCCTCAGCAGATGAAAAATGTGTCTTTCCTTGTGGTTTGCAGAAAAACTCTTTCAAAGTAAATTTCTAATGTGTGCTTGCAATTTATTTTTATTGTTATAAATACTGAAATATGGATGAGAATGTGTTTTTTTTCATGGGGAGATATGAGATTTAGACACCAAAATATTGTCAAAACTTCCACGAACATCTGGTTTATGGCCAGTTTATGGTTTATGGCCAGGAAGCCAGTTTATGGCCAGTTCAATCTTGGTTTCATCAGACCACAGAATCTTGTTTCTCACAGTCTGAGAGTCCTTTAGGTGCTTTTTTGCAAACTTCAAGCGGGCTTTCATGTGTCTTTCACCCAGGAGAGGCTTCCGTCTGGCCACTCTGCCATAAAACCCAGATCGGTGGAGTGTTGCAGTGATGGTTGTCCTTCTGGAAGTTTCTCCCATCTCCACACAGGATCTCTGGAGCTCAGCCAGAGTGACCATCGGGTTCTTGATCACCTCTCTTACCAAGGCCCTTCTCCCCCGATTGCTCAGTTTGGCCAGGCGGCCAGCTCTAGGAAGAGTCCTGGTTGTTCCAAACTTCTTCCATTTAAGAATTATGGAGGCCACTGTGCTCTTGGGAACCTTCAATGCAGCAGAATTTTTTTTGTAGGCTTCCCCAGATCTGTGCCTCGACACAATCCTGTCCCTGAGCTCTGCAGGCAGTTCCTTCGACCTCATGGCTTGGTTTTTGCTCTGATATGCATTATCAGCTGTGAGACCTTATATAGACAGGTGTGTGTCATTCCAAATCATGTCCAATCAATTGAATTTACCACAGGTGGACTCCAATCAAGGTGTAGAAACATCACAAATATGATCAAGAGAAATGCGAGGCACCTGAGCTAAATTTCAAGTGCCATAGCAAAGGGTATGAATACTTATGTCAATGTGATATTTCAGTTTTTTCTTTTTAATAAATTTGCAAAACTTTATAAAATTCTGTTTTCCCTTTGTCATTATGGGGTATTGAGTGTAGATTGATGAGGGCAAAAATGAATTTCAACGATTTCAGCATAAGGCTGCAACATCACAAAATGTGAAAAAAGTGAAGGGGTCTGAATGCACTGTACACCTTTCCCTTCAACTTCAACGACACTCCCCTCCTCGTCGGCACGCCACTCAGTTCCAGAAACTTCTTCCATGCACATCTCACTCCAGAAACCATTGCCGAGTCTGATCCACCTTCTCCATTAAGCATGTCTCCTCGATAGCGAAATGTTTTCACACCTTCCAGCTTCACGCCGTCTCCAAGATCCAACTCAACATTTCCTCCATCTTCAGCTCCTACTTAATCCCTGGTGTTGGGCTAGCGGCTAGGGTGCCGGCTTAAGATCCTTGGATCCTGGGTTCGAATCTCGGTCGATCGCCGAATTAATGCCAGGGGGGTTGACTCAGCCTGTCATCCTTCCGAGGTCGGCTAATTGAGTACCAGTTCACTGGTAATTCCCTGTTTGTCGTTGAAGGCGGCAAAAAGGGTTGGCGTCAGGAAGGGCATCCGGCCATAAAACATTGCTTCAAAAAGGGGACCAAAAAAACAACAACTACCACGGTCCCCGAAAAGGCCAACCCCCGCTTTACGGGGAAAAATGGCCTCTAAACGGTGGTTTTTTTTCAGCTCCCACTGTGCACACCTTATACTTGAATGTAGCTGCCACACTGGTTAATGACCCTCTCAGACCACTACATTTTTGATGAACCCACTCAGCCCACATTGTACATTGAATGGAGTTCACTCCGACACCCTTCCTGCACACGGCACATGGCCACTTCCCAGTTCTATCCACCTCACCACATGCTTTACCACTTGCCATCACCTTCGTCTTTCCCATATTCACCTTCAGACCATTTGCCTCCATACATTCCTTCCACTTGTTCATCTTCTTGTTCAGTCCATCCATACTCTCCCCTATCAACACCAGATCATCTGCATGCAACAACTCCCACGGTAAACCCTCCTTTACGTTCCGAGCCAGCACCTCCATCACAGCTACAAATAGTAGTGGACTTAGTAGTGACCCCTGATGCACTCCCACCTTCACCTAAAATCACCACTGTTCCCGTCCTTCGTCCTTTCAGTTGTGCGCGCTCTCTCGTACATTGCCTTCACTACTCTGATCAACCATTCCTCCACTTCTAACTTCTTCAACGCCAATGTCACTACTTCACGTGGAACCCTATCGAGTGCTTTCTCCAGATCAACAAACCTAAGAAACAACTTCTTCCTCTTCTCCATGTACTTCTCCTTCATGTAGAGAGAATGAGAGTGTCAGATTTATCAGGATTGAAAGACATGTTCCACGTGTTGGACAATTTGTGATTTTATCCAGGTCTGCAGAGAGTTAAGTTGGTGTGAGTGAGCAAGTTGTGAGTGAGTGAAGTTGGTGTTGCAGTTGTGACTTGCGTTGCAACTTGTGAGTCTGAGTCTGCAGAGAGTGAAGTTGGAATTTCTTGCCCTGGAGGATGGGACCAAGGCTCAAAATACACAGCAACTCATTTAAAAGTTGATATGCTGCCAGTCGATGTGAGGGATGAGAAATGGAACAGCAGAGGGTGGAGTTATCAACAAAAAGATAAAGAGGGTTTTCCAGAGAGCAGGAGTGATCAAGGATGAAGACAAGTACAGATACATTCAACGTACACCGCCCCCATGCCAAATAATTAAATATCCTACAGTGCGGCATTGCCGGGGCGTCTCTGGCGCCCGGCAATACCGCAGTGCAGCTCATGGCGACTGCATTGGGAGGGAGAGGTGTGCAATAATTGATTGATTAATTGTATAATTAAAATCAAAAAAAGATTATCACAAAATATTTTCTTAATCAATTGGCTAATAGCATAACTAAACCACGAGTGCTTCATCCGAAGATGTCTTTTAAAAATTTAATTAAATGAGTCATTAATAAAAATTGTAATAATTAATTGATTTATCAATAAAATAATTCATCGATGAAATGATCAATCAAGAAATCAAAAATATCCTTGATAGCCACATCACTTGGTCACTGTCATGACCAAATATGAGCTTCCTAACTGAAAAGGTGCCTGAGATATTGGCCAAATGAGAAAGAAAATAAATAAATGATAAAAAAAAACCAAAAAAAAAAACCACCTTTAGAGGCCATTTTTCCCCGCAAGCGGGGGTTGGACTTTTTCGGGAACTGTGGTTGTTGTTGTTTTTTGGTCCCCTTTTTGAAGCAATGTTTTACGGCCGGATGCCCTTCCTGACGCCAACCCTTTTTGCCGCCTTTAACGACGAGCAGGGAATTACCAGTGAACTGGTACTCAATTAGCCGACCTCGGAAGGATGACAGGCTGAGTCAACCCCCCTGGCGTTAATTCAGCGATTGACCGGGATTCGAACCCAGGATCCTAGGATCCTAAGCCGGCACCCTAGCCGCTAGCCCAACACCAGGGCTAAATAAATGATAAATAATTAAAATAAATAAATAATAATCATTAAAAATTCAATTATAAATAAATTCAGTCATAGAACACATAAACCACCACCATTTCATCAGAATCTGTAAACTAAAAAAAAAAAAAAAGTCATTAATCGAGTAATTAAATAATTAATCGATTAATTGATTAATTAATAAATCAAAAATAGCCTTTGCAGACAAATCACCTGATCATTGGCATGTCTAAATATCAGCTTCCTAACTCAAAAGGTGCCTGAGATAATGGCCAGAAGAGAAAGTAAATTTAATTAATTAAATCTACTTAATTAATCGCTAATAATTAAATAACTCCTCAATTAATTTGTTAATCAAAAAACAAAAAAATACCGTTTTTGACAAAGGACTTGCTCACTATTGTGCCGAAATTTCAGCTTCCTAGCTCAAAAGATGGCTGAGATATCGCCCGGACAAACAAGAAAGAAAGAAAGAAAGAAAGAAAGAAAGAAAACACACAAACAAACAACTAAAGTGAAAACTGAGGACTCCCTTTCAGCGTGCGTCACTGCCGAGCCCCCTTCGGTGCCCGGCAATGACGTTTTGCAATGCATGGAGATGGCATAGGAAAGGAGTGGTGTACAATTAGAAAAAGCAAAGGACCCCAAACACTGCCTTGAGGCACTCCAGCCTGAACGGGAAGAGGAGATTAGAGAATTCCATTGAGAGGCACGAGTTGACTATGACAGGAGAGGAAGTCCACGAGCCATGAGTTGAGGCATTCAGCCTTTTCAAAAGCAGTGCCAGCTGTGGAGTCATTTGCAGTAAGGGAGGTGATGAAGGGGGAACAAACACCAGACAGAGTCTTAACTGGACAACCACCAGTATTTGAAGGAGGGAGATAGGTTTGAGAGTTCAATCTTGAGATTTTAGAGGTATTGTTTCCTGGATCTCCTGAAGGTAGAAACACACTTTTCGGAGCTTTGTGGAAGGAACTGAGATTACCTTCAGTTGGATTGGACTTCCAGGAGGCAAAGGCAAGTTGTTTCAGGGCAGCAGAATGAGGAGAAGGAAAACAAAGGGTGAAGTGGTGATGGGATGAGGCAGTGAGGAGCAATATGAGAGGGGGCAAACGAAGTAGAAGATTGGAGGAGGTGGCTGAATGAGTTGGAAGAGAGAGGGAGGGGGAAGCAGGAAACTTTGTGGATGAGGGCAACTTTAAAAAGGGAGTGAAGGGGGTGATTTGAAGGTGAGAGGTGAGTGGGGAGATTTGAGAGAGAAGGGTGAGGGGAGATTGGAGGGGAAGCGAGCGACGTTTGCTTTGAATGGGGAGGAGGCGGCCGATTTTAGAGGGAGGGGTGAGAGGAAAGCTTTGAGAGGAAGGGGAGACAGAGAGAAGGCAAGGCTATGGAGGAGGAGGGAGAGGGTGGGAGAGGGGAAGGATAAGACTGGGTAGTGGTATGGTGAAGATGGGAGAAACACGATTTGAGTGGGAAGCAGGTGATGGGTGAGGAGCAGAAAGAAAGATGATGAAAATGCCAAGAACAGCTGTTACGCTCTTCGGAAATAACAGCTCTTGCCTCATATTCATCTTTTGATCTCAAATATAAATTTCTTGAGCATGCAGCAATCATAAAAATTTGACTTCACTGTTCCAATACTTATGGAGTGCACTGAAATTAACTCTTGGAAATAATCATCTCTCAAAACACTGAGCGGAGCAAAGGCATACGCACGAATAATTCAGCCGCATGGCCATTTTGTTGTGCGCCGTTGGCCGAACGAGTGGAATTTCTTGTACTGGAGGATGGAACCAAGGCTCAAACGACACAGAAACTCATTTAAAAGTTCATATTCAGACCCAGTCACTCCAACATTAGCATTCTGCTTCTGCTCTCTCAACGACCGATGGAAACTTTGAAAGTCACACGATATCACGGCTGTCTCCCTCGGCACACGTCGAGGTTTAAATCTAGTCTGGCACTCTTAGTCAGGGCCCTTAGGGATATTTTGTGGCCGTTTGGTTCAAATTCTTCCAGAAGCACCAAATTTGGCCCAGATGTTGCCCATGCAATACTATTTCGATTTTTGACGGGCGCCAAGACGGGCGCCCCCCCCCCCCCCCGGGGGCCCCATATTGGCGAAATACTAAATGGCCGCCACCCGGATTAGAGGAAAATCAGTTAAATAACCAAATTTCGGCCCAGAATGGGTTTCTCTCATCTCCTCTTCCTGTTCAGGCTGGAGTTCTCCAAGGTAGTGTTCTGGGCCCTGTGCTTTTTCTGGTCTTCATCAATGATCTCTCTGACTCTCTTGAAAATCCTCTCTATCTCTTTGCTGACGACTCTACTCTCTGTCGCTCCATTCCTCATCCCTCAGATCGGCAGTCTGCAGCCTCCTCACTCTCTGCAGACCTGGACAAAATCACAGACTGGGCAAACAAATGGAACATGTCTTTCAATCCTGATAAATCTCACACTCTTACGATGTCTCTCCGAAAAGACCGACTGGAAAACCCTCCCATCCACTTTCTGAATAATCCTCTCCAAGAAGTTCTGTCACTCAAGCTTTTGGGTCTCACTATTTGCCATGATCTTTCCTGGGAAAACCACATTTCAAATCTGGCCTCCAAAGCCAGTCGCCGACTGGGCATCCTCCGTCGTGCGAAGTCCTTCCTTGGCACACCTGAGCTCCTCACCACATACAAGGCTTTCATCCGCAGCTCTATGGAATACTGCTCTCCCCTCTGGTCTGGTGCTCCTGCCTCACACCTAGCCCGTCTTCACGCTGTTGAAACCAAAGCGTTCAGAATCATTGGAATCTCCCACGATGAAGCTAACTCCAAGGGCCTTTCACTCACTCACCGCAGGCAGGTTGGTGGTCTTTCCGTCTTCTACCGACTCCTCTCTGGCCTTGCCCCCCCAGCCATCTCTGGGCTCTGTCCCCCAAATATTCCTACAGGGCGCACAAGATCTGCCTGCAACCCTCTTATGGTTAAACTGCCAAAATCAAGACTTTCTGCTCACCTTCACTCCTTCATTCCTCTTTTCTCCCGCCTCTGGAACAAACTCTCTCACTCTCTTCAATCCCACTGCACCCTCCAGGTCTTTAAAACAGCTGTTCACCACCATCTCTTATCCTCCCCCATCCAAAACCTTGATCTTTTCTACCCCCGCTAATTTCCGTCCCCTTGTGTTTTATACCTCTCCCCCCCGCCCTCCCCCTCCCACGCCTCCTGCCCCCAAGCCCTCTCCCTCCCACACTTCTCCCTGCTCTCAAATGTTGTGGTTGTGTGCTTCCCCTTCTCTCCCCATCTTGTCTTCCGCTCCCTCTTTTTGTGTGTTTTGTTTGTCTGGTTGATTTGTTTGTGAAATAAATGTTAGCTCTTTCACGAGCCTCGATTCAGTATACAAAAAAAAAAAAAAAAAAAAAAAAGGGTTGGAATCATGTATGATACCACTTTTCAGGGGTTTTCGAGGTCGTGGAATCCAATTATGATGTTATTTTGATGATCCGAGGTCAAGGTCAACCCTCAAGGTCATCTTAAAGATCATTTTTGAGTCAAACATGTCGGTTTTTGAGGTTTTTGCCAAGATTTACGCGAGGTTCACCATTTTATGTTTCTGGGTTGGGTAATCGAACTCTGACCTTATTTTTGACAATTAGAGGAAATATTTACATGTCTATTTCCTAATTTTCAGGCATATGCAGTTCATCAGTCTAATTACAAAGGTACGGATTTTGATGTTTTATGAACTGTATGCCATATCCTTGTGTTTAATTTTTGTGCGATCATGATCCGGGTTCATGTATACATGATTGTATACACGTCATAAATATGATGTCATAGGTCATGTGACCTGGCGGCCATATTGGATTTTATGAAAACCTTAAAAATGGATCCCTGCCTTCATTTTTCGATCGATTCATTTTGAACTTTGACCACTTATAGTACGCCATGTGATTGGATGCATATCCTATTTATGACGTCATAGGTCAGGTGACATGGCGGGATGGACCGGTATGGTCCCCGGATCATACCGCCCTTGGTGCCCGTCAAAAATCGAAAGAGTATGGCATGGGCAACATCTGCGCCAAATTTGATGCTTTTGGAAGAATTTGACCCAAAATATCCCGAAGGGCCCCGACTATCTGGAGACCACCTTGGTCTCCAAACTCTTTGCCCAAGGCAACCAAAGCAACCTCCACACATCGTTTTTAAAATTCTACTCTCGTAGCAACTGCATACCTCTCAATGCAATCCTTTCATCTCCTCTGCCTGTCAAGGCTGGATTGCCCCAAGGCAGTGTGCTGGGCCCAGTCCTATTCTTCATCAACAATCTCTCTGAATGTTTGGAAATCCTCTTCATCTCTTTGTTGAAGACGCCACCCTCTGCTGTGACATCCCTCATCCTTCAGAGACAGGCAGCAGCCTCTTCCCTCTCTTCAGACCTTTATATAATCACAAGAAGCTCAAACAATTGGTATATGTCTTTCCATTCTGCCAAATCTCACACTCTCAATCTTTCTCTCCAGAAGGACATTCTGGCAAACCCTCCCATCTCCTTTCTTAACAATCCTCATGAAGAAGTTCAGTGATTCAAACTTTTGGGTCTCACCATCAGCAATGACCTTTATTGGGGGAAACCACATTTTTGTGTTGGCCTGCAAAGCAAGATTGGGCACCCTCCATTGTGGAAAGTCCTTCCTTCGCATACTTGAACTGTTATCCACCAACAAAACCGCAATCGGCAGCTTGATGGAGTGCTACTCAGGTGTCTGCAGGACGCACGCGGTCCAGCGGCAACCCCATCCTGGTGAAAATCCCAAAATCCAGAATCACTGCTCACCTCCACTCTTTCATTCCTCTATTTTAACCACCCGTGGAAACAACTTCCACATACTCTTCAATCTCATTCTTCCCTCCAAGACTTCAAAACAGCTGTTCACCATCATCTCAGATGATCCCCCATCCACCCATGATCTTTTCCATCCCAAATTACTCCATTACAAAGAAATCCCTTTTCACCGGTCATTGTGATTTTTCCCCCTCCCCTCACCTCTTTTTGATTGTTTGTTGGTTTGTAACTTTTATGTTTCATCCCCACTTTCTCCTTCCATTTCTTCTTGTGTTTCATTCAATTTGATTGCAGCTTCTTCACCTCCATGTGTCCTTCTCCTCTGCCCTTCCTCTCAGCTTCACATCGACCCTGCTATTGTTGTTTCCTATTTCCCATTCCCTTCCATTCTGCTCCAACATTTTATGATAATGTAGCGGTTACCGCTGGATGCACACAATCGCCTTGCACCGGCCAGAACACGGCCAGACGCGCCTCTCCCGGGCATGCCCGGACTCACTGTTCCCGGGCACGCCCGAACCTCCCGGGCACGCCCGGTCTCGTCTTTCCCGGGCATGCCCGCTCTCGCCTTTCCAGGGCTCGCCCAGAGCGTCCGGGCATGCCCGCTATCGCCTTTTCAGGGCTCGCCCAGAGCGTCCGGGCATGCCCGCTATCGCCTTTCCAGGGCTCGCCCAGAGCGCCCGGGCACGCCCAGCCTCGACTTGCCAGGCCGCAGCCAAACACGCCCGGGCAGGTCCAGACTCGCCTTTCCAAGGCTCGCCCTTGACACCCGGGCATGCCCGGTATAGCTTTTGCCAGGCAAACTTCCCGACATAAATGTGTATATATATTGCTGCCCGATAAACGGGCTTGTGAGAATACCTGAGCTGTTTTGTTTCAATAAAGCAACTCGGACGAATTCCGTCTTTGGTCGCGTCAATTCTTTCGACTCGCGTTGGAGCGCAGTTCCTTCAATAACATTGTATTCCCTTCCATTCTTCCCTAGGTCCTCCAAGAGCCTCTATAAAGTACAAGAAAAAATAAAAACTCGGCACCAAATAAACACAGATCTAATCAAAAGTGATGTCGATCACACAACTCACCATTCAGCTGGTCGCTTTGCTCCTCTTCCAGACTAAAGGAGTTCACATCCTCTATTTTTATCTGCAGAATCTCAGATCCTTCCAGCTCCTCAACCTTCATTCCACAAACGAGCACAGTTGGCTGTTCCAATTCTGGCTGCACATCACAGGAATCCTTCCAACAGCCAACTTGAGCATACATCGTGGGTGAACCTATAGAGAGGCAAAAAGACATACCACTCTTCCTGATGTTTGCTTCACTCTGAGTACCTCGATCCCACACAGTACCAACATGTGAAGTACCTCTGCACTTGAGACCTCATCCTCTCCCTAAATCAGTTACAGTACCTTAAACTTTCACCAAACATATAGCACACCTTGTGACACCCAAAAAATAAATTGTACATGTTGCAGTAATTGTGGAGTACTTTACAATGAGCCACCTTTCAATATTTTCCATGGAGATGTTTCGGAGATATAGAAATGCAAAGTCTTTCGGTTTTTCCAAGATGGCACCCGTACCATGTAACCGATGACGTCAGACTTATCATTTGAAATTCTAAAAGAAGAAGCACTTCTATGGTGAAGATATAATGTCAATCAGAGCAACAGTAGCAGAGAAAAAAATTTTTTAAGGGAATAAAACTGAAAAATGCCGGCAAGAAGGGACATACACTACCGGTCAAAAGTTTTAGAACACCTCAATTGTTCCTGTTTTTTATTGAAATTTACGCAGTTTAATGTCCAATGAATAACCTGAAATGGTACAAAGGTAAGCAGTAAACTGCTCGAGGTTAAAAAAAAGTTTAGGTTCGCAAAAACGGGAAAATAATGTAAATTGCACAGTTATATTGTTAAAAAAAAAAAAAAAGGCCTTCTTCAGGGAACAGTTAATGGGTTAACAACTTACAGCTATGTAAGTAGTTGATAATGTATGTAGTGCAGCAGCAGCAATGCAATTAATGCAAATTAAATAAAATAATGCAAATGCAAAATAATGTGCATGCAATGTGCAATAATAAAAAATAATTTGCATTTAAGAATGGAAAATTAATGCAAAAAAATGCAAATTAAAGCAGCAGCAATGGTACAAATAGCAGCAGCAATGTAAGTAAATGAAGCCTTGAAAGTTGATACAAACAATTCCTTCAGGTGTCCCAACCTCTGCTGATTATTTGATGACAACCCCCTGTCTGTATAAAATCAGTATTGGAACAGACTGTGATGACACCCTCTGAAGCATTATTTGGACAATATTTCACTGCAGGAAGTAGTATATTGGAAACTGCAGGAAACTCTGACAGGAAGAGGTCTGGCAGACCCAAAGCCACAACAGAATCAGAAGACAAGTTTTTGAGAGTCAACAGCTTGCGTGATAGGCGGCTCACAGGATAACAGCTTCAAGCACAGCTTAACACTGGTAGAAGAAAGCAAGTCTCAGTTTCAACTGTGAAGAGAAGACTTCGAGCTGCAGGGTTGACATGTCGAGTGGCAGTAAGAAAGCCATTGCGAAGATGGCAAAACAAGAAAAAGAGGCTTGCCTGGGCCATGAAGCACCACCAGTGGACTACTGAAGACTGGAAGAAGGTCTTATGGACCGATGAATCAAAATTTGAAATCTTTGGTTCATCACGCAGGAGTAGATGATAAATGTTGTTTCTGGGACACCCCCAAATCTCCATTCACTTACATGTGAATTTTCCTCTCACCCTCACTTTTCTTCATTTTCCCCGAAACACCTCTATTCCTACCCCCCTTAATGTAGTCTCTTAGACCACTCTACTAATGAGCCTATAGATATTGTTGTAGGTGACGGGTCGCGCCTCCCGGCACGGCCGTCCCACGGGTGCAACGCCGGCTGGTTCGACACAGATCTCGGGTTACGCGCCTCTATCGCGATACCAAATTACACCTGTGCCTTGCCAGTTGGGGAGACACCCGTCGCTACAGGTTGGGTTTGTCAGAGACCGAGCGAAGTCTGCCGCAACCTGTAGCCAGCTTGGTTTTAATTACAAATCGAGCGGATTGCTCTTCAATGCGACACAGATGAATGCAGTGCGGCAACTTCCATACGAATCAACCAGATTTAATGGGGGAACATTAGGGTACACAAAACAAGCAAGGCGTTCATGATAACATTATAATTCAACTATGAGTAATAACCCGCTCTTATCTAGGGAGCTATAATTAAGGGTTTCGCGGGGTGACCCTAACGAGATAAACCTTAGGCCTGGACAACATTCATACAAGACAGGGGGGTACTTGGTGGTGTTGATGGACGAGAGGTGAAGATGTGAAAAGGGCGAATGCAGCTCGTAACAAGCCGATGTCGCCGGATTCGAAGGCCCCGCTTGGGCCTGCAGTCTGCCAAATGGCGGCCCGGCGGGCCCGCCCTCTTATCGGCCACGCATCAAGCGTCGCGAAATGGCGGCCACCCGCTCTCCTTATCGGCCACGCGATCAGCACGATTTTCCGTTTCTCCCGCTCAACCACGCGCGGAGAGAGCTCTCCGGCGGGAACCCGCCGCGAAGGCCTGTCCACACGCCATCCGCGCATGCGTCTTTTTCCACCTCCTCCCTCGCCCGTGCTCAGCGACTACCTCGAAGCACCGCTTCCGGTTTTTGACGGCGCTTGTCGTTTTTGCCCGCTCAATCGCGCTTTCTCACGTCAATCCATTGCCTCGATCATGGCATTGCAACCGAGGCCGGTCTTAATGGAACTTGCACCTTGTTTGATTGTCAAGATGTAATTAAAAGGGAACCGTCTCTTGTACACCACCAATGCACCACACAAAACAGCCTGCTACACCTTCCGACACAAAACTACCATCCCAGTACAGACGATCTATGGTAAACATACATCTAAGAGGGGACCTGAACTAATTCTATATTTAATAAACCACTAAGGGCCATTTCCGCAACACTACCCCCACCTTTCTCCCGAGGCTCTCCCGAGCCTCCACTAGGGGCAGCCCGCGGGAATGGCCCTGTCTAACGTACAGCACAAATCTCCCATTTACTCTAACCCACAACATTGCAAGCACTTAACTCCAAGAAGCAAAGTATCAGTAAGATTGGCATGTCCCTATCCTAGTGTGTCGGATCACTAATCTAACAAACACATCCACACTCTATGCACAATACTTAACATTCTAATTATGCATTTGCGCAGGAGGGCATTCAATGTTACTTTCAACACCAATATTCACATCGGAGCAAGACATTCAGAGTTTCAAAGCTTCTTGACGTGCTCACTCCTTCACGCCTCCTCCCGGCAGTGTTGTGTCTTCACCCCAGAGGGGTTTCCTTACTTCGTGGCCTTATTGGCCTCTCACCAGGTGAGTTCAGTCGGCCCAGTGGCCTAATCTCACAAAGAGTCCTTCGGCCCACTGAGCCCACAAGACGGCATGAATCTTCGGCTGCAACAGCCCGCAAAAGCACTTTGGCCTCCATGGCCCACAAAAATGCTTCGGCCCACATGGCACACAACCGAGCAGCAGCAGGCAACAAGCCCTGCCTTGGACAGCAGGTGGCACAGTTCTACCGATGGTAAGCAAATGCAGTCTGGAGGCATTCTTGAGGGTGCAAGTGGGGGTGATGACCTCAGCCCAGGCAAAATGAAGAGTACCCTTAACCTTCCTTGCCTGACTTATCTTGGTACGACTTGTTTTAGTATGGTCTTCTTAAAAAAAGTCCTTTCACTTTTTAGCTGACAGGATGGTGTGCTTCTTAATCAATTGTTATCTGTGTGCTCATGACACACTGGTGGCTTCTCTGGCACTTGGAGAGGGCGACCGAACCTGGCCCTTGTTCACAACTTTCCCATCAACACGACTCGTACCAGGTGTCACACATGAATGGTGCGGAGGAGAGTTCATCGAACCTAACCTTTTACTTAAAGCTCTAACCAATGGCACAAACCCTGCCATTGCCACAATGATCCTAATGACCCATTTTTCCCAACCTGGCACACTGTTCCATTCTTTTAAACCTGGGCAAGGCCCTTATTTGTCTCTTTTTCTTCACTTGGTGGTGCCAGGCATAACTCATTGGCTGGGGAGTGTGACTACAACTAGGCCTCTTTGCCTGCTTCCAATAGGTGGTGAGGGACACCTAGCGACCTCGGGGTTCACCTGAGCGCGCCTCTGGCGCTCCTAAATAAGGGGTGGCTCTCTAGCCCCCACACTGTGCTCTCCAAGCACTCTAACCGGGTGGCTCTCTAGCCCCCGCACTGTGCTCTCTTAGCACTCTAAACCCTACTGTCTGGTGTCCCCTCCCGACTCACCAACTTCCAATACCATGTCACACTCCCAGCCAGTACCACCATACCTTGGCTGCACCTACCCCTAGCAGTCCGCCTGCACAATGGAACAGCAGCCAGAATCCACGTCAAATCCACTAAGTCCCCCTAACCTACACTCACTTGGTTAGGAGACTCCTACCAACAGGGTATATTGTTCGCACTCACTCTCCTCATTCACACAATCACGCCATTCATCCCAAACACCTTCGTCATTCATTCCACAGTGCCACACACCCAGTCCACAACACCATCCAACACCTTCCACTTTTTGCAGGGGTGTTTAACGCCCTGTCTGTCATGTCCCCACTATTTCTCTCACTTTTTTTTTTTTTTTTTTTTAAATAGTCACGCACATCCACTTGTGCCACTCTTGTCTCTTCTGTCAGTCTCTCAATTTGCAATCTCTCTCGATATTATTTTCAGTCAAGAATTCCCTTTTTTTTTTTTTTTCTTTCCAATCTGGCCTGCTTCTGTGGCTCATTGGAAAGGGAGTGAGGGAAGGAATCCCTCATTACCCCTTACATGGCCCCGCCGCCTTTCCGCCACGGCTCATAAGGGTCACGTCTCAATTGGGGTCGTGGTCCACCCCCTCCTTTTCTCCAGGGTTCGCGGAAGTCAGGTAGACCCCACTTGGGGGAGCGGCCTCCCCCTCTTCTCTTTAATTCCCTGAAGACAGGTAAATCCCATTTAGCTAGCCGAACCCCTCGTGTCCTCAGAGAGGTCCGATGACCAAGGGACACCTGGCGGTGTCGTTGTTGGGCCCCTCTTGTTCGAAAATGGGTCCAGGGAGTATGTGACGCATGCCAACGCCGCCTGCTACGCATCTGCGCTCTACCTCGAAGTTCCTGTGAGGCTGAGGGAGAAATTACAATCCCCTTTCTAAAGCCTGCTCCTGGTGGAATTTCTATTTCCCCTTGCACCTCGAACCTATTTCCTACGTCACCACTCATTCCATGCTCCGCACTCACACACGTTTCGGCCTTGACAGCACACCCCGGTGCTGTAAACTGGACTATGGGCTCACAGCATTCATCCACAGGCATTCCATCCACACATTCAGGTGTCACGCATACGTGCACCCCATCGGACGGAGTCTCTTGATTAACATCAAATCCAATTGCGAACTTAAGCTCATCGTCCGCACCATGTATGCAGATGCCCACGTACCTGCTTCGTTCCAAAGTCACATCGGTCCGGTCGCTCATCATTGGTTCGCCACACTCCTCTGGGGCTGTCAGCTTCACTTGCTGGACCTGCTCAAAATGTGTTTCATGAGTCAACAACCCCATATACTCCCTCCATGTCTCCATCACCAGGGTTTGCTCCAATTGTTGTTTCATTCGACGAGTGATGCCAATCAAGTCCTGCACCACTAACATTCCTCCCTGTGATGACGTCACACATCCCACATTATTGTGCTGCCCTACTTCCTGGCTCCATTTTCTTTCCCAGTTGAGTCGTTCTTCCTCTCTGAGCCTTTTTAGTTGTTCGTTACCTTTCCGGAGTCTTTCCATCTCTGCGGACTCCACCCTTGCTTTCTCCTTTAATTGGTCAATTTCCGATTCATATTCCTCTTGTTTCTTATGCCACCGTCCCTCTTGTGCTTCATTCTCCAACCTCGTCGTTTCTCTCAATTGATTGATTTCCTTTTCCTGCTTCATTCGTTGTTCTTTCATTATACGTTCATCCATCTCATTCTTTGACCTTGCTTTGGCTTCTGCCTGTTCGATCTGCACAGTGTAGTTCCTTTTTAGTTGATCAATTTCAAATTCATATTCTTTTTGTTTCGTATCCCATCGTCTCTTTTGTTCTTCATTCTCCAATCTCGTCGTTTCTCTCAATTGATTGATTTCCTTCTCCTGCTTCATTCGTTGTTCTTTCATTACCCTTTCATCCATGTCATTCTTTAACCTGGCTTTGGCTTCCATCTGTTCAATCTGCACAGTATGGTTCCTTAACGTTTCCTTCTCCGTCCTCTCTCTTTCCTCACTTAACATCCTCAGCTTGTTTTGTAATTCCCTTTCTTTGTTTTGGTGTTTCTGTAACTCCATCTCATTTTTTAGTCTTGCTTTACCTTCTATCTGCTCAATCTGCCCAGTGTGTTTCCTTAACATTTCACTCTCCATCCTCTCTTTTTCCTCACTTATCTCCTCTACTCTTTCGCATGCTTCCTCTCTCCTTTTGTCCATCCTCTTCCCGTATTCCTTGCTACTTTCCATTTGACGTGCCAGTTCATTTCCTCTGTACTCTGATTCCCGAAACTGGCTTGATTTCTCAGACAATTCTTCCTTCAGTTGTTCCAATTCCAAATCGTGTTCCTCTCTTTCCTTTTTCAAGTTCTCCCGATCCCAGGAGTTTCTGCTTTGTTCTTTCTCTATTCTCTTGTTCAGTTTGCTCTTCTCTTGTTCCATGTATTCCTCCCCTCTTTTTATCTTCTGTTCTAGGCTTTCTCTTGTCTGATCACCGGATCTTACCTTTTCCTTCAGTTGTTCCAACTCATGGGTACTCCCCTCTACTTTCCTCTTTTCTCCCTGTAGTACCTGGACTTTTTCCACCAATTGATTCCCTATGCCTTCCAATTCGAGAATCCGTGCTCGTTCCCATCTGGAATCTGTGTTGTCTCGCAATGCGCCGGCCAAGGCCATTTCCGTCCAGTGAATTCGTTCCTGTGCATCGACCAATTGTTGTGACTCCCTTTGCTCCTCATTTTCCTGAACCTCACTTGCCTGCTGTAGTGCCTCATGCAATTTCGTGTGTAACTCCCCAATATAATCCTCCTTACACTCCACCTGCTCCCAGGCATCGTCCAATCGTGCATGAAGCTCGTTAATGTACGCATTGTCGTCCTGCTTATTTTGCCATGACGCATGCTGTGACCACGTGGTTTGGATCGGTGGGTGGGAGCGTTTTCTTCGTGACGTGCGGCTCGTTGCACTCTTAATACCGATTCTCTCCCACCTCGTGTCACGCTGCTGAGCCGCGCAGCCATTTTGCGACTCCATCTTCCTTTATAAATTACGAAGTTTGACACCCAATCCACTCAAAATAAAAATGAAACCAAATTTGGAATTTGCGAGCGACGTGTTTTTTTTTTTTTTTTTCTTTACGCGCCTCTCACAATCGATGTTCGGGGTGCGAAATGCACCCCAGGTCCAAATCCTGACTCCTGACACCAGTGTTGTAGGTGACGGGTCGCGCCTCCCGGCACGGCCGTCCCACGGGTGCAACGCCGGCTGGTTCGACACAGATCTCGGGTTACGCGCCTCTATCGCGATACCAAATTACACCTGTGCCTTGCCAGTTGGGGAGACACCCGTCGCTACAGGTTGGGTTTGTCAGAGACCGAGCGAAGTCTGCCGCAACCTGTAGCCAGCTTGGTTTTAATTACAAATCGAGCGGATTGCTCTTCAATGCGACACAGATGAATGCAGTGCGGCAACTTCCATACGAATCAACCAGATTTAATGGGGGAACATTAGGGTACACAAAACAAGCAAGGCGTTCATGATAACATTATAATTCAACTATGAGTAATAACCCGCTCTTATCTAGGGAGCTATAATTAAGGGTTTCGCGGGGTGACCCTAACGAGATAAACCTTAGGCCTGGACAACATTCATACAAGACAGGGGGGTACTTGGTGGTGTTGATGGACGAGAGGTGAAGATGTGAAAAGGGCGAATGCAGCTCGTAACAAGCCGATGTCGCCGGATTCGAAGGCCCCGCTTGGGCCTGCAGTCTGCCAAATGGCGGCCCGGCGGGCCCGCCCTCTTATCGGCCACGCATCAAGCGTCGCGAAATGGCGGCCACCCGCTCTCCTTATCGGCCACGCGATCAGCACGATTTTCCGTTTCTCCCGCTCAACCACGCGCGGAGAGAGCTCTCCGGCGGGAACCCGCCGCGAAGGCCTGTCCACACGCCATCCGCGCATGCGTCTTTTTCCACCTCCTCCCTCGCCCGTGCTCAGCGACTACCTCGAAGCACCGCTTCCGGTTTTTGACGGCGCTTGTCGTTTTTGCCCGCTCAATCGCGCTTTCTCACGTCAATCCATTGCCTCGATCATGGCATTGCAACCGAGGCCGGTCTTAATGGAACTTGCACCTTGTTTGATTGTCAAGATGTAATTAAAAGGGAACCGTCTCTTGTACACCACCAATGCACCACACAAAACAGCCTGCTACACCTTCCGACACAAAACTACCATCCCAGTACAGACGATCTATGGTAAACATACATCTAAGAGGGGACCTGAACTAATTCTATATTTAATAAACCACTAAGGGCCATTTCCGCAACAATATATTATCTCTTTCTAACTTTTTAAAATCCCCCATTCTCCTTTGGAACTCATCTCCATCTAGGATATTTATAAATTGAACATCATCTTTATTTTTTATCTGAGCAATAATAAAATGGTATGTTTCACGGAGGGCTCTCGTTTGTCCTCCTCATTGTCCACATACCATCTTAAAGTTGTAATATATACCAGGCTGGTATCCATCAAAGTTCTCACTCCACTCTAATATATTTTTCTTCCCACCGTCCATTACCCCACTTAACAAATCAATACGTTTATCCGTCTTGTGAACTTTTTCACCAGTTATTTCTTCAATAAGACTTATTTTATATTTCTCACACTCATTATGTTTACCGTTTATATACCAAGGCTGATTATGCCTCGACTCTTTACTCCTCAGTCACATTTGCTCTACGGCTAGGATACGGCGGCCGTACCCCCCCTAAATTGACAGAAACGTGCGGCGGCCGCAGAGTTTCTGAGGTGGCCTCAGGGTGGCCCTAGGGCGTATCGCTATCTTTTACAGGCCGTAGGGGTCGCCGTGGAATTATAGCGCGGAGTTATAACTTTTTTCATTTCTAGGTTGGCCGTAGCAATTCGACAAGCCGTAGCCATGACGATATGAGATATGATATACATATGAAACAGAACTGGTATATATACCCACTTCGCCTTAGGTGATAATACACGTTCGCCTTAGGGCCACCCTGCGGTCGCCTTGCAGGCACCTTGAGGCTACCTTGCGTCTGCCTTGAAAATTCTATGACCGCCGCAGGGATGCCCTAAGGTCACCGTGCGACATCAAATCAAAGACCGCACGGCACCCCCACGTTTTCGGTCTCCACAATTTCTAAATACCCTGTGCGGCTACCCGAAAAATAAAAACATATGTGACTGCTACATTAGTCTGGTTGATACTTGGTTCTATCATTTATATATTCATTAAAAAAGGCGGCGGAAGCCCGTTAAAATCCCTAACCCCCCTTTCCACCTAAGCCCCACCCACTTTTCTATAAACCACGCCCACTTTTCCTAAACCCCGCCCACTTTTCCTAAGCTCCGCCCACTTTTCCTAAGCCCCGCTTTTTTTGCTAAGCCCCCACCCACTTTAAGTCCCACCCACTTTATAAACTCTCCAGCATTACATCATTTTCAGTTAAGACATGACATCATTGAAACATTACATCATTTTCTGTTGAAACATCACATCATTTTCTGTTGAAACATTACATCATTCTTAGTTTGACATGCCCAGCCTTGCCCAGAAAATGACACACCCCGTCCTTCTTATAAAAGGCACCGATCACACAGGCTTTTTCAAACACGCTTTCTGCTTCACTTGAGAATGGACTACAGTGCTGACATGAAATGGGATAATTTTGGTATCCCTTGGAGTCCTACTACCTGTGTAGAACTCAACCTCCAGATTGATGAACTGGACTCGAACCTCTGATCAATGGAGGTAAGTTTGTTTATTTATTAATTTAATTTTTTAATTTTTTAATTTTTAGATAAGACTCATGTAAGAGTTAACAAAGTTTCTTTTAATATTCACAGAGCTTGATTTATATAAATAATAATATTGTATTAAATTAATACATTGTTATTTTCTCTCACAGGAAATTGTATCTGAGATACAAAATGAAAATACTGCTTTCAACACAACTTGGAATGAAGTTATTTTTTTGTTTGAAGAAATTTTGAACAACCAAGACCCACAGAACGAGTTCTACCTTGATGACCCAGCCAAAGACTTATACCTTGGAGACTCACTAAATTTGGGAAAAACAAATTATGAGGTCTGCCTAGATGGTTCTAACTGTGGAACCTACCTTGGAGACTCACTAAATTTGGGAAAAACAAATTATGAGGTCTGCTTCGATGGTTCTAACTGTGGAACCTACCATGGAGACTCACTAAATTTGGGAAAATTAGGAAAAGAGTTTTACCTTGGAGACTTTGAAAACTGGTTTCATTTTGGAGACTCTACCTGTGTGAGGCTCAACCTTCAGATTGATGAACTGGACTCGAATCTCTCATCAATGAAGGTAAGATTTTATTTAAATATATGTTTATAATAATTGTGTATTAAATGTAAAAAAATAATTAATTAATACGTTGTTAATTTTCTCCCACAGGAAATGACATCTGAGATACGAAATGAAAATACTGCTTTCAACACAACTTGGAATGAAGTTATTTTTTTGTTTGAAGAGATTTTGAACAACCATGACCAAGCGAAAGAGTTCTACCTTGATAATTCAACGAAAGAATTTTACCTTGGAAGCCTTGAAAGACAGAATTGGCAGAAGAGGAAAAAAATATTAAAATACGTATTTAAAAAAAAGATTATATTGGGGTTGGGGTTAGGGATGGGGGTTGGGTTGGGTTAGGGATGGGATTTTGAATGTAAGGGTTAGGGATGGGTTGGGTAAGGGATGGGGTTGGGTTAGGGATGTGAGGTGAATTTTTGAATGAATGTCAAACCTCACAGAATCATTTATCTTATATTATCATTGAATTGTTTTAAAAAAGTTGGGAAAAGATGAATAGAATTGGAAGGTCATACAAAGAGATGGAGTTAAGAACTTTTTTTAATGGTTGATGCAATAGATTCAGTTGTTTTGACGAACAAATTTGGTGTTTTAATGTGGGGGTTGGGTTAGGATTTGTACATTATTATGACCCACTCACACACACACAAAAGTTAAGCCCCAACTAAAAAGTTGTGGGATTCTGTGTTTGGGGTTCACAGATTTAAAAACGTATCCCCATTATACACACACAAAAGTTAAGCCCCAACTAAAAAGTTGTGGGATTCTGTGTTTGGGGTTCACAGATTTAAAAACGTATCCCCATTACATTTTATTTATTTATTTATTATTTTCAAGGGTATTATCTGCTTACTTGTGTTTTTTGTAATTCTTGAGAGTAAAATGAACCCAAGATTTCTTCTCCATTTAAATCATAGAATTTGTAGGTCCAAGGGACTGTATCCATTACATCAATGATTTTAAATAATTCACGAGTCCATCTCTTTGTATAACCTTTCTCAAAATGACTTTTCCATCTGTATATTCTTACAATATCACCAACTTTGAACTTGGGTTTTCTCAAATTAATCTCCTTTTCATATTCTAATTTTGTAAATGATTCTGATGGTTTGGATTTTGTTGATGAATGAACTGTATTATTGTAATTATCGACAATATCCTCGATTAAATATATCCATTGTTCAGAACCGAGTTGTGTGAATTTTTTATATAGCCTCTCTTTCAAAGTATGATTAAAACGCTCAATAACAACTGCCTTTCCTTCATTAAAGGTGCTGTATAATTTAATACCCTCCCCCTGAAGAAATTTCATAAATATTTTATAACAGAACTCTGTTCCCTCATCAGTCCATAACTTCTTTGGTTTCCTTTTATTCCTATCAAATATTAACTTAAAGGCTAACATTAAAGTATCACCCCTTTTATTTTTTAAAGGAACAACCCAAGCAAATCTACTCCTCAAATCAATAACGGTTAAAGCATACCTGTATCCCTTATCATTATTTAGTTCAATTAAATCAGCGGACCATATGTGGTCGGTGTATTTAGAATAAACTTTCCTTCTTTTAAACTTTGTGATTATAGGTTTATGTAATTCATTAGCCAAAAGCTCCTCAGTCTTGATAACATCATTGGAGTTTAATAGTTTTTTGGGGAATAACCAAGACCAAGTTTCAATTTAGCACTTATCAATTTTTTCACAATAAACCTATCAACTTTCTCTCTCAATGTAGGATTTCGTATCAAGCACAAATTATACAACATTTCTCTGTCTGCTTCATGTTTTTCATCCAATGTAGTGGTATTCCCATAAGCAATATCATGCTTCATACACACTTCATCAACCCTATTTATAGGCTTAGACCAAGGTTTAGGATTGTCAGCCTCATCTAATCTTTTATCCAGGTTTATTCCAGGACCACAGAAAGAATATCCAGGTAGATGTAGTTCCCCAGGAATTCCATTGTTGTAAATTTACTTCCTGACAGAAACTTTTGTATGTCTCCTCCACTTTTAGGAGAGATGAATTGGCACTTTTTAGGGCCACACACTTGACATATTCCTTTTTGATAAACTCTATTATTTTTAGCTTTAACATAAGAGATATTTTTAGATTTAGTTTTCTTTTTACATTTGAGACAATAACTCATATTTATTTATCAGAAAAATTCCGACAGAGTATCAAAACCTTTTTGGTTTTTAACATATACATTTCAATCTTTATTTTTAAAACATAAAGAATCCTAAGGAATGCCTTCACTCTCTCCTCCATTTATTTACAAATAAAACTCACTAAAGTCAATAACCCCAACATCATCAATCACATAATCTTTTCCTTCTTCTTCTTCACCACTTTCTCGTTTAAATCTCCTCCCTGAAATTGAACTCATCTCAGCCATTTTTGAAATCAATATTTTCATGAGACTTTCTATTTCTTTATTTTCCTCTTCGGTGAGTTGAGATTGATTTATTTGCCGAAATACATTCAATCTTTTACGAATCTCACTGATTTCCATCTTTTTATATTTTTCCTCCCTCTCTCTTTCCTCCCTTTCCTCCTTCTCCTTTTTCTCCCTTTCCTCCTTCTCCTTTTTCTCCCTTTCCTCCTTCTCCTTTTTCTCCCTTTCCTCCTTTTCCTCCTTCTCCCTTTCCTCCTTCTCTCTTTCATCCCTCTCCTCCTCCTTTTTCTCCCTTTCCTCCTCCTTTTTCTCCTTTTTCTCCCTTTCCTCCTTCTCCTTTTTCTCCCTTTCCTCGTTCTCTCTTTCCTCCTTCTCTTCTTCAACTCCTTCCCTTGCTACCCTTGAGCTTGAGTCCCAAAGAATATTATACATATACTCATCTGGATTTTGAGATATTCTTGTATCTATAATTATTTTTCTCATAATAGGATACCAATAAGATTTGTTGAAGATTTCTAAAAGAGTTTTATACTTCATAACTTTGAGAAGTTCATATTTATTTAATATTTTAAACAAGTCTCTATTTGTGGGTTTAACAATATCAGTATAAGGCCAGTTTTTAATGACAAAATTTCCATGTATATGCTCCAAATCATAAGGTATGTAATACCGAGCACCCTTTTCTTGTAGGTATCCCTGAATACAAAAATTATAATTCTCTTGTAGTCTTTTTCCTGCCATTTATGTATCAGAAATATATGTGAGATTAATATTATAACAGGTAATAGCACCCCATCTTCCCACTACCAAATCGGTTTGTATTCCTCGGCTTTCTATCCTTGTCTCATTACCATCCTTCTTTGTCATGCTAACCATCGCTGTACTATCATATATTTTTCTTTTCTTAAAATCATGTATTTGTTGTTTACTAATTGTACTTCCACATAAATCCTTATCCTCGCCAAGCGGATAATATTCTTCTTTACGAGACTGATTCAAATCATGTAGGTCTTCTAAGCTTATTGAAAAAGACCAATTATACCCTAAATCAGGCATATCATACCCCCATTTATTAATTCGCATATTAACTATATGTCCTTCTTTATAAAATTCAATTGTAAGCAGGTAGTTAAATTGAATGAGGAAAGGTGTATGGTCAGTATAACCAGGTGTTGTGGTTGTAAATTTAACTTGTTTCACAAAACGTGCTGTTTTCTTTAAAAATATATATTGTGATAAATCACTGAATCTAATTAAGTCATTCGCATCTGTAGGGTTTGGATAATTGATTAATTTTTAAGTATTCTTCATATTAATATTTTTACGTATACTATATTTTTGTCGTTCAGCCTGTGCCTTTGTATAATAATTTGATAAATCAATATCCTGAGAGGATTCTCCAAAGATAGAGCCATCTTTTCCAACATAAGTCATTTATATTAGATTAAAAATGACATCATAAAAATTTTCATTATAGTTGAGTTGAAATAATACATATAAACATAATTGACCACAACATTTAGAATTAATTTCTTGAACTTGAAATGTTTGATAAACACCATTCTGTAAGAATTGTATTCCTTCAAAAGGTGGTGGCATACCATAACTATCAAAATAATATTTATCCTGACTATTATGAATACAAACCCAATGAGAACCATTCTGTGTGTCTAAATTCATAATAATATTCTTTGTATTCTTGGTCAACTTTGTGAATTCATCTCTCATACAGATTACCACGTTATCCATTTTTAGTTTTTTACAATACTTAGCAAGTTCTATATTTGACGTTGTATTCTTTCCAAATTGTTTAAACCATTTCTCCATTTATTTATGAGAAAGATACAATCCATTACCCCGTTTAGTTAGTTTAACACCCGCTTGAGCGATAGAGGAAAGCATATCTCCAACTAACAATCTAGCTTTATCAGGTAGACTTTCAAGTTTTTGAGCAAAATCTACAATTACACCACTTCCACTAATTTGTTTCTCCAACTCCTTGTTATGTCTTTCCAATTCTTTTTGAGCTTTTAGTTGTGCCTTCCTTTCATTAGCAGTTTTTACCGCTGCTGAAATACCACCAGTCAATGCTCCCGCCGCACTTAAACCAGCAAATAAAGGAATTAGAAATGGGAGAAATCCTCCACTCATTTCCCTGGTTAAATATTTCTTTAACATAGGTTTTGTCATTTCAATTTTAAGTGAACCAGCATCATTTAGTGTTTTTACCTGCTCTCTTGTGAGTAAAATATCAATTCTTACTGCTCCTTTTCTTTGAATTGCATCAACATTAATAATACAAGGCTTTTGATTTTGAATACAAGATGTTAATTTATCAAGATTGATTTGGTTAACATATACCGGTTCTTTCCTACTCATTTATTTATGAGAAAAAATCTATGTGATATTAATCATAACACCATTATCTGTATTAATCTGTAATTCTGTTTCCTCCAAAAGCAAACAATAAGCATTAACTTCTTCATTCTCTCCTCTTTCAATGTATAGAGAAGTATCAACTCTATTAGACTTTAAAGTTTCCTTTTGAGAACTCAGGTCAATTGCGTAGATTGTATAAAGTTTTTGAAACGCAACCATATCCAAAATAGGATCATTATTACCGTTGCTTTCACACACCTTTTGGTAAGACTTGTAGGCTTCCGCATAATCATTTTTTTCCCAATCAATTTCCAATCTATCTCGCGGATAAAATGTGCCATCAAGAGAAACCCGAAGTTGTTTCACCTTAGCATTATCACTCAGCGCATTATTCTTATCAGTACCCTCCTCTCGATCTGGTTTTTAAAAAATGAGCCAGCGGTATCGTGGCTTTCCTTGAAGAACACCCAAATTCCAAGTGCAGGTAGTGTGTTCCAGTTTAACGTGTTGACGTCTTCTTTTAAGGTATGATACATTTAGCGGGGTCTTTGAGTTAAGTCTTGTATTTAACATCTCTTCCGTTTTAAGATTAGGAGTATATTCACTGATATACCAACACAAATCATTAATAACAAATTTATTATTTTCTCCAAAAGCATTTTCAACCCCAAAAAGCAACCTATTTACATTTATCATTCCTTTGTAGTTGAAATCTAATTTTAAGACCATACAAAACTTTATCATAATCACAAAATCCAAATATACCTTTCAGAGGTACTGCTACGGTAAAACTATTCTCTGCTTTTGTATCATCATTATACATTGACTTCCTTTGACTATAACCGGGGTCAGCATTTGTTCCCGTTGACATATCAGGAATAAAACCTTAAACAGCTCCCTGACCCATTCTATCACTAAACGAATATAGTGTAAATTTCATCATTTCAGATGTAGCAGACATAATCAACCGCTTCAACCTCTTGTGTTCCAATATATAGGCGGACACTATCAAACATTTTCCAGAAGAAATCATTTACGAGTGTAGCATTAGTATTATTCGCAGCCTTAGTGAATTTAAATTTACACAGCAAGAAACTATCAGCTAGATTCAAGTAAGTTTGTTGATTATTTATTTCAAAACTTTTTGTTCCGTTTGAATTCCAGTCTGTTCCTGTTATAGCATTTACCTTAAAATAGTCTTCCTTTTTAGTGGAGTTTGAAATGATAATCGTATCATCCAAATCATAGATACTATCAATCGCTTCCATACTTGTATTTATATAGCATTAAAATTGTTGAAACCCTGACCCAAGTATTTTAATGATTTTTTGTCGCTCTTGTGAAGATAGTTCAGTTTTACCTTTTTTAATTTCTTTGATTGCTTGTTATTTATGAGACTCCTTTTGAGCATCTTTTATACTCTTTATAGCACCCGCAACTGAGCCCACGGCAGAAGCAGTTGAACCAATTAGGTCTTTATGTTTAAGGATGGTTGAACCAATACCCATGAGAGTATCAATTATCCCATCTCCTTTATTTCTAAATTGATGTCCCACACCCCGTTGTTTCTTTGGTTTATAGTATCCTCAACCAAGAAACATACCTTCACCCTTATAGTATGGTGAAAGGAACATCTCATCCCCTGTAATTATTTTATATTTTCCCAACTCGTGTTTTCTCACAATAACCATAATTTATTTATCAAAAAAAAACTTCACAAAGGTGAATTCTGATGGATATAATTTCATCATTAAAGGATATCATACGATTATCTTGGTCGGTTATCCTAAAATTTACTCTGTATATGGTTTTTCCTGACAGGTAAATAGACAAGATTTTTTGGTCCCATATTAAATTTATAACCAATCGGGGTTGAGTATGCGCTGAATGAAAATATTGTATTTGTTCTTATTCCATTGTTAGAAGCACCATCAATCAAATCACAATGAATTAATTCTGAATTTATACCGGAGGATATTTGAATGACATTATCACTGTAAGACGTCCCGTTAGTTTCAATCTTTTTTGAAGAGAAACCCAATAGCTCTCTAAACGAATTTTCAATCGTGAAATCAACTTTATAATTATTTTTAAGTTTAATAGTTGATTTTGAAGTGTGTTTTTGAATATCTATTACCATATTTTTTGGTTCATCACCTTTTTCTTTCATAAGGCGAGAGACTTCAGAAGATATTTGAGAAATCTCGTAAGCTCCGGATGAAACGGTTATAGTTTTATATCCACTTCCTGAATTATAACTAAACTTGTTGTTTTTCTCTGTGATATTAAACAAGGTATTATAAGTTTCCATCGACAATAAAGATGCCTCAAATTTTTTTGTGGGGTCAAGTTGTAGTGGGTAAGGGAATGATGCTGTGTAATCACTCGTTGTGAAATTAAAACGAAGAATTGTGCTTCTCATCTTATTTAATATCTAATAAAATATCTTTGTATTGATTAATTATTTTCATATTCATCAACTGGTCTAAAATGGCGGATGTTTCATTAAAACAATCGTTCTTTCCAGCCTTCTTACTACCTAACAACAATAATAGTTTATTAACTAATTGTGATGGGTCATTTGGAAGAAAATTAACACCTGAACCAAGCTTACTTAAAGCATCAATAATATGTTTCTCCTTCTCATTCTTCTTCCATTTTACCAGCAACAGAAACTCCATAATCAAGTGAGTTTAGTAAATCAATATACTCTCTATCTTCCTCTCTTTCCATATCAAGTGGTTCCTCAAAATATTTTGAACCGCTGAATCCGGAGTTTGTTAGAAGAAACATTAATCTTGGAGTTAATTCAACATTTGGTTGAGCAGAACTTAAGAACACCAATTTATCATTAAATATCAATAACCTTTCTTTCACGAGATGGAACTGTGCTGGTTCTTCTGTTGGAATGAGACCTGCTCTGGTTTTTGAATCCGCCAAATATTCATTGTTTTGAAGAGCTTCCACAACATAATTAGGGGGTTGATTTACCTCCTCAAGTTTCCGAAACAATCCTTCATCATCATATTCTAATTCTCCAAGTTCTTTCTCTGTCATTTGACTAAAATCTTTGAGCATTTGAAGTTTTTTCGGAGTAAATTCTACCATGGGAACTGTAGGTGAAATCGTTTGTTGAGTTTTTAAAAGTGGTTTTAAAAATTTCTCTTGTTTTCTTTCAAAGGCTTCTTCACCAGTTAGTTTCTGTCTCCGTTTCTTCTTTATCTCTTCCTGTTGCTTTACAACTTTTGAAACCAACTCTTGATGTTCTTTAAACTTTCTTGCTCTTTCTTCGGTATTCATTTTATGTATTTATTTATTGAAAAATATCAGTTAGTATCTCATCTTGTTTCACAACAATATATTTATATTTTCCAATCGTGTGTTTCATATAATTTTCAAATTCTTTTTTACTTCATAACGTAGAGCAATTATCTCTCCAAAAATTATTTACATCTATTGAATTTAACTTAAATAAAATAAAAGTATTGGCATTGTTTCTTATTGAGCGCCGAGGGAGTTGAAAATATGACTAAGATAAATACAATTACAAGAAGAATGTCTCCCTCTTGTATAGTAGCTATCCATTACTGTTTGGTTTCTCTCATTAACACAATCATCAAAGATAACGAGGTTCTTTTTTGATTTATCTAAATCTTGAGGTGAAGGTATATCATCCGTATTATCACTGAGAATACAAGTTATGGGTTTTGGTTTAGGTTTCTGTGTATCACAAAATAGTTGTATTATATCCTCAATGCTTTAATCATTTAGTTTGTTTTGAAGTTTAAATAAACCGATAATGTCTTCCTTTTTAAGACCTGCATTAAAACCATGTGAGAGTAGTTGATACTCGGGTTGAAAACTTGACTTTGTAAAAATTATTAAATTATCATAATCTAAAAAATTAGGACTAAGGAGCATCTTTAAAAGTAAACAGGTTTATCCACATCCGCTTGAACCAACTATTAGACATCTCAATGAATTTGGAATATTTTTATGGTTATTAAATTTTATCTTATTTTCCCAAACAGGTAAGAAATCATTCATTTAAAAATTTGGAAAAAAAGTAATCTAACTTTTTTTGAGCTTTTTTAGAAACATTATATTTTATCCTGAGTTCTGGTTTAATTTCCAAATAATTCATTCTTTTATTTGTATAGTATCTTGGGTTAATATTTCCCTCAAAATTATTTTGAATAATAAATATCATTAAACCCTTATACATTTCCTCAATACAAATAGTCTCTTCCCTTGAAAGAAATGGTGGATTATCATCATAATACTTTACATTCATCTCTCTTATTAATCTTGTAAAGTAATTCATTTTTGGTTCTAATTTAAAAGAGTTATATTTTTTTCTATATATTTTTTTATTACCATTAATTAGAAGATAATCACAGAATATACATTGTTTATATGTATCCTCATCATTAAGCCCCACTCTATCACAAGCTGGACAATTCTCTAATTTATCATATGGAGAGTCTGGAAATTCTAACATATTTAAACAGTAAATTTTTACTTAAACTAAACGCAAGTTTTTTTTAGCTAATAAATACAATGTTTCAAAACACAAAAGACAAATTTCAATCAATTTCATCATCGATGGAAGATGTGGTAAAATATGTCAAAGATGTAAAATTGAATAAAGATAAATATGGAAATTATTGGATAAAACCAATAATGGAAAATAACATGAGCTCCTCTATTTCATTTAAAGGAAGAGCTCTAACTATGTCTGGAAAGACATCTATTGGAGTAAGTCTAACAAATGTTTCTCCACTACTAGTGGCAATTTATTCAAAGCTTGAAAAAGTGATTGAAAGTGATGCTTTGAAAATGAATGATAAGACCATCAACAATACACATGGAGATATTTGTGTCTTCTTTAATAATCCAAAGGGTGTAGATTTAAGAAACATGAACAATGTTAATATTTCCGGTGAAATGTCATTTTGTACTATGATAGTTAGAGATTATTTTAAGATAACCTTTGATATCAAAAATGTAGTGATTGAATCCGTTAATGAAAGAAAGTATATTGATATAGATGGTAATATTTTTCCTGCTAATTAAATGAGTGATAGTTCCTGCTCAGAAGTTTCCTCATATACTGAGAGCCTCTGTGATACAGAGAGCCTCTGCTCCTGTGATACGGAGAGTCTAGGTTCAGTAGATAGTTTTGATTCAGAGAGTCAATATGATAGTTATGATAGTAGTTTTATTGATGACTCAGATGTCTCTGATTGTGAGATTGATTCTGAATATGACCCTGGTTCTGATGTGGATTGGGAGATGTAAAGGTGTTTTAGTTTAAGTAAAGCTATATATATAAAACAAGCCAAAAAGGCGTTTTAGTTTAAGAAAAGTTATATATATAAAACGAGCCGAAAAAGCTCGAAAAGGTGTTTTAGTTTAAGCACAGTGATATATATAAAACACTCTGTTTTCTTACCCTATAAATATGGTCTATTGTGATACTTGCGAAAAGGAAGTAAAACATTATAGAAAACACATACTCACAGTTAAACACACTTCCAACATTCTAAATCGATTATCACCACTTCCTAAGAACAAAAAACATTGTAGTCTCTGTAATAGAGATATCCTAAAGAAGGGGTTCAAAGCCCATCTTAAAACAAACAAACATTTATCAAATTTTATCACAACTAAAAACTCTGTTGGCGCATTCAAAAGGCATATTAAAATAAGAGTCTTTAACTTCAAACCTCCTGAACCAGAGTCTATAGTTGATGCTGTAGAAATAGTTAAACCTGCTGTTCAAACGTTGATTGAAAAAACACGAAAAGAAATGAAACCACTTAAATTTTATATGGGAGTAAAATTAGAAATGCCAAAGGATGAAGGAGTTATAGATACACCATACATGAGAACTGAGCCACACTTTATATCTTCATATCAAGATTTTAAAACATCAGGAGTCTATGATGAACTTATTAAACAAGAGCAAGATGTGGATAATTCAATCGTAGGAAGTGGATTCAAAATAGGAAAAATTATTTTCAAAGACATTCATATTCTTAAATCAGATCCTCTAAAAGCTTCTTCTTCATTGATTTACCTAGTGTTATCAAAAATAGAAAAGCAGTTATCAATATCAAAAATAAAGACAATATATGTTTTCTCTGGTCTATTCTAGCACACTTACATCCTCCACATTTTCATGATGAAAGAGTATCTCATTATAAAAAATATGAGAATACGTTGAATATGAAAGAACTAAATTTTCCAATGACTTTAAATGATATTCCTAAATTTGAAAAGATGAATAATTTATCAGTTAATGTTTATGGTCCAACAGAAACAAACAACATTCAGATTTTAAAGCTTTCTGAAAATTATAATCAAACTCATATTAATCTTCTATATTTTAATTCAGAGGAAAGTTCACATTATACATACATCAAAGATATTGCTAAATTAATAAAACCACAAGTATGTAAAAGAACAAATAAAATATATGTTTGTTTGCGTTGTCTTAACTTCTTCCATACACAAGAAAGATGAGATAAACATTCAAATTATTGTGGTGAACATAAATCAACGGTAATCAATATGCCTAAAAAAGGCTCAAATATCTCATTCAAAGATGAAAAGAAAACAATAAAACATCCATTTGTTATATATGCTGATTTTGAAAGTATTCTAGAAAAAATAGATACCGCTTCTCCAGATCCAAAAGAATCATACACAAATAAATATCAAAAACATACTCCTTGTGGTTTTTGTTATTATATCAAATCATCCGTTGGTGATAAATATAACAAGTTAGAGGAGTATAGAGACTCAAATGCCCCAGAGGAGTTTGTGAAACGACTAGAAAAAGACTGTTCGATTCACCAAGATAATGAGAGAAACCAATAAACCAATGTCCTTGACGAGTGAAGAGAAAAGGGAATTTAGAAAAAACAATGTCTGCCATATTTGTGAGAAGAAAATTGATAAAGGTCTAAAGGTTGGAGACCATTGTCATCTCACTGGTAAATATAGAGGTCTGGCTCATCAAAGTTATAATATTAATTATAAATTCCCCTCTTTCATTCCTGTCTTTCTTCATAACAACGCTCATTATGATACGCATCTATTTATCAAGGAACTCTCAAAGACATTTGGAGTTATTTCAGCAATTCAAAGCACAGATGAGAAATACATATCATTCACAAAAACAATCTTTATAAAAACAGGATTTAACATTAAAAAAAATAAAAATACTTATGATACAACTAATAGTCAGGTTCATTATGTTCAGATTTATAATTTCGTTCTTTTTTTGTGGAGATTAGCAAACCTATACATTTTTGGAAAGCTTATAGCACCAGGAATCCGAAAAACCATGTTTCCATTTGCGCAAATTTTTCTTTGGCGGCCATATTGGATTTTCAAAATGGCCACCATCGGAAACCTATTTTTCGCGATATCTCAACATCCGAACCACCTAGAGTGCTGATTCCAACACCTATACCCACATTTTTGGGGATGAGGAATCACATGAAGCCATCTAAAATAATCTACACCTACCCTGGGATACCAGGTGGCAGCCTACAGCGGATTTTCAAGATGGCCACTTTCAGGAAACATGTTTTTTTCTGAATATGTATACCACATTGAGTGATGTTTCGCCTCAGTACAGTCATAGTCATAAATGGGATCATTTCAACATGTTCAGTTCATGTACATGGAAAGTCATTATATCAGACCTAATAGTTCATTTAAAATAAACCTCATGAAGCTCACAATTACTTACCTGTTGTCGTTTTATATATTTGCAGGTCTTGAGAGAAGATGAGTGAAGTTACGACTCAGCCCACACAGTGGCAGCACTGCATAATTTGTCAAACCGCTTCAGCAAAATATGGAACGCTTGTCCAGCAGCCCAAACCGGACTCGTTTGAACACTTGCTACAAACCCTTAATGATAGAGCAGCCTACCATGATGGAAAATATGTTAAAATTCACAGTCGCTTAAAGGATGAAACAAGTGAAAGTCTGCAATTCAATAATGCAGTTTGGCATCGTATCTGTTATTCAAATGCAACCAACAAAGAGAAGGTACAACGTGCCAAAGACCGCCATCAATATCACATTTCAGCCGGCTCCTACACAGAGAAGAAACGTGGACAAAAGCGAAAAAGCACAGAACTGGACGAACCATCAACTTCCACCACCAATCCGTTTACACGTTCTGCAACAGCTCCATTCATTAAGGAACATTGCTTTTTCTGCCAGGAAGATAACGAGCAAAAATTGTACACATTGAGAACAGAAAACGGTGGGAAAGCATTACACGATGCTGTGGAGCTGTCTGGAAATCTCACCCTGCAAACTAGGTTAAACACATCCATCTCACCCACTGATGCACATGCAATCGATGTTCAATACCACAAGTCATGTTGGACAACAAATGTATTCCATGTGTTACGTACCAAGGATAACAAGGGAACAACAGAGAGAGGTCATCCGTTTCAAACATCATGTTTGATTGAGTTGATTAGCCTTGTCGACTGTCAAACTCAGAATAAACAATACTTATCCATGGCACATATTGAAACAACATACATCAACTTGCTTGGTGGCACAGATGCATTGGCGCACCACTTCCCTGCATATAGTAGACACTGGCTCAAGGAGAGAATTCTTCTAGAACTACCACACGTAACGTCTGTTAGGCAAAAGGACAGGAGAAAACCTTCTGTTCTTTACTCCCCAGATGCATGCGAATCCGATATGGTTCAGTCTGCCATGATAGAAAGTGAAGTAGACGATCTGAATATTATCTATAAAGCAGCAAAGGCATTGCGCAGAATTATCAAGAACTTCCACCAACAGGAAAACTCATCCGATGCTATACAGGTCACTAGCAGCACAGATGATGTTCCAGCAGCACTCCACGCAATGATCAGATGGGTTATGGTGGGGCCAACAGAAACACTAGAAACTGAAAAACGAACCACTCACGTTAACAGAGAAGTACTCACTGTTAGTCAGATGCTATTGGGTGGATTCAAATCTGACAAGCAAGTGAACTATAGGCCCAAAACTGATTCTACGACCTTCCGATCAACCAAATCACAAGAAACTCCACAGTCTCTAGGATTAGCCTTGGCAGTTCACCATGACACAAGAAACAAGAAACTCCTGGAAAGTCTCTGCTCTCAAGGTTACTGTGTCTCGTACAGTCGTGTTATGCACCTCGAAACAGCCCTAGCAAATGCCATTGTGGAAAACACCCTGAAGGTCCAAGGACTTTATGTTCCTCCATTTTTGAAGAAGGGAACTTTTGTGTTTTTTGCAGCTGATAACACAGACTTTGCTGAAGACAGCGTGGATGGCAAAGGGACAACCCATGGAACAATCATTGCTGTTTATCAAAAACGTGACACTCAAGGAGAAACATTGGCGCCACAACTGAGCATAGCTGACACTACCAGTTTGTCAGTGACCCCGTACCAGGTTCCTATGCTTCATTGTGACAAGCCGGTGCCGAAAACCATAAAGAGAACAGACACATTCCACATCAGCAAGGATGGTATATCACCAGCGTATCACCTTACACATCTAGGATGGTTGGTTGCTTCTATGATCACCAGAATGCAGAAATCAAACAGCACATATATACCTGGTTGGGCAGGATACCACTCATTGCTGTCAGGTAGTCAGTTTGACACAAGTCGGAGTCTTACCCCTTCTACCTGAAGTAGCACACGAGTGGTCGACTCTTCTGACCGTCATCTCTCAGACAACTCAGCTAAAGAACTTAGTTGTTGGTACAAGCCACCCTACAGTCATTTCCTGGGATATGGCCCTCTATGAAAAGGTGATAAGGCTGCTGGATGCAAGGCCAGACCTGAAAGGTACCGTTGTACCTCGGCTTGGCGAGCTGCATGTGGTCATGGCTGCTTTGAGAGCCCTGGGTACTTCCATTGAGAACTCAGGTATTGATGACGCGTGGATAGAGGCCGACCTCTACGGACCTTCAACAACAAGGCAGATCCTGAGATGTTCGCATTACAAACGCACTCTCCGTGCTCATATTTATTCATATATAGCACTTTATGAAATGGCGCTGGACCTGTTCTTCAAAGATTATCCACAGTTGAAAGCCGTTTGCTCAGATATGTCAGAAGAAATAGACGAGGCATGTTCAGAAAAGGACAAGTTCACCAAAGCCACAAGTGTGAAAGAAGCCAACACAAAACTGTTGAATGTCATCACTACAGCTGATGTTGTGAACATATTCAAGACTTGGGAAACAGAACAATCCAAAAAAGCCATGTTCAAGTCCTTGATGAATTACCTGCATCGAGTGGAGACAATTCTGTTCTTTGTGGAAGCTTCTCGGGACGCAGATCTCAAACTCCACCTCGAATCTGGTGAGGCACTCAGCAAGCTATTTTTCTCCATGGATCGTATCAAATACAAACGTCTTTGGCCGCGAAACATAGCAGATATGTATGACCTGAGGAAGACGCATCCGGCCACATACAGGGAACTCGAGAATGGAAATATCTCAGTAACGAAATCTAGCATCCCCTTTGTATCAATCGGTGCAGACCACGCTTGTGAACAGGAAAACAGAGCA
This sequence comes from Myxine glutinosa, assembly GCF_964187855.1. Taxonomy (NCBI): domain Eukaryota; kingdom Metazoa; phylum Chordata; class Myxini; order Myxiniformes; family Myxinidae; genus Myxine; species Myxine glutinosa. The sequence continues at coordinate 84,997,968 of NC_136265.1, forward strand.
ATGAAGGTTCATTCTGGACTTCCAGGCATCTCCAATAATGCCAATGCAAGGCAGAGATTCTTTATGGCCTCTCCAGAATTGTCACGGCTGACCAGAGAATTCAAAGATCAGTTCGACACCAAAACAGACAAAGTGACAGAACACCACGAACTTAGTCCGAGGGCAGTGAATCTGAACAATACAGCGGTTGAAAAGATCAAGGCTGCTATCATGAGTCATGGCAATCCATTTACCACAGAAGGAAATAGCATATACAACTTGATCACACATGCCTATGTCCCAGAGGAGCACACGTCACAAATCCTGAATATCGACAACATTGGTCAACACTTGTACGAAGAGTATGTTGACGAAAGAATCAACGGAACAGTCAGCTTATTTGCACCCGTGAAAAAAGAAAACAACACGATGTACTTGTCTGGTGTGAAGAAGACCAAGATCATGCTCAGGGACAAGTCAGTCGACTTGAAGGAAACAAAAGACTTGTATGGAAGGCTGATGATATTGACAAAATCAAGCCGTGATGTTGACCAGAAAGACGCAATAGGCAACTACGAATTCACCCTTACACCTCGCGCCTTGTTCGCACCAAACGGTGACCTGCTTCCTTGCCTTGACAAGTCAAAGTTAATCCATCTCCTTGTGAAACATGGAGACTTAGCTCCGGGTGACTTAGCTCCGACCTCAAGTCCTCAAGCTCAAGTCCATAACTCTGCAGCTATGAAAATAGCAGTAGTCGACGCCATGGTTCTTGTACAGAAATTGTCGACAAAACCAGCTGCAACAGTAACCGTTGAAGATCTCAGTGTCAGCTTTAATACCAGATTGATGTCACTGACAAGACATTTTGACGAAGTTATCCTCGTGTTTGATACTTACAAGGCCGATTCGTTGAAGCAAAGCACAAGACAAAAAAGACGAGGGGGGCACAATCCAGTCCAGTACCAAGTGAAGGACAATACCAAGATCCAACACATCACCATGAAGCGGTTCTTGTCACACGCTCAGACAAAGTCAGATTTGGCAGAATATCTGGCTGAGAAAACGTTGGAGTACAACAGAGATGCCTCCAAGCTGATAATTATATGTGCAGCAGGAAAGGCCAAGAGTAACAAAGGCGTGCATTTTGAAGACAATAATCATGAGGAGGCAGACACTCTGATGATTCACCAAGCAGTGCTGGCAACTCGCCGCAATCCCAACGCAGAACAGCTTACCTTCTTCTCTCCTGATACGGATGTCCTGGTCTTGGTCATAGCTAACTATGATGTTCTGCTCAAAAACACTGCTGTCTCCCTTGTGTCGGGCCTTGTGCAAGTACAACCAATCTGGAACAATCTTGGCATCGAAAAGGCCAAGGCATTGCCAGCATTCCACACATTCACAGGAGCAGACAATACTGGACGGTTTTCGCGAATAGGCAAAACAACATGGTTTGAAGCTTTCGTCAGAGCCGATAGTGACGTGATACAGGCCATGAGAATGCTCGGTGATGCTGCAGATGTGACCGCAGATCAGATGTCCAACTTGGCAAGATTTGTATGTGCAGTGTACGTACCAAAGGGAATATGTATCAACAGCATTCCGGAGTTGCGCTGGTACCTCTTCTGTAAACACATGACTGAAAGTCACAAGTTACCTCCAACGCTAGGGGCTCTAAATCAGCATGTTGATCGTGTACATCTTCAGGCAAGGGTATGGGCTCAGGCTACTATCGCACATCAAGTGTTCCTGGATCCACAGCAACATGGCTACTTCAAGGACAACGATGGGGAATTGAAACCACTAATGACAGATGTACCACCAGCACCGAAAGCAATACTTGAGATGGTCAGATGTCAGTGCAAAGGAGACTGCTCATCGAGACGGTGTTCGTGCCGTGCCAATGACTTGGCATGCACAGACTTGTGTTTGTGCAGCTCCGAATGTGAAAACGACGATGACTGTCAACCTGTTCTCTGCTCTGACGACAGTGATGAGGACATTTGAAAACCTATGAGGACAAAATGTTGATGAATGTTGACAAAGATAAAATTTCATCTATGGGAAATATTCTATGTTCAAATAAAAGTAATTATTACATGTATAATTATGGATTGTATAGCCTCATCTCTATATACTTACCTCTTGAATACATAAATCACCTGTTTAGGATATATGAGGGATGTGGTTTCATAATTATGATCCGTGTGCCACAATGTAGCGAAACATCACTCAATGTGGTATACATATTCAGAAAAAAACATGTTTCCTGAAAGTGGCCATCTTGAAAATCCGCTGTAGGCTGCCACCTGGTATCCCAGGGTAGGTGTAGATTATTTTAGATGGCTTCATGCGATTCCTCATCCCCAAAAATGTGGGTATAGGTGTTGGAATCAGCACTCTAGGTGGTTCGGATGTTGAGATATCGCGAAAAATAGGTTTCCGATGGTGGCCATTTTGAAAATCCAATATGGCCGCCAAAGAAAAATTTGCGCAAATGGAAACATGGTTTTTCGGATTCCTGGTGCTTTCAGCTTTCCAAAAATGTATAGTTTTGCTAATCTCCACAAAAAAAGAACGAAATTACATAACAAACCTGACTATAATATTAGATTTCTTGACATTTAAATTCATGGCAAGTCCATTGAAAAAATTGGTTGAAAATCTCAGAGAGTTTCCATGTCTTTCTGAATATTTTTCTGATAAAGATTTACTAACACAAAAGGGAATTTACCCCTATGATTATATGGATTCATTTGAGAGATTTAATGAAACACAACTTCCTTCAAAAGAAAATTTCTACAACAAATTAAACAATAAACATATATCTGACAAAAATTATTTACATGCTCAAAATGTTTGGAAAAAATACAACATCGAGAATCTTGGTGAGTATCATGATTTGTATCTCAAAACTGATGTGCTTTTATTGGCTGATGTATTTGAGACCTTTAGAAGCGTCTGTCATCATAAAAATTCCTCTGGATAAGACCCTGCTCACTACTACACAGCACCTGGATTGGCTTGGAGTGCGATGTTGAAAATGACAAAACAAACTTTGGATTTGATAACCGATGTTGATATGCTCTTGATGATTGAAAAGGCAAAAAGAGGTGGAATTTCACAAGTCTGCTCGAGTAGATACACAAAAGCAAATAACAAATATCTTCCAAATTATGATTCAACGAAAGAGAGTTCTTACTTGATGTACTATGACGCAAACAACTTGTATGGGTGGGCAATGTCTCAAGCACTTCCTTATAGTGGTTTGAAATGGGTTAAAGAAAAGAATTTCAACAAAGTCTTTGAGAATCTATGTTTATCTACACAAAAAGAATTGAATGAATCTAAAGTCGGTTATTATTTTGAGGTTGATTTTAAATATCCAGAAGAACTTCATAATAAACATAAAGATTTGCCATTTGCTTGTGAGAAAGAAAGTCCTAAGAAAGAATGGTTGAGTGATTATCAAAAATCGTTTGATTTAAAAGGTGAATCAACAGAAAAATTACTTACTACATTATTTAACAAGAAAAATTATGTTGTACACCAAAGAAATTTGCGACAATATTTATCAGAAGGTCAAAGAGTGGAGAAGATTCATAGGGTTCTAAAGTTTAATCAAAGTCATTGGCTAAAGGAGTACATTGATTTTAATACACAAAGAAGAACAGATGCTACAAATAACTTTGAGAAAGACTTTTATAAGTTGATGATTAACTCTGTATTTGGTAAGACCATGGAGAATGTAAGGAAAAGACAAAACATCAGACTCGCAACATATTGGGGACAAGCATCAAAATTGATTAATAAACCGAGTTTTTTAAGAGCTGAGGTCTTTAGTGAGAACTTTTGTGCAATCCATTTGGTTAAAGAGAGTGTTAAAATGAATAAACCTATATACATTGGAACATCAATTCTTGACTTATCAAAGTTATTAATGTATGATTACTTTTATAATAACTTGAGGAAGAAATATCAAAATGATGTTAATCTACTTTATATGGATACTGATAGTTTTATTTTGAAAATTAATACCGATGATGTTTATTCAGACATGAAGGAGGACATTAATATATAGACACTAGTAATTATAGTTCAGAGAGTGAGTTGTTCTCTCCTGAGAATGAAAAGGTGATTGGAAAGTTCAAGGATGAATTAAAAGGAAATGTTATGAGTGAATTTGTAGGATTGAGGTCAAAGGCGTATGCTTATAAATACATTGTGTATAATGTTGAAAAGATTGATAAGAAGTTAAAAGGTAAGGAAAAGGAAAATAAGAAACTAAAGGGGGTTAAGAAGGGTGTTATAAAGGCGACCATAAATTTTAATGATTATTAGAACTGCTTAACAACAAAGAAAGAAGAGTTTAGAAAGATTAATTCAATAAGAAGTTATAAATGTCAATTATATTCAGAAGAGATAAATAAGAAAGCATTGGGGGCTTTTGATGATGAGGTTTATTTTAGAAAATGGAATTGATAGTCTCCCTTATGGTTATAAGTGCACATCGGATTTTTATGTGAAAAAATAAAAAATATTTTTTCACATAAAACGGCTTTTTGCGCGCAAAAAAATTATTTTGCTATTTTCGGAGAAAAAAAGAATTTCGCCCTTTTTCGGGAAAAATAAAATAAAATGCCCTTTTTGGTCGAAAATGTCTGGCAACGCTAAAAAAAATTAGGGAATTTTTCGAAATTTTAAACTGCGATCGAAATTTGTAACTGCGATCGAAATTTATAACTGCGATCGATCTCAAAAACAAAACGTTGCGTCCACTTGCGTGCGTTGCGTCCCCAGCGTGTACAGCAGTGAGGCGGTGTACTACAGTGAGAGAGTGTACACAAAGTGTGAACAAGTCTCCTATCAAGATGAGTGCTGCTCTTCGTGACAAGTGGCTGAAGGAATTCAATCCTGGCGGCGATGGGGCCACCTTCAAGTACGTGTCGAGTGACACGGCTTTCTGTCGAGCTTGTGAAAAGACTTTCCGGGCGAAGCAGAAGTCTGAGCTGGCCCAACATGTCCGAGGAGACCGCCACAAGAGCAACTTGGCCTTGAAGAAGAAGAGGATGGTCACGCAAGCCACCATGGAGGACTTTGGTGGCGGAAAGAGGCACAAGTGCGACGTCGTGGCTCAGGAGCTGTGCCAGGCCATGCTGGCCGCTGGCATCCCATGGTCGAAATTGGAAAACCCTGCCCTCCGGTCGTTCCTGGAGAAGCACATCACTCTCCAGATCCCCGATGAAAGCTGGATTCGAAAGCACTACCTCGACAAGTGCTACGGCGAGGCCTTGGCGGGGATCCGTGCCGACCTCGGACAGCAGCCCATCTGGCTGTCCGTCGACGAGACGACCGATTCGGCAGGTCGATATGTGGCCAACATCATCGCGGGACGCTTGTCCAAGGAGGGGTACTTTCGTCCCCACCTCGTCCAGTGCATGTTTCTGGAGAAGACCAACTCCGGGGAGATCGTGCGTGCTGTCAATGACACGCTGCGCTATCTTTGGCCTGATTTCAAGCCGGAGTGCCTCAAGGTCCTCGTCAGCGACGCCGCGGCCTATATAATCAAGGCCGGCCATGCCCTGAAGGAACTCTTCCCGGACTTGCTGCATGTGACTTGCGTTGCCCACGCGCTCCACCATGTCTGCGAGACAGTCCGAGAAATGTTCAAGGACGTCAACGACCTGATTGCCACGACGAAGAAGGTGTTTGTCAAAGCCCCGTCACGTGTTGTCTTTTGGAAGGAGCAGCAGCCCAATCTTTCTCTCCCCCCGGAGCCCATTCTGACTCGGTGGGGGACGTGGATCGACGCCGCGGTGTTTTACGCCGAGCACTTCGAGGCCGTCAAGGACATTGTGGACCAGCTGAACGATGACGACGCGATGGCAATCCGGAGTGCCAAGGACCTGTTCGGAAAGGCGGACATCAAGCTCAGTTTGGTCTTCTTAAATGCCCACGTGTCGTTCATCCCGAAGATCCTTAAGCAGCTGGAGGAGGCCGGCATGGAGCTGGCCAAGGCCTTCCAGCTCCTTGATCAGGCCAAGGAGGAGCTCGAAAAGATCCGAGGCTGCCGTAAGGAGATCCTGCTCACCAAGTTCAAGGCGGTGCTGCAGCGCAATCCCGACATTGGTGTGCTGAGGACAGTGGCTTTGATCCTGGATGGAGATCAGCACGGATCTGAGGTTGGTGTGCCGGCTGGAGTCAAGCTTGCTGACATCCTCCTCTTGAGGTACTGCCCCATCGTCAGCGTCGACGTGGAAAGGTCCTTCTCCGTCTACAGAAACGTCCTCACCGACCGCCGACACCACCTCACCAAGGAGAACATTACCAAGATAATGATTTCAAACACCTACTTTAACCGTTCCTAAAAGGGTCTTGTCAATTTCTTCTAGTCCTCTACTTATCAAACAATGCGGTTGCAATAAAGGTACCTGAACGTCATTTTTTACCTCTTTACTAGCCCAGAGTGCTTAATGTTGTGCAGGAAAAAGCTTACCATTTTTTGTTCTTTTTTTGACTGATTTCTGAAAAACTTGGTAATAATAAAAAATGAATAAAACGGGGGAAAAAAATATTTTGGGATTTTTTCACATAAAAAAAAAAAAATTCCGCTTTTCAAAACATAAAAGGCCTATTTTCTTAACATAAAAATCCGTAGTCTAGTTATAAGTGTTAAAATATATATAAGTGATAAGTTAAAAAGGGGGTTAGGGATTTTAACGGGCTACCGCCGCCTTTTTTAATGAATATATAAATGATAGAACCAAGTATCAACCAGACTAAAGAGTGGAGGCATAATCAGCCTTGGTATATCAACGGTAAACATAATGAGTGTGAGAAATATCAAATAAGTCTTATTGAAGAAATAACTGGTGAAAAAGTTCACAAGACGGATAAACGTATTCATTTGTTAAGTGGGGTAATGGAGGGCGGGAAGAAAAATATATTAGAGTGGAGTGAGAACTTTGATGGATACCAGCCTGGTATATATTACAACTTTAAGATGGTATGTGGACCCGGAGGAGGACAAACGAGAGCCCTCCGTGAAACATACCATTTTATTCTTGCTCAGATAAAAAATAAAGATGATGTTCAATTTATAAATGTCCTAGATGGAGATGAGTTCCAAAGGAGAATGGGGGATTTTAAAAAGTTAGAAAGAGATAATATATTTATAGGCTCATTAGTAGAGTGGTCTAAGAGACTACATTAAGGGGGGTAGGAATAGAGGTGTTTCAGGGAAAATGAAGAAAGGTGAGGTGAGAGGAAAATTAACATGTAAGTGAATGGAGATTTGGGGGTGTCCCAGAAACAACATTTATCATCTACTCGCAGGGTTTTTGTATGCCGTCGAGTTGGCGAAAGGATGGTTCCTCAGTTTGTGACACCAACTGTCAAACATGAAGGAGGAAGCGTGATGGTCTGGGGCTCCTTTGCTGGATCCAGAGTCGGCGACTTACACAGAGTGACTGGCACCCTGAACCAAAAGGGCTACCACAGCATTTTGCAGTGCCATGCAATAGCCTCTGGTATACGCCGAGTTGGTCAGGGGTTCATCCTGCAGCAAAATAATGACCCTAAACACACCTCCAGGCTATGTCAAAACTACCTTCGAGGAAAAGAACAAGACGGTAGGCTTCAAATCATGGCATGGCCAACACAGTCTCCAGACTTAAACCCCATCGAGCTGGTTTGGGATGAACTGGACGGAAGGCTGAAAGCAAAGCAACCTACAAGTGCAACACATTTGTGGGAACTTCTGCAACAGTGTTGGGAAGAACTTCCCGAACAATGTTTGATTTCCATTGTAGAAAGAACGCCACGAGTGTGTTCGGTGGTTATATCTGCAAAAGGTGGCTACTTTGCTGAGTCAAAAATTTAAATTAAATTTTGTTCAACAAAATGATTCCATGATTTCTTTTTATATCTCCAATTGTTAACTCAACTACCCCAACTACAACAGGCTAACCCCCGCTCTTGCAGGGAAAATGGCCTTAAAATACATGTTGTTGTTGTGCGTTAACTCAACTGGACTACCGTCCAGTTGAGTTCATCACACACTGAAACCTCCGGCGTCTGTCGTCATTGTGTCTGTCGTCTGTCAACTTTTCGACGTTAACACTCCAGCGTCCACAAATATCAACCGATTCTGATCAAACTTGACATGCAGCATCCTTACCCCAAGGACCAGGTTGGTTTTACATTTCAGCCCGATCCGTTGAAAAATGGTGGACTAAGGCGACCATTTTGTTTTTGGTCATGAAAACGACGTTAACACTCTAGCATCCACAAATATTAGCAGATTTTGATCAAACTTAGAATGTTTAACCCTTACCACACAAGGTGGGTTGCTATTGCATTCCAACCCGATCCGTCACAAAATGGCCGCCATATTGTTTTCAGCTCCGAAACGACGTTAAGACTTTAACGTCCACAAATATTTATGGATTTTGATCAAACTTGGTGTGTGAGACTCTTACCACACAAAGTAGGTTGCTATCTTAAGTCAAATCTAGTACAGAGTACAGACAACTGACCTACTTTAAAGTTGTCCAGTCAGTTTAGTTGAGTTCTGCTTCCCTGGAAGCTCCAGTTTATTTGTTCTTTGCTTAAATTCAGAGTACATTGAGACATTAAATTGCGTAAATTTCAATAAAAACTGGAAAAATTGAGGTATTCTAAAACTTTTGACCGGTGGTGTACACACATACCATACGACGGACAGACAGACAAACGCTGTTACAGACAGCATTGCCCTACGGAATACGCCATCAAAACAGTTCTTGCTCCATTGTGGCAGAGTCTTCCGCACAGAAGACTCTGCCACATTTGATGCCAAATAAAAGCCTCTTATTTAGCAATTTATGAAATGCCTTCCAGAACTCCAGGAATGCTACACCTCCTGCACTTGCTTCATTTTTCCAATCAGCAAATCCCTCAAATAATTCCCAAAAAAATTTACACCATGATTTTCCGTTTGCAAATTCATACTGGCATCTTAAATTAATTTACGTAATGGTTCCTCATCTGGTCCAATACCTTCCCCAAGATGCGGAAAGATCAACAGTTCTCCAATGTTTCCCTTGGGCCCAAAAACGTTTTGGATAAGTCATTCAAGAAACTTTGATGCAAGAGAAAACTTAGCCCATCATGCCTCTGCTGGAATAACCCAACATTGATTCAATCTCTTGTATTGACATTATTTCACTGAAAACAAATAGGGAGAAGAACAGCACAGAGACATGAGCAGAGTTTATATTGTAGTAAATGTTTCCTACATTGTGATTATGGGCTGGCATTATCGCCTGGAGATGGGGTCGCCAATTCATGGCTTGTGGGAAACATGCTGCCACCAGACTCAGAAGTAGCCCAAGACCGGAGAAACACAATCTGCTGTATATTCTATTATGATCCCCAAAAAAATCTGATGACGGCAAAAACAACAATACACTGGAACAGCACTCTTCAACGTGATAGAAAAGGAAATATCATTCACCATAATTCCTTGTGAGCTAAACCACCCTCACCGACAGAAACAAGTTTCAGTGGCAAGACTCAGCTGCTCCTGGACTCTGTGTCCTTCTCTCCTGACAAGGTGGAGAAGTTTCTGTCAATCCTCGACTGTGATTCTGCAACTGGACCAGATGGCATCAGCCCACGGGTCCTAAAATCTTGTTCTTCCGCTCTTTCACTCCCTCTCTCTGTTCTCTTCACCCTCGCTTTTGCTCAAGGTCGTCTGCCATCAGCTTGGAAATCAGCCAACATCACCGCTTTACACAAAAAGGTGCAAAAACAGATCCTTGCAACTACAGCCCAATCAGCTTTCTCCCAATAATCAGCAAATCATGGAATCCATCATTGCTTCAGATATCAAATCCTTCCTCTTCTTCAAAAGCGTGATCTATTATCATCAATTTGGATTCAGAGCGGGTTATTCTACTCTGGACATCCTGTTTCTGGTCTCAACAATGGATGGAGGTCCTCAATGTCAAACAGGAAATTAGAGCTGTCTCCCTTGACAAATCACGTGCCTTCGATACGTTCTGGCACCCAGTTCTGCTCACCAAACTCTCCTCCTATGGTATCCATGAAAATCTCCACTCATTGCTTGCAGACTTCCTCTCTGGTCACCCTGTGCTTTTTGTGGTCTTCATCAATGATCTCTCTGACTCTTGAAAATCCTCTGTATCTCTTCGCTGATGACTCCACTCTCTGCCGCTCAATTCCTCATATCTCAGATCGGTAGTCTGCAGCCTCCTCACTCTCTGCAGACCTGGACAAAAGCAGACTGGTCAAACAAGTGGAACATGTCTGTCAATCCTGACAAATTTCACACTCTCACTATGTCTCTCCGAAAAGACCATCTGGCCAACCCACCCATCCACTTTCTGAACAATCCTCTCCAAGGAGTTCTGTCACTCAAGCTCTTGGGTCTCACAATCTGCCATGATCTTTCCTGGAAGCTCGAGCAGTGTCCATGTGTTTTTTATATCACACTCTCACTGTCCATGTCATCAATTCTGTTGAAAGTTGAATTAAATTGATTTAAGTTGAAACAATAAGATTTAACGACACGGAGCTTTTTTCAACTATACAAAGTCGGAACTCGAGACAGGGTTCCAAATACTAAAAGCCCCCACAGGGCGATTCGTGTGTTGCAAGGGACGTCCCAATGACTGAAGCACCCACTGGTCACGTGGTGGTCTGAAAAACATGGATAGCACGGGCCAAGTCGATCGTTAATATCTCGTTCAGAAACATCTTATAAACCAACATGAACAAACCACAACTCTTCCTCTACTCACGAAGATGTTTAAAACACGAAATCTCCACAACTCTTCCTCGACTCACAAAGATGTTTAAAACCTGAAATCTCCACAACTCTTCCTCGACTCACAAAGATGTTTGAAACCCGAAATCTCCACAACTCTTCCCCTACTCACAAAGATGTTTGAAACTCGCGAGATCTCGGAGACGGTGGCAGGGATTTTCGAAGCTCCACACGGTCTCCATGTTTTTCGAAGTTAAGTCTGTTCACAATTGTATTTTGTCGAAACTGTATTTATCTTTCGGTGTGTGAAGTTATTGTGTGCAACTTTGGTTGTTTCTCGGTGTTTATCTTTCATAAATTGATCGTCTGTTTGCAGCGTCGCGAGCAAGGCCTTTGCCGCGTCGCGAACGATTTGAAATCGAAGTTAAGTGATTGTTCCCATTTGTATTTTCGTTAAAACTGTATTTATTTATGGTGTTGTACGTATATTGTGTCCCGACGAAGATTTTTCGGTGCAAATCTTTCATACCTGTATTGAAAATCATGTTAATTCGTGTCGTGTCTTGAGGCCTTGTACAGTGTACACTGTACAACCGTGAGGCTTTGTTTTTCTCTCAGCGGTCCGTCGTTTGTGATCCAATAACTTTCATTCTCTGTATTCCCAGTCTTTTCACCCATAGCCTACTTCCATGTGTAAATCTCAACTCAAAAAAAAACAAAACAAAAAAAAAACATTTCCTTCTCTGTTCTCATTCGTTTATTCATTCTTATTCGTTCGTTCGTTCGTTCGTTCTTCGACCACGTGTTTCTCCCCCATTTCCCCAGATAGTTTTCACTGTTATTAACCTTCAATGTTTACACTTTCCCCTCAAGTTATGTATTCCGTCATATATTATAACACCTTTTTCTTCTTCTTCTTTAAAAGGCTGCTTTCGAATTGCTCACCAAATCAATTCATCCCAAAAAAAATATCCATCTCCTATAGTGCCTTTTTTCTACATTCCCTAAACTCTCCTGCACTCCATCCTCCATCCTCCATCCAGCGTCCTTAAACTTATTTTTAACTCGAAGGTCACAAGAAACTCATTTTGCAATAAATGTTCGTTTCCCATAAATCGTACACTTTCTAAAATCCAAACTCACCCCTCCCCTCCAAATCTTCCCCATAACACCTCCCCTCCAAATCTTCCCCATCACCCCTCCCCTCCAAATCTTCCCCATCACCCATCCCTTTCAAATCTCCCCCCTTGCCCCTTCCCTCCTAAACTACCCCCCCACCCCTCCCCGCCAAGACGCCCCCTCGCCCCTCCCCTCCTAGACTCCTCCCTCACCCCTCCCCTCCAAATCTCCCCCTTATCCCATCCCTTTCAAATCCCTCCCCTTGTCCCTTCCCTCCCAAACTCCCCCCTCCCCTTCAAAACTCCCCACCCTCATTGCTTCTCAATTTCCCCCCTCTCACTCCCCCTCCTCAAAGCGTCCTCCCCGCTTCTTCCCCCTTCCAACTCTCACCTCCATCTCCCCCAACCTTCTGTCTCGCTCTTCCCCCTCCTCAAATAACACCTCATTGTGCCTCACCCAATCACCATCAAACCTTTTGTCCGCCCCATCCTTCCCTTTCTCCGAGCTATTCTGAAATCTCTGACACACCTTCAACAGCTCTCCCTACCTCTTCCACCTCTTCCACATCTTACCCTAACCATCCTCCCCCCTGTTCTGTATCTGATGCTCCCCCTTCCTCTTCATTAACGGTATGGACCTCAAACATCCGGGGCCTTCGTTCAAACTTAACTGATCTCTCCATACAGGTTGCTTCTGTCAAACCAGACGTGATCTGCTGAACAGAAACTTTCCTCCTTTATGATGTCTCTGATTCCTTAGTATCCTCTGAGGGCCTTTCACTCACTCACCGCAGGCAGGTAGGTGGTCTTTCTGTCTTCTACCGACTCCTCTCCGGCCTTGCTCCCCCAGCTCTCTCTGTGCTCTGTCCCCCAAATATTCCTACAGGTCGCACAAGATCTGCCAGCCACCCTCTGATGGTTAAACTGCCGAAATCTCGGCTCTCTGCTCACCTTCACTCTTTCATTCCTCTTTTCTCCCGCCTCTGGAACAAACTCCCACACTCACTTCAATCACACTCCTCCCTCCAGGTCTTCAAAACAGCTGTTCACCACCATCTCTTATCTTCCCCCATCCAAAACCTTGATCTTTTCTACCCCCACTAATTCACCCCAGATCCACCTTGTTTGAAATTCCAACTTCTTTCCTGGAAGTCTTGGCAGTGTCCATATGTTTTATACCTCTCCCACCCCCCCCCCCCTTCCCATGCCTTCCCCCCAAAGCCCTCTCCCTCCCACAGTTCTCTCGATGTCTCCATGTCTCTCGGTCCCTGCTCTCAAATGTTGTGTTTGTGTCCTTCCCCCTCTCTCCCCATCTTGTCTACCGCTCCCGATGTTATTTGTTTTGTGTGTCTGTTTGTCTTTCTGTGTGATTAATGTTCGCTCTTTCACGAGCCTCGATCTTGTATACTACAAAAAAAAAAAAAAAAAAAAAAAAAAAAATCTCTCCCGGGCTACTCCCTCCTCCGGTATGATAGACCTGAGCCTCGTCCTGGAGGCGGGGTTGCTATCTTTATCAAAAACTCTCTTCCTCACTCGCCATGCACTGCACTCTCTCCACCTCACCCCCAGGAATACCTCTGGCTACGGCTTCCCCTTCGCTCCCACCTCTTGTTCATATGTGTGTTGTACCGTCCACCAAACAGTGATGACTCCATCTACATCTCGCTGTCTGATAATATGGACCAACTTCTATCTACTCATCCCAACTCTCTCTTCCTCATATGTGGTGATTTCAACTGTCATCATGCCAGTTGGCTGGGTGTGGGTTCCTCTCTCACCAGCCATGGCTCCTCAGCAAAGGACTTCTGCGACTCACTGGGACTGACACAATCTGTCAATTTCCCGACCCGGATCTCAGTCAACGGAACATCTTCTCTTCTGGACTTGGTTATGACTAACTTCCCTGAAAATGTCTGCTGCTCTTCTTCTGCTCCAATCGGATCATCTGATCATGTCCTTGTTAATATGGACATCTCTCTGACCATCCTCAGGGAGCCTGCTCAGCGTCGACGAGTCTGGCATTTCACTCAGGCCAACTGGCACGGTCTTCAAGCAGCCATCAATCATCTGGACTGGTCTCCCATCTCTACCACCTCTGACATCAACTCATCCTGGGAATTCTTCCAAAGTAAATTGCTCTCTCTCATGCACAGATTTATCCCATCTCGTCTTCAGTTGTCATACCCTTCCTCCCGTCCATGGTACACGGAATCTTGTGGTGAGGCTGTTGCCCAGAAACAACTTGCCTTCGTCTCCTGGAAAGCAAATCCAACGGAAGGAAATCTCATTTCCTTTCACAAAGCCCGAAACAAGTGTGTGTCCACCCTCAGGAGAGCCAGGAAACAATATCTCTCCGTTCTCAAGACCGAACTCTCTTATCTGTCTCCCTCTTCCAAATCTTGGTGGCGTCTGGTCAAATCCGTTTCTGGTGTTTGTTCCCCCTCCATCCCCTCCCTTACCTCAAACGGCTACACAGCTGACTCCGCACGTGAAAAAGCTGAATGCCTCAACTCTGTGTTTGCCTCTAAATCTTGTGTCCCAAACCCATCCCTCTCTGTACCCACCATACCCAGTCGTACCCTGCTGCTCCTGGAATCCGTGTCCTTTCCTCCTGACAAGGTGGAAAAGTTTCTGTCAACCCTCGACTCTGATTCTGCAACTGGACCCGACGGCATCAGCCCACGGGTCCTAAAATCCTGCTCTGCCGCTCCATCTCACCCTCTCTCTGCTCTCTTCACCCTCTCTTTTGCTCAAGGTCAACTGCCATCTGCTTGGAAATCAGCCAACATCACCGCTTTGCACAAAAAAGGTGCAAAAACAGATCCTAGCAACTACAGACCAATCAGCCTTCTCCCAATTATCAGCAAAGTCATGGAATCCATCATTGCTTCGGATATGAAATCTTTCCTCTTCTCCAATGGCTTGATCTCTGATCATCAATTTGGTTTCAGACCAGGTCACTCTACTCTGGACATGCTGCTTCTGCTGTCTCAACAATGGATGGAGGTCCTCAATGCCAAACAGGAAATTAGAGCTGTCTCCCTCGACATATCACGTGCCTTCGACACGGTCTGGCACCCCGCTCTGCTCACCAAACTCTCCTCCTTTGGTATCCATGGAAATCTCCACGCATGGCTGGCGGACTTCCTCTCTTGTCGTCGTCAACGTGTGGCCCTGAATGGGTTTCTCTCATCTCCTCTTCCTGTTCAGGCTGGAGTTCCCCAAGGCAGTGTTCTGGGCCCCATGCTTTTTCTGGTCTTCATCAATGATCTCTCTGACTCTCTTGAAAATCCTCTCTATCTCTTTGCTGATGACTCCACTCTGTGCCGCTCCATTCCTCTTCCCTCAGATCGGCAGTCTGCAGCCTCCTCTCTCTCTCTGAAGACTTGGACAAAATCACAGACTGGTCAAACAAGTGGAACATGTCTTTCAATCCTGACAAATCTCACACTCTTACTATGTCTCTCCGAAAAGATCGACTGGACAACCCTCCCATCTACTTTCTCAACAATCCTCTCCAAGAAGTTCTGTCGCTCAAGCTTTTGGGTCTCACTATCTGCCATGATCTTTCTTGGGAAAACCACATTTCCAAGCTGGCCTCCAAAGCCAGTCGCCGACTGGGCATCCTCCTTCGTGCGAAGTCCTTCCTCGGCACACCTGAGCTCCTCACCACATACAAGGCTTTCATCCGCAGCTCAATGGAATACTGTTCTCCCCTATGGGCTGTTGCTCCTGCCTCACACCTAGCCCGGCTTCACGCTGTTGAAATCAAAGCTTTCAGAATTATTGGAATCTCCCGCGATGAAGCTATCTCTGAGGGCCTTTCACTCACTCACCGCAGGCAGGTAGGTGGTCTTTCTGTCTTCTACCGACTCCTCTCCGGCCTTGCACCCCCAGCTCTCTCTGTGCTCTGTCCCCCAAATATTCCTACAGGTCGCACAAGATCTGCCAGCAACCCTCTGATGGTTAAACTGCCGAAATCTCGGCTCTCTGCTCACCTTCACTCTTTCATTCCTCTTTTCTCCCGCCTCTGGAACAAACTCCCTCACTCCCTTCAATCCCACTCCTCCCTCCAAGTCTTTAAAACAGCTGTTCACCACCATCTCTTATCTTCCCCCATCCAAAACCTTGATCTTTTCTTCCCCCGCTAATTCACCCCAGATCCACCTTGTTTGAAATTCCAACTTCTTTCCTGGAAGTCC
This sequence comes from Myxine glutinosa, assembly GCF_964187855.1. Lineage (NCBI taxonomy): Eukaryota > Metazoa > Chordata > Myxini > Myxiniformes > Myxinidae > Myxine > Myxine glutinosa. The sequence continues at coordinate 85,014,041 of NC_136265.1, forward strand.
TGGCAGTGTCCATATGTTTTATACCTCTCCCACCGCCCCCTTCCCATGCCCCCCTCCCAAAGCCCTCGCCCTCTCTCAGATCTCTCGATGTCTCCATGTCTCCATGTCTCTCGGTCCCTGCTCTCAAATGTTGTGTTTGTGTCCTTCCCCCTCTCTCCCCATCTTGTCTACCGCTCCCGATGTTATATGTTTTATGTGTCGGTTTGTCTTTCTGTGTGATTAATGTTCGCTCTTTCACGAGCCTCGATCTTGTATACAAAAAAAAAAAAAAAAAAAAAAAAAAACCCGAAATCTCCACAACTCTTCCTCTACTCACAAAGATGTTTGAAACCCGAAATCTCCACAACTCTTCCTCTACTCACAAAGATGTTTAAAACCTGAAATCTCCACAACTCTTCCTCGACTCACAAAGATGTTTAAAACCCGAAATCTCCACAACTCTTCCTCTACTCACAAAGATGTTTAAAACCCCAAATCTCCACAACTCTTCCTCTACTCACAAAGAGGTTTAAAACCCCAAATCTCCACAACTCTTCCTCCACTCACAAAGATATTTGAAACCCCAAATCCCCACAACTCTTCCCCTACTCACAAAGATGTTTAAAACACGAAATCTCCACAACTCTTCCTCTACTCACAAATATGTTTATTACACAAAATCTCCACAACTCTTCCTCTACTCACAAAGATGTTTAAAACACAAAATCTCCACAACTCTTCCTCTACTCATGAAGATGTTTAAAACCCGAAATCTCCACAACTCTTCCTCCACTCACAAAGATATTTGAAACCCCAAATCTCCACAACTCTTCCTCCACTCATAAAGATGTTTAAAACACAAAATCTCCACAACTCTTCCTCTACTCATGAAGATGTTTAAAACACAACATCTCCACAACTCTTCCTCTACTCACAAAGATGTTTAAAACACATCTCCACAACTCTTCCTCCACTCACAAATATATTTGAAACCCCAAATCTCCACAACTCTTCCTCCACTCACGAAGATGTTTAAAACACGGATTATCCACAACTCTTCCTCGACTCACAAATATGTTTAAAACACGAAATCTCCACAACTCTTCCGCTACTCACGAAGATGTTTAAAACACGAAATCTCCACAACTCTTCCTCTACTCACGAAGATGTTTAAAACACGAAATCTCCACAACTCTTCCTCTACTCATGAAGATGTTTAAAACCCGAAATCTCCACAACTCTTCCTCAACTCACAAAGATGTTTAAAACCCGAAATCTCCACAACTCTTCCTCTACTCACGAAGATGTTTAAAACCCGAAATCTCCACAACTCTTCCTCAACTCACAAAGATGTTTAAAACCCGAAATCTCCACAACTCTTCCGCGACTCAAAAAGATGTTTAAAACCCGAAATCTCCACAACTCTTCCTCTACTCACAAAGATGTTTAAAACCCGAAATCTCCACAACTCTTCCTCTACTCACAAAGATGTTTAAAACCCGAAATCTCCACAACTCTTCCTCTACTCACAAAGATGTTTAAAACCCGAAATCTCCACAATTCTTCCTGTACTCACAAAGATGTTTAAAACACGAAATTTCCACAACTCTTCCTCTTCTCACAAAGATGTTTAAAACCCGAAATATGCACAATTCTTCCTCTACTCACAAAGATGTTTAAAACACGAAATCTCCACAACTCTTCCTCTACTCATGAAGATGTTTAAAACACGAAATATGCCCAATTCTTCCTCTACTCATGAAGATGTTTAAAACACGAAATCTCCACAACTCTTCGCCTCCTCACAAAGATGTTTACAACCCGAAATCTCCACAACTCTTCCTCTACTCACAAAGATGTTTAAAACACGAAATCTCCACAACTCTTCCTCTACTCACAAAGATGTTTAAAACCCGAAATCTCCACAACTCTTCCTCTACTCACAAAGATGTTTAAAACACGAAATCTCCACAACTCTTCCTCTACTCACAAAGCTGTTTGAAACCCGAAATTTCCACAACTCTTCCTCTTCTCACAAAGATGTTTAAACCCGAAATATGCACAATTCTTCCTCTACTCATGAAGATGTTTAAAACACGAAATCTCCACAACTCTTCGCCTCCTCACAAAGATGTTTACAACCCGAAATCTCCACAACTCTTCCTCTACTCACAAAGATGTTTAAAACACGAAATCTCCACAACTCTTCCTCTACTCACAAAGATGTTTAAAACCCGAAATCTCCACAACTCTTCCTCTACTCACAAAGATGTTTAAAACACGAAATCTCCACAACTCTTCCTCTACTCACAAAGCTGTTTGAAACCCGAAATTTCCACAACTCTTCCTCTTCTCACAAAGATGTTTAAAACCCGAAATATGCACAATTCTTCCTCTACTCACAAAGATGTTTAAAACACGAAATCTCCACAACTCTTCCTCTACTCATGAAGATGTTTAAAACACGAAATATGCACAATTCTTCCTCTACTCATGAAGATGTTTAAAATACGAAATCTCCACAACTCTTCCCCTCCTCACAAAGATGTTTACAACCCGAAATCTCCACAACTCTTCCTCTACTCACAAAGATGTTTAAAACACGAAATCTCCACAACTCTTCCTCTACTCACAAAGATGTTTAAAACCCGAAATCTCCACAACTCTTCCTCTACTCACAAATATGTTTAAAACCCCAAATCTCCACAACTCTTCCTCTACTCACAAAGATGTTTAAAACCCTAAATCTCCACAACTCTTCCTCTACTCACAAATATGTTTAAAACCCCAAATCTCCACAACTCTTCCTCTACTCACAAAGATGTTTGAAACCCGAAATTTCCACAACTCTTCCTCTACTCACAAAGATGTTTAAAACCCAAGATATCCACAACTCTTCCTCCACTCACAAAGATATTTGAAACCCCAAATCTCCACAACTCTTCCTCTACTCATGAAGATGTTTAAAACACGAAATCTCCACAACTCTTCCCCTCCTCACAAAGATGTTTAAAACCCGAAATCTCCACAACTCTTCCTCTACTCACAAAGATGTTTAAAACACGAAATCTCCACAACTCTTCCTCCACTCACAAAGATATTTGAAACCTCAAATCCCCACAACTCTTCCCCTACTCATGAAGATGTTTAAAACCCGAAATCTCCACAACTCTTCCTCCACTCACAAAGATATTTGAAACCCCAAATCCCCACAACTCCTCCCCTACTCACGAAGATGTTTAAAACACGAAATCTCCACAACTCTTCCTCTACTCACAAAGATGTTTAAAACACAAAATCTCCACAACTCTTCCTCTACTCATGAAGATGTTTAAAACCCGAAATCTCCACAACTCTTCCTCCACTCACAAAGATATTTGAAACCCCAAATCTCCACAACTCTTCCTCCACTCATAAAGATGTTTAAAACACAAAATCTCCACAACTCTTCCTTTACTCATGAAGATGTTTAAAACACATCTCCACAACTCTTCCTCTACTCACAAAGATGTTTAAAACACATCTCCACAACTCTTCCTCCACTCACAAATATATTTGAAACCCCAAATCTCCACAACTCTTCCTCCACTCACGAAGATGTTTAAAACACGGATTATCCACAACTCTTCCTCGACTCACAAATATGTTTAAAACACGAAATCTCCACAACTCTTCCTCTACTCACGAAGATGTTTAAAACACGAAATCTCCACAACTCTTCCTCTACTCACGAAGATGTTTAAAACACGAAATCTCCACAACTCTTCCTCTACTCATGAAGATGTTTAAAACCCGAAATCTCCACAACTCTTCCTCAACTCACAAAGATGTTTAAAACCCGAAATCTCCACAACTCTTCCTCTACTCACGAAGATGTTTAAAACCCGAAATCTCCACAACTCTTCCTCAACTCACAAAGATGTTTAAAACCCGAAATCTCCACAACTCTTCCTCTTCTCAAAAAGATGTTTAAAACCCGAAATCTCCACAACTCTTCCTCTACTCACAAAGATGTTTAAAACCCGAAATCTCCACAACTCTTCCTCTACTCACAAAGATGTTTAAAACCCGAAATCTCCACAACTCTTCCTCTACTCACAAAGATGTTTAAAACCCGAAATCTCCACAACTCTTCCTGTACTCACAAAGATGTTTAAAACACGAAATTTCCACAACTCTTCCTCTTCTCACAAAGATGTTTAAAACCCGAAATATGCACAATTCTTCCTCTACTCACAAAGATGTTTAAAACACGAAATCTCCACAACTCTTCCTCTACTCACAAATATGTTTATTACACAAAATCTCCACAACTCTTCGTCCACTCATGAAGATGTTTAAAACACAACATCTCCACAACTCTTCCTCGACTCACAAAGATATTTGAAACCCCAAATCTCCACAACTCTTCCTCTACTCATGAAGATGTTTAAAACACGAAATCTCCACAACTCTTCCCCTCCTCACAAAGATGTTTAAAACCCGAAATCTCCACAACTCTTCCTCTACTCACAAAGATGTTTAAAACACGAAATCTCCACAACTCTTCCTCTACTCACAAAGATGTTTAAAACACGAAATGTCCACAACTCTTCCTCCACTCACAAAGATATTTGAAACCCCAAATCTCCACAACTCTTCCTCCACTCACAAAGATATTTGCAACCCCAAATCCCCACAACTATTCCTCTACTCACGAAGATGTTTAAAACCCGAAATCTCCACAACTCTTCCCCTACTCATGAAAATGTTGAAAACACGAAATCTCCGCAACTCTTCCTCCACTCACAAAGATATTTGAAACCCCAAATCCCCACAACTCTTCCCCTACTCATGAAGATGTTTAAAACACGAAATATCCACAACTCTTCCTCTACTCACAAAGATGTTTAAAACCCGAAATCTCCACAACTCTTCCTCTACTCACAAAGATGTTTAAAACCCCAAATCTCCACAACTCTTCCTCGACTCACAAAGATGTTTAAAACCCGAAATCTCCACAACTCTTCCTCTACTCACAAAGATGTTTAAAACCCCAAATCTCCACAACTCTTCCTCGACTCACAAAGATGGTTAAAACCCGAAATCTCCACAACTCCTCCTCTACTCACAAAGATGTTTAAAACCCGAAATCTCCACAACTCTTCCTCTACTCACAAAGATGTTTAAAACCCCAAATCTCCACAACTCTTCCTCTACTCACAAAGATGTTTAAAACATGAAATCTCCACAACTCTTCCTCCACTCACAAAGATATTTGAAACCCCAAATCTCCACAACTATTCCTCTACTCACAAAGATGTTTAAAACACGAAATCTCCACAACTCTTCCTCTTCTCACAAAGATGTTTAAAACACGAAATCCCCACAACTCTTCCTCTACTCACAAAGATGTTTAAAACACGAAATCTCCACAACTCTTCCCCTACTCACAAAGATGTTTAAAACCCGAAATCTCCACAACTCTTCCTCTACTCACAAAGATGTTTAAAACCCGAAATCTCCACAACTCTTCCTCTACTCACAAAGATGTTTAAAACCCGAAATCTCCACAACTCTTCCTCTACTCACGAAGATGTTTAAAACCCGAAATCTCCACAACTCTTCCCCTACTCATGAAAATGTTGAAAACACGAAATCTCCACAACTCTTCCTCCACTCACAAAGATATTTGAAACCCCAAATCCCCACAACTCTTCCCCTACTCATGAAGATGTTTAAAACACGAAATATCCACAACTCTTCCTCTACTCACAAAGATGTTTAAAACCCGAAATCTCCACAACTCTTCCTCTACTCACAAAGATGTTTAAAACCCCAAATCTCCACAACTCTTCCTCGACTCACAAAGATGTTTAAAACCCGAAATCTCCACAACTCTTCCTCTACTCACAAAGATGTTTAAAACCCCAAATCTCCACAACTCTTCCTCGACTCACAAAGATGGTTAAAACCCGAAATCTCCACAACTCCTCCTCTACTCACAAAGATGTTTAAAACCCGAAATCTCCACAACTCTTCCTCTACTCACAAAGATGTTTAAAACCCCAAATCTCCACAACTCTTCCTCTACTCACAAAGATGATTAAAACCCGAAATCTCCACAACTCTTCCTCGACTCACAAAGATGTTTAAAATCCGAAATCTCACCAACTCTTCCTCTACTCACAAAGATGTTTTAAACCCGAAATCTCCACAATTCTTCCTCCACTCACAAAGATGTTTAAAACCCGAAATCTCCACAACTCTTCCTCTACTCACAAAGATGTTTAAAACCCGAAATCTCCACAACTCTTCCTCTACTCACAAAGATGTTTAAAACCCGAAATCTCCACAACTCTTCCCCTACTCATGAAAATGTTGAAAACACGAAATCTCCACAACTCTTCCTCCACTCACAAAGATATTTGAAACCCCAAATCCCCACAACTCTTCCCCTACTCATGAAGATGTTTAAAACACGAAATATCCACAACTCTTCCTCTACTCACAAAGATGTTTAAAACCCGAAATCTCCACAACTCTTCCTCTACTCACAAAGATGTTTAAAACCCCAAATCTCCACAACTCTTCCTCGACTCACAAAGATGTTTAAAACCCGAAATCTCCACAACTCTTCCTCGACTCACAAAGATGGTTAAAACCCCAAATCTCCACAACTCTTCCTCGACTCACAAAGATGGTTAAAACCCGAAATCTCCACAACTCTTCCTCGACTCACAAAGATGTTTAAAATCCGAAATCTCACCAACTCTTCCTCTACTCACAAAGATGTTTAAAACCCGAAATCTCCACAACTCTTCCTCTACTCACAAAGATGTTTAAAACCCGAAATCTCCACAACTCTTCCTCTACTCACAAAGATGTTTAAAACCCGAAATCTCCACAACTCTTCCTCTACTCACAAAGATGTTTAAAACCCGAAATCTCCACAACTCTTCCTCTACTCACAAAGATGTTTAAAACCCGAAATCTCCACAACTCTTCCTCCACTCACAAAGATGTTTAAAACCCGAAATCTCCACAACTCTTCCTCTACTCACAAAGATGTTTAAAACCCGAAATCTCCACAACTCTTCCTCCACTCACAAAGATGTTTAAAACCCGAAATCTCCACAACTCTTCCTCTACTCAGAAAGATGTTTAAAACCCGAAATCTCCACAACTCTTCCTCTCCTCACAAAGATGTTTAAAACCCGAAATCTCCATAACTCTTCCTCTACTCACAAAGATGTTTAAAACCCGAAATCTCCACAACTCTTCCTCGACTCACAAAGATGTTTAAAATCCGAAATCTCCCCAACTCTTCCTCTACTCACAAAGATGGTTATTACACGAAATCTCCACAACTCTTCCTCTACTCACAAAGATGTTTGAAACACGAAATCTCCACAACTCTTCCTCAACTCACAAAGATGTTTGAAACACGAAATCTCCACAACTCTTCCTCAACTCACGAAGATGTTTAAAACCCGAAATCTCCACAACTCTTCCTCTACTCACAAAGATGTTTAAAACACGAAATCTCCACAACTCTTCCTCAACTCACGAAGATGTTTAAAACCCGAAATCTCCACAACTCTTCCTCTACTCACAAAGATGTTTAAAACCTGAAATCTCCACAACTCTTCCTCTACTCATGAAGATGTTTAAAACACGAAATCTCCACAACTCTTCCTCTCCTCACAAAGATGTTTAAAACCCGAAATCTCCACAACTCTTCCTCCACTCACAAAGATGTTTAAAACCCGAAATCTCCACAACTCTTCCTCTACTCACAAAGATGTTTAAAACCAGAAATCTCCACAACTCTTCCTCTACTCACAAAGATGTTTAAAACCCGAAATCTCCACAACTCTTCCTCTACTCACAAAGATGTTTAAAACACAAAATCTCCACAACTCTTCCTCTACTCACAAAGATATTTAAAACCTGAAATCTCCACAACTCTTCCTCTACTCACAAAGATGTTTGAAACCCGAAATTTCCACAACTCTTCCTCTACTCACAAAGATGTTTAAAACACGAAATCTCCACAACTCTTCCCCTCCTCACAAAGATGTTTAAAACCCGAAATCTCCACAACTCTTCCTCCACTCACAAAGATGTTTAAAACCCGAAATCTCCACAACTCCTCCTCTACTCACAAAGATGTTTAAAACCCGAAATTTCCACAACTCTTCCTCTACTCACAAAGATGTTTAAAACACGAAATCTCCACAACTCTTCCCCTCCTCACAAAGATGTTTAAAACCCGAAATCTCCACAACTCTTCCTCGACTCACAAAGATGTTTAAAACCCGAAATCTCCACAACTCCTCCTCTACTCACAAAGATGTTTAAAACCCGAAATCTCCAACAACTCTTCCTCTACTCACAAAGATGTTTAAAACACGAAATCTCCACAACTCTTCCCCTCCTCACAAAGATGTTTAAAACCCGAAATCTCCACAACTCTTCCTCTACTCACAAAGATGTTTAAAACACGAAATCTCCACAACTCTTCCTCTACTCACAAAGATGTTTAAAACACGAAATGTCCACAACTCTTCCTCCACTCACAAAGATATTTGAAACCCCAAATCTCCACAACTCTTCCTCCACTCACAAAGATATTTGAAACCCCAAATCCCCACAACTCCTCCCCTACTCACGAAGATGTTTAAAACACGAAATCTCCACAACTCTTCCTCTACTCACAAATATGTTTATTACACAAAATCTCCACAACTCTTCCTCCACTCATGAAGATGTTTAAAACACAACATCTCCACAACTCTTCCTCCACTCACAAAGATATTTGAAACCCCAAATCTCCACAACTATTCCTCTACTCACAAAGATGTTTAAAACACGAAATCTCCACAACTCTTCCTCTTCTCACAAAGATGTTTAAAACACGAAATCCCCACAACTCTTCCCCTACTCACAAAGATGTTTAAAACCCGAAATATCCACAACTCTTCCTCTACTCACAAAGATGTTTAAAACACGAAATCTCCACAACTCTTCCCCTACTCACAAAGATGTTTAAAACCCGAAATCTCCACAACTCTTCCTCTACTCACAAAGATGTTTAAAACACGAAATCTCCACAACTCTTCCCCTCCTCACAAAGATGTTTAAAACCCGAAATCTCCACAACTCTTCCTCCACTCACAAAGATGTTTAAAACCCGAAATCTCCAACAACTCTTCCTCGACTCACAAAGATGTTTAAAACCCGAAATCTCCACAACTCTTCCTCTACTCACAAAGATGTTTAAAACCCGAAATCTCCACAACTCTTCCTCTACTCACGAAGATGTTTAAAACCCGAAATCTCCACAACTCTTCCCCTACTCATGAAAATGTTGAAAACACGAAATCTCCACAACTCTTCCTCCACTCACAAAGATATTTGAAACCCCAAATCCCCACAACTCTTCCCCTACTCATGAAGATATTTAAAACACGAAATATCCACAACTCTTCCTCTACTCACAAAGATGTTTAAAACCCGAAATCTCCACAACTCTTCCTCTACTCACAAAGATGTTTAAAACCCCAAATCTCCACAACTCTTCCTCGACTCACAAAGATGTTTAAAACCCGAAATCTCCACAACTCTTCCTCTACTCACAAAGATGTTTAAAACCCCAAATCTCCACAACTCTTCCTCGACTCACAAAGATGGTTAAAACCCGAAATCTCCACAACTCCTCCTCTACTCACAAAGATGTTTAAAACCCGAAATCTCCACAACTCTTCCTCTACTCACAAAGATGTTTAAAACCCCAAATCTCCACAACTCTTCCTCTACTCACAAAGATGTTTAAAACCCGAAATCTCCACAACTCTTCCTCGACTCACAAAGATGTTTAAAATCCGAAATCTCACCAACTCTTCCTCTACTCACAAAGATGTTTAAAACCCGAAATCTCCACAACTCTTCCTCTACTCACAAAGATGTTTAAAACCCGAAATCTCCACAACTCTTCCTCTACTCACAAAGATGTTTAAAACCCGAAATCTCCACAACTCTTCCTCTACTCACAAAGATGTTTAAAACCCGAAATCTCCACAACTCTTCCACTACTCATGAAAATGTTGAAAACACGAAATCTCCACAACTCTTCCTCCACTCACAAAGATATTTGAAACCCCAAATCCCCACAACTCTTCCCCTACTCATGAAGATGTTTAAAACACGAAATATCCACAACTCTTCCTCTACTCACAAAGATGTTTAAAACCCGAAATCTCCACAACTCTTCCTCTACTCACAAAGATGTTTAAAACCCCAAATCTCCACAACTCTTCCTCGACTCACAAAGATGTTTAAAACCCGAAATCTCCACAACTCTTCCTCTACTCACAAAGATGTTTAAAACCCCAAATCTCCACAACTCTTCCTCGACTCACAAAGATGGTTAAAACCCGAAATCTCCACAACTCCTCCTCTACTCACAAAGATGTTTAAAACCCGAAATCTCCACAACTCTTCCTCTACTCACAAAGATGTTTAAAACCCCAAATCTCCACAACTCTTCCTCTACTCACAAAGATGTTTAAAACCCGAAATCTCCACAACTCTTCCTCGACTCACAAAGATGTTTAAAATCCGAAATCTCACCAACTCTTCCTCTACTCACAAAGATGTTTAAAACCCGAAATCTCCACAACTCTTCCTCTACTCACAAAGATGTTAAAAAACCGAAATCTCCACAACTCTTCCTCTACTCACAAAGATGATTAAAACCCGAAATCTCCACAACTCTTCCTCTACTCACAAAGATGTTTAAAACCCGAAATCTCCACAACTCTTCCTCTACTCACAAAGATGTTTAAAACCCGAAATCTCCACAACTCTTCCTCTACTCACAAAGATGTTTAAAACCCGAAATCTCCACAACTCTTCCTCTACTCACAAAGATGTTTAAAACCCGAAATCTCCACAACTCTTCCTCCACTCACAAAGATGTTTAAAACCCGAAATCTCCACAACTCTTCCTCTACTCAGAAAGATGTTTAAAACCCGAAATCTCCACAACTCTTCCTCTCCTCACAAAGATGTTTAAAACCCGAAATCTCCATAACTCTTCTTCTACTCACAAAGATGTTTAAAACCCGAAATCTCCACAACTCTTCCTCGACTCACAAAGATGTTTAAAATCCGAAATCTCCCCAACTCTTCCTCTACTCACAAAGATGGTTATTACACGAAATCTCCACAACTCTTCCTCTACTCACAAAGATGTTTGAAACACGAAATCTCCACAACTCTTCCTCTACTCACAAAGATGTTTAAAACACGAAATCTCCACAACTCTTCCTCAACTCACGAAGATGTTTAAAACCCGAAATCTCCACAACTCTTCCTCTACTCACAAAGATGTTTAAAACCTGAAATCTCCACAACTCTTCCTCAACTCACGAAGATGTTTAAAACCCGAAATCTCCACAACTCTTCCTCTACTCACAAAGATGTTTAAAACACGAAATCTCCACAACTCTTCCTCAACTCACGAAGATGTTTAAAACCCGAAATCTCCACAACTCTTCCTCTACTCACAAAGATGTTTAAAACCTGAAATCTCCACAACTCTTCCTCTACTCATGAAGATGTTTAAAACACGAAATCTCCACAACTCTTCCTCTCCTCACAAAGATGTTTAAAACCCGAAATCTCCACAACTCTTCCTCCACTCACAAAGATGTTTAAAACCCGAAATCTCCACAACTCCTCCTCTACTCACAAAGATGTTTAAAACCCGAAATCTCCACAACTCCTCCTCTACTCACAAAGATGTTTAAAACCCGAAATCTCCAACAACTCTTCCTCGACTCACAAAGATGTTTAAAACACGAAATCTCCACAACTCTTCCTCTACTCACAAATATGTTTATTACACAAAATCTCCACAACTCTTCCTCCACTCATGAAGATGTTTAAAACACAACATCTCCACAACTCTTCCTCCAGTCACAGAGATATTTGAAACCCCAAATCTCCACAACTCTTCCTCTACTCATGAAGATGTTTAAAACACGAAATCTCCACAACTCTTCCCCTCCTCACAAAGATGTTTAAAACCCGAAATCTCCACAACTCTTCCTCTACTCACAAAGATGTTTAAAACACGAAATCTCCACAACTCTTCCTCTACTCACAAAGATGTTTAAAACACGAAATGTCCACAACTCTTCCTCCACTCACAAAGATATTTGAAACCCCAAATCTCCACAACTCTTCCTCCACTCACAAAGATATTTGAAACCCCAAATCCCCACAACTCCTCCCCTACTCACGAAGATGTTTAAAACACGAAATCTCCACAACTCTTCCTCGACTCACAAATATGTTTATTACACAAAATCTCCACAACTCTTCCTCCACTCATGAAGATGTTTAAAACACAACATCTCCACAACTCTTCCTCCACTCACAAAGATATTTGAAACCCCAAATCTCCACAACTATTCCTCTACTCACAAAGATGTTTAAAACACGAAATCTCCACAACTCTTCCTCTTCTCACAAAGATGTTTAAAACACGAAATCCCCACAACTCTTCCCCTACTCACAAAGATGTTTAAAACCCGAAATATCCACAACTCTTCCTCTACTCACAAAGATGTTTAAAACACGAAATCTCCACAACTCTTCCCCTACTCACAAAGATGTTTAAAACCCGAAATCTCCACAACTCTTCCTCTACTCACAAAGATGTTTAAAACACGAAATCTCCACAACTCTTCCCCTCCTCACAAAGATGTTTAAAACCCGAAATCTCCACAACTCTTCCTCCACTCACAAAGATGTTTAAAACCCGAAATCTCCAACAACTCTTCCTCGACTCACAAAGATGTTTAAAACCCGAAATCTCCACAACTCTTCCTCTACTCACAAAGATGTTTAAAACCCGAAATCTCCACAACTCTTCCTCTACTCACGAAGATGTTTAAAACCCGAAATCTCCACAACTCTTCCCCTACTCATGAAAATGTTGAAAACACGAAATCTCCACAACTCTTCCTCCACTCACAAAGATATTTGAAACCCCAAATCCCCACAACTCTTCCCCTACTCATGAAGATATTTAAAACACGAAATATCCACAACTCTTCCTCTACTCACAAAGATGTTTAAAACCCGAAATCTCCACAACTCTTCCTCTACTCACAAAGATGTTTAAAACCCCAAATCTCCACAACTCTTCCTCGACTCACAAAGATGTTTAAAACCCGAAATCTCCACAACTCTTCCTCTACTCACAAAGATGTTTAAAACCCCAAATCTCCACAACTCTTCCTCGACTCACAAAGATGGTTAAAACCCGAAATCTCCACAACTCCTCCTCTACTCACAAAGATGTTTAAAACCCGAAATCTCCACAACTCTTCCTCTACTCACAAAGATGTTTAAAACCCCAAATCTCCACAACTCTTCCTCTACTCACAAAGATGTTTAAAACCCGAAATCTCCACAACTCTTCCTCGACTCACAAAGATGTTTAAAATCCGAAATCTCACCAACTCTTCCTCTACTCACAAAGATGTTTAAAACCCGAAATCTCCACAACTCTTCCTCTACTCACAAAGATGTTTAAAACCCGAAATCTCCACAACTCTTCCTCTACTCACAAAGATGTTTAAAACCCGAAATCTCCACAACTCTTCCTCTACTCACAAAGATGTTTAAAACCCGAAATCTCCACAACTCTTCCACTACTCATGAAAATGTTGAAAACACGAAATCTCCACAACTCTTCCTCCACTCACAAAGATATTTGAAACCCCAAATCCCCACAACTCTTCCCCTACTCATGAAGATGTTTAAAACACGAAATATCCACAACTCTTCCTCTACTCACAAAGATGTTTAAAACCCGAAATCTCCACAACTCTTCCTCTACTCACAAAGATGTTTAAAACCCCAAATCTCCACAACTCTTCCTCGACTCACAAAGATGTTTAAAACCCGAAATCTCCACAACTCTTCCTCTACTCACAAAGATGTTTAAAACCCCAAATCTCCACAACTCTTCCTCGACTCACAAAGATGGTTAAAACCCGAAATCTCCACAACTCCTCCTCTACTCACAAAGATGTTTAAAACCCGAAATCTCCACAACTCTTCCTCTACTCACAAAGATGTTTAAAACCCCAAATCTCCACAACTCTTCCTCTACTCACAAAGATGTTTAAAACCCGAAATCTCCACAACTCTTCCTCGACTCACAAAGATGTTTAAAATCCGAAATCTCACCAACTCTTCCTCTACTCACAAAGATGTTTAAAACCCGAAATCTCCACAACTCTTCCTCTACTCACAAAGATGTTTAAAACCCGAAATCTCCACAACTCTTCCTCTACTCACAAAGATGTTTAAAACACGAAATCTCCACAACTCTTCCTCTACTCACAAATATGTTTATTACACAAAATCTCCACAACTCTTCCTCCACTCATGAAGATGTTTAAAACACAACATCTCCACAACTCTTCCTCCAGTCACAGAGATATTTGAAACCCCAAATCTCCACAACTCTTCCTCTACTCATGAAGATGTTTAAAACACGAAATCTCCACAACTCTTCCCCTCCTCACAAAGATGTTTAAAACCCGAAATCTCCACAACTCTTCCTCTACTCACAAAGATGTTTAAAACACGAAATCTCCACAACTCTTCCTCTACTCACAAAGATGTTTAAAACACGAAATGTCCACAACTCTTCCTCCACTCACAAAGATATTTGAAACCCCAAATCTCCACAACTCTTCCTCCACTCACAAAGATATTTGAAACCCCAAATCCCCACAACTCCTCCCCTACTCACGAAGATGTTTAAAACACGAAATCTCCACAACTCTTCCTCGACTCACAAATATGTTTATTACACAAAATCTCCACAACTCTTCCTCCACTCATGAAGATGTTTAAAACACAACATCTCCACAACTCTTCCTCCACTCACAAAGATATTTGAAACCCCAAATCTCCACAACTATTCCTCTACTCACAAAGATGTTTAAAACACGAAATCTCCACAACTCTTCCTCTTCTCACAAAGATGTTTAAAACACGAAATCCCCACAACTCTTCCCCTACTCACAAAGATGTTTAAAACCCGAAATATCCACAACTCTTCCTCTACTCACAAAGATGTTTAAAACACGAAATCTCCACAACTCTTCCCCTACTCACAAAGATGTTTAAAACCCGAAATCTCCACAACTCTTCCTCTACTCACAAAGATGTTTAAAACACGAAATCTCCACAACTCTTCCCCTCCTCACAAAGATGTTTAAAACCCGAAATCTCCACAACTCTTCCTCCACTCACAAAGATGTTTAAAACCCGAAATCTCCAACAACTCTTCCTCGACTCACAAAGATGTTTAAAACCCGAAATCTCCACAACTCTTCCTCTACTCACAAAGATGTTTAAAACCCGAAATCTCCACAACTCTTCCTCTACTCACGAAGATGTTTAAAACCCGAAATCTCCACAACTCTTCCCCTACTCATGAAAATGTTGAAAACACGAAATCTCCACAACTCTTCCTCCACTCACAAAGATATTTGAAACCCCAAATCTCCACAACTATTCCTCTACTCACAAAGATGTTTAAAACACGAAATCTCCACAACTCTTCCTCTTCTCACAAAGATGTTTAAAACACGAAATCCCCACAACTCTTCCCCTACTCACAAAGATGTTTAAAACCCGAAATATCCACAACTCTTCCTCTACTCACAAAGATGTTTAAAACACGAAATCTCCACAACTCTTCCCCTACTCACAAAGATGTTTAAAACCCGAAATCTCCACAACTCTTCCTCTACTCACAAAGATGTTTAAAACACGAAATCTCCACAACTCTTCCCCTCCTCACAAAGATGTTTAAAACCCGAAATCTCCACAACTCTTCCTCCACTCACAAAGATGTTTAAAACCCGAAATCTCCAACAACTCTTCCTCGACTCACAAAGATGTTTAAAACCCGAAATCTCCACAACTCTTCCTCTACTCACAAAGATGTTTAAAACCCGAAATCTCCACAACTCTTCCTCTACTCACGAAGATGTTTAAAACCCGAAATCTCCACAACTCTTCCCCTACTCATGAAAATGTTGAAAACACGAAATCTCCACAACTCTTCCTCCACTCACAAAGATATTTGAAACCCCAAATCCCCACAACTCTTCCCCTACTCATGAAGATATTTAAAACACGAAATATCCACAACTCTTCCTCTACTCACAAAGATGTTTAAAACCCGAAATCTCCACAACTCTTCCTCTACTCACAAAGATGTTTAAAACCCCAAATCTCCACAACTCTTCCTCGACTCACAAAGATGTTTAAAACCCGAAATCTCCACAACTCTTCCTCTACTCACAAAGATGTTTAAAACCCCAAATCTCCACAACTCTTCCTCGACTCACAAAGATGGTTAAAACCCGAAATCTCCACAACTCCTCCTCTACTCACAAAGATGTTTAAAACCCGAAATCTCCACAACTCTTCCTCTACTCACAAAGATGTTTAAAACCCCAAATCTCCACAACTCTTCCTCTACTCACAAAGATGTTTAAAACCCGAAATCTCCACAACTCTTCCTCGACTCACAAAGATGTTTAAAATCCGAAATCTCACCAACTCTTCCTCTACTCACAAAGATGTTTAAAACCCGAAATCTCCACAACTCTTCCTCTACTCACAAAGATGTTTAAAACCCGAAATCTCCACAACTCTTCCTCTACTCACAAAGATGTTTAAAACCCGAAATCTCCACAACTCTTCCTCTACTCACAAAGATGTTTAAAACCCGAAATCTCCACAACTCTTCCACTACTCATGAAAATGTTGAAAACACGAAATCTCCACAACTCTTCCTCCACTCACAAAGATATTTGAAACCCCAAATCCCCACAACTCTTCCCCTACTCATGAAGATGTTTAAAACACGAAATATCCACAACTCTTCCTCTACTCACAAAGATGTTTAAAACCCGAAATCTCCACAACTCTTCCTCTACTCACAAAGATGTTTAAAACCCCAAATCTCCACAACTCTTCCTCGACTCACAAAGATGTTTAAAACCCGAAATCTCCACAACTCTTCCTCTACTCACAAAGATGTTTAAAACCCCAAATCTCCACAACTCTTCCTCGACTCACAAAGATGGTTAAAACCCGAAATCTCCACAACTCCTCCTCTACTCACAAAGATGTTTAAAACCCGAAATCTCCACAACTCTTCCTCTACTCACAAAGATGTTTAAAACCCCAAATCTCCACAACTCTTCCTCTACTCACAAAGATGTTTAAAACCCGAAATCTCCACAACTCTTCCTCGACTCACAAAGATGTTTAAAATCCGAAATCTCACCAACTCTTCCTCTACTCACAAAGATGTTTAAAACCCGAAATCTCCACAACTCTTCCTCTACTCACAAAGATGTTTAAAACCCGAAATCTCCACAACTCTTCCTCTACTCACAAAGATGTTTAAAACACGAAATCTCCACAACTCTTCCTCTACTCACAAATATGTTTATTACACAAAATCTCCACAACTCTTCCTCCACTCATGAAGATGTTTAAAACACAACATCTCCACAACTCTTCCTCCAGTCACAGAGATATTTGAAACCCCAAATCTCCACAACTCTTCCTCTACTCATGAAGATGTTTAAAACACGAAATCTCCACAACTCTTCCCCTCCTCACAAAGATGTTTAAAACCCGAAATCTCCACAACTCTTCCTCTACTCACAAAGATGTTTAAAACACGAAATCTCCACAACTCTTCCTCTACTCACAAAGATGTTTAAAACACGAAATGTCCACAACTCTTCCTCCACTCACAAAGATATTTGAAACCCCAAATCTCCACAACTCTTCCTCCACTCACAAAGATATTTGAAACCCCAAATCCCCACAACTCCTCCCCTACTCACGAAGATGTTTAAAACACGAAATCTCCACAACTCTTCCTCGACTCACAAATATGTTTATTACACAAAATCTCCACAACTCTTCCTCCACTCATGAAGATGTTTAAAACACAACATCTCCACAACTCTTCCTCCACTCACAAAGATATTTGAAACCCCAAATCTCCACAACTATTCCTCTACTCACAAAGATGTTTAAAACACGAAATCTCCACAACTCTTCCTCTTCTCACAAAGATGTTTAAAACACGAAATCCCCACAACTCTTCCCCTACTCACAAAGATGTTTAAAACCCGAAATATCCACAACTCTTCCTCTACTCACAAAGATGTTTAAAACACGAAATCTCCACAACTCTTCCCCTACTCACAAAGATGTTTAAAACCCGAAATCTCCACAACTCTTCCTCTACTCACAAAGATGTTTAAAACACGAAATCTCCACAACTCTTCCCCTCCTCACAAAGATGTTTAAAACCCGAAATCTCCACAACTCTTCCTCCACTCACAAAGATGTTTAAAACCCGAAATCTCCAACAACTCTTCCTCGACTCACAAAGATGTTTAAAACCCGAAATCTCCACAACTCTTCCTCTACTCACAAAGATGTTTAAAACCCGAAATCTCCACAACTCTTCCTCTACTCACGAAGATGTTTAAAACCCGAAATCTCCACAACTCTTCCCCTACTCATGAAAATGTTGAAAACACGAAATCTCCACAACTCTTCCTCCACTCACAAAGATATTTGAAACCCCAAATCCCCACAACTCTTCCCCTACTCATGAAGATATTTAAAACACGAAATATCCACAACTCTTCCTCCACTCACAAAGATGTTTAAAACCCGAAATCTCCAACAACTCTTCCTCGACTCACAAAGATGTTTAAAACCCGAAATCTCCACAACTCTTCCTCTACTCACAAAGATGTTTAAAACCCGAAATCTCCACAACTCTTCCTCTACTCACAAAGATGTTTAAAACACGAAATCTCCACAACTCTTCCTCTTCTCACAAAGATGTTTAAAACACGAAATCCCCACAACTCTTCCCCTACTCACAAAGATGTTTAAAACCCGAAATATCCACAACTCTTCCTCTACTCACAAAGATGTTTAAAACACGAAATCTCCACAACTCTTCCCCTACTCACAAAGATGTTTAAAACCCGAAATCTCCACAACTCTTCCTCTACTCACAAAGATGTTTAAAACACGAAATCTCCACAACTCTTCCCCTCCTCACAAAGATGTTTAAAACCCGAAATCTCCACAACTCTTCCTCCACTCACAAAGATGTTTAAAACCCGAAATCTCCAACAACTCTTCCTCGACTCACAAAGATGTTTAAAACCCGAAATCTCCACAACTCTTCCTCTACTCACAAAGATGTTTAAAACCCGAAATCTCCACAACTCTTCCTCTACTCACGAAGATGTTTAAAACCCGAAATCTCCACAACTCTTCCCCTACTCATGAAAATGTTGAAAACACGAAATCTCCACAACTCTTCCTCCACTCACAAAGATATTTGAAACCCCAAATCCCCACAACTCTTCCCCTACTCATGAAGATATTTAAAACACGAAATATCCACAACTCTTCCTCTACTCACAAAGATGTTTAAAACCCGAAATCTCCACAACTCTTCCTCTACTCACAAAGATGTTTAAAACCCCAAATCTCCACAACTCTTCCTCGACTCACAAAGATGTTTAAAACCCGAAATCTCCACAACTCTTCCTCTACTCACAAAGATGTTTAAAACCCCAAATCTCCACAACTCTTCCTCTACTCACAAAGATGTTTAAAACCCGAAATCTCCACAACTCTTCCTCGACTCACAAAGATGTTTAAAATCCGAAATCTCACCAACTCTTCCTCTACTCACAAAGATGTTTAAAACCCGAAATCTCCACAACTCTTCCTCTACTCACAAAGATGTTTAAAACCCGAAATCTCCACAACTCTTCCTCTACTCACAAAGATGTTTAAAACCCGAAATCTCCACAACTCTTCCTCTACTCACAAAGATGTTTAAAACCCGAAATCTCCACAACTCTTCCACTACTCATGAAAATGTTGAAAACACGAAATCTCCACAACTCTTCCTCCACTCACAAAGATATTTGAAACCCCAAATCCCCACAACTCTTCCCCTACTCATGAAGATGTTTAAAACACGAAATATCCACAACTCTTCCTCTACTCACAAAGATGTTTAAAACCCGAAATCTCCACAACTCTTCCTCTACTCACAAAGATGTTTAAAACCCCAAATCTCCACAACTCTTCCTCGACTCACAAAGATGTTTAAAACCCGAAATCTCCACAACTCTTCCTCTACTCACAAAGATGTTTAAAACCCCAAATCTCCACAACTCTTCCTCGACTCACAAAGATGGTTAAAACCCGAAATCTCCACAACTCCTCCTCTACTCACAAAGATGTTTAAAACCCGAAATCTCCACAACTCTTCCTCTACTCACAAAGATGTTTAAAACCCCAAATCTCCACAACTCTTCCTCTACTCACAAAGATGTTTAAAACCCGAAATCTCCACAACTCTTCCTCGACTCACAAAGATGTTTAAAATCCGAAATCTCACCAACTCTTCCTCTACTCACAAAGATGTTTAAAACCCGAAATCTCCACAACTCTTCCTCTACTCACAAAGATGTTTAAAACCCGAAATCTCCACAACTCTTCCTCTACTCACAAAGATGATTAAAACCCGAAATCTCCACAACTCTTCCTCTACTCACAAAGATGTTTAAAACCCGAAATCTCCACAACTCTTCCTCTACTCACAAAGATGTTTAAAACCCGAAATCTCCACAACTCTTCCTCCACTCACAAAGATGTTTAAAACCCGAAATCTCCACAACTCTTCCTCTACTCACAAAGATGTTTAAAACCCGAAATCTCCACAACTCTTCCTCCACTCACAAAGATGTTTAAAACCCGAAATCTCCACAACTCTTCCTCTACTCAGAAAGATGTTTAAAACCCGAAATCTCCACAACTCTTCCTCTCCTCACAAAGATGTTTAAAACCCGAAATCTCCATAACTCTTCTTCTACTCACAAAGATGTTTAAAACCCGAAATCTCCACAACTCTTCCTCGACTCACAAAGATGTTTAAAATCCGAAATCTCCCCAACTCTTCCTCTACTCACAAAGATGGTTATTACACGAAATCTCCACAACTCTTCCTCTACTCACAAAGATGTTTGAAACACAAAATCTCCACAACTCTTCCTCAACTCACAAAGATGTTTGAAACACGAAATCTCCACAACTCTTCCTCAACTCACGAAGATGTTTAAAACCCGAAATCTCCACAACTCTTCCTCTACTCACAAAGATGTTTAAAACACGAAATCTCCACAACTCTTCCTCAACTCACGAAGATGTTTAAAACCCGAAATCTCCACAACTCTTCCTCTACTCACAAAGATGTTTAAAACCTGAAATCTCCACAACTCTTCCTCTACTCATGAAGATGTTTAAAACACGAAATCTCCACAACTCTTCCTCTCCTCACAAAGATGTTTAAAACCCGAAATCTCCACAACTCTTCCTCTACTCACAAAGATGTTTAAAACCAGAAATCTCCACAACTCTTCCTCTACTCACAAAGATGTTTAAAACCCGAAATCTCCACAACTCTTCCTCTACTCACAAAGATGTTTAAAACACAAAATCTCCACAACTCTTCCTCTACTCACAAAGATATTTAAAACCTGAAATCTCCACAACTCTTCCTCTACTCACAAAGATGTTTGAAACCCGAAATTTCCACAACTCTTCCTCTACTCACAAAGATGTTTAAAACACGAAATCTCCACAACTCTTCCCCTCCTCACAAAGATGTTTAAAACCCGAAATCTCCACAACTCTTCCTCCACTCACAAAGATGTTTAAAACCCAAAATCTCCAACAACTCTTCCTCGACTCACAAAGATGTTTAAAACCCGAAATCTCCACAACTCCTCCTCTACTCACAAAGATGTTTAAAACCCGAAATCTCCAACAACTCTTCCTCGACTCACAAAGATGTTTAAAACACGAAATCTCCACAACTCTTCCTCTACTCACAAATATGTTTATTACACAAAATCTCCACAACTCTTCCTCCACTCATGAAGATGTTTAAAACACAACATCTCCACAACTCTTCCTCCAGTCACAGAGATATTTGAAACCCCAAATCTCCACAACTCTTCCTCTACTCATGAAGATGTTTAAAACCCGAAATCTCCACAACTCTTCCCCTCCTCACAAAGATGTTTAAAACCCGAAATCTCCACAACTCTTCCTCTACTCACAAAGATGTTTAAAACACGAAATCTCCACAACTCTTCCTCTACTCACAAAGATGTTTAAAACACGAAATGTCCACAACTCTTCCTCCACTCACAAAGATATTTGAAACCCCAAATCCCCACAACTCCTCCCCTACTCACGAAGATGTTTAAAACACGAAATCTCCACAACTCTTCCTCTACTCACAAAGATGTTTAAAACCCGAAATCTCCACAACTCTTCCTCTACTCACAAAGATGTTTAAAACCCCAAATCTCCACAACTCTTCCTCGACTCACAAAGATGTTTAAAACCCGAAATCTCCACAACTCTTCCTCTACTCACAAAGATGTTTAAAACCCGAAATCTCCACAACTCTTCCTCTACTCACAAAGATGTTTAAAACCCGAAATCTCCACAACTCTTCCTCTACTCAGAAAGAGGTTTAAAACCCGAAATCTCCACAACTCTTCCTCTCCTCACAAAGATGTTTAAAACCCGAAATCTCCACAACTCTTCCTCTACTCACAAAGATGTTTAAAACCCGAAATCTCCACAACTCTTCCTCGACTCACAAAGATGTTTAAAATCCGAAATCTCCCCAACTCTTCCTCTACTCACAAAGATGGTTATTACACGAAATCTCCACAACTCTTCCTCTACTCACAAAGATGTTTGAAACACGAAATCTCCACAACTCTTCCTCAACTCACAAAGATGTTTGAAACACGAAATCTCCACAACTCTTCCTCAACTCACGAAGATGTTTAAAACCCGAAATCTCCACAACTCTTCCTCTACTCACAAAGATGTTTAAAACACGAAATCTCCACAACTCTTGCTCTACTCACAAAGATGTTTAAAACCTGAAATCTCCACAACTCTTCCTCGACTCATGAAGATGTTTAAAACACGAAATCTCCACAACTCTTCCTCTCCTCACAAAGATGTTTAAAACCCGAAATCTCCACAACTCTTCCTCCACTCACAAAGATGTTTAAAACCCGAAATCTCCACAACTCTTCCTCTACTCACAAAGATGTTTAAAACCAGAAATCTCCACAACTCTTCCTCTACTCACAAAGATGTTTAAAACCCGAAATCTCCACAACTCTTCCTCTACTCACAAAGATGTTTAAAACACAAAATCTCCACAACTCTTCCTCTACTCACAAAGATATTTAAAACCTGAAATCTCCACAACTCTTCCTCTACTCACAAAGATGTTTGAAACCCGAAATTTCCACAACTCTTCCTCTACTCACAAAGATGTTTAAAACCTGAAATCTCCACAACTCTTCCTCTACTCACAAAGATGTTTAAAACACGAAATCTCCACAACTCTTCCCCTCCTCACAAAGATGTTTAAAACCCGAAATCTCCACAACTCTTCCTCCACTCACAAAGATGTTTAAAACCCGAAATCTCCAACAACTCTTCCTCGACTCACAAAGATGTTTAAAACCCGAAATCTCCACAACTCTTCCTCTCCTCACAAAGATGTTTAAAACCCGAAATCTCCACAACTCTTCCTCCACTCACAAAGATGTTTAAAACCCGAAATCTCCACAACTCTTCCTCTACTCACAAAGATGTTTAAAACCAGAAATCTCCACAACTCTTCCTCTACTCACAAAGATGTTTAAAACCCGAAATCTCCACAACTCTTCCTCTACTCACAAAGATGTTTAAAACACAAAATCTCCACAACTCTTCCCCTCCTCACAAAGATGTTTAAAACCCGAAATCTCCACAACTCTTCCTCCACTCACAAAGATGTTTAAAACCTGAAATCTCCACAACTCTTCCTCGACTCATGAAGATGTTTAAAACACGAAATCTCCACAACTCTTCCTCTCCTCACAAAGATGTTTAAAACCCGAAATCTCCACAACTCTTCCTCCACTCACAAAGATGTTTAAAACCCGAAATCTCCACAACTCTTCCTCTACTCACAAAGATGTTTAAAACCAGAAATCTCCACAACTCTTCCTCTACTCACAAAGATGTTTAAAACCCGAAATCTCCACAACTCTTCCTCTACTCACAAAGATGTTTAAAACACAAAATCTCCACAACTCTTCCTCTACTCACAAAGATATTTAAAACCTGAAATCTCCACAACTCTTCCTCTACTCACAAAGATGTTTGAAACCCGAAATTTCCACAACTCTTCCTCTACTCACAAAGATGTTTAAAACCTGAAATCTCCACAACTCTTCCTCTACTCACAAAGATGTTTAAAACACGAAATCTCCACAACTCTTCCCCTCCTCACAAAGATGTTTAAAACCCGAAATCTCCACAACTCTTCCTCCACTCACAAAGATGTTTAAAACCCGAAATCTCCAACAACTCTTCCTCGACTCACAAAGATGTTTAAAACCCGAAATCTCCACAACTCCTCCTCTACTCACAAAGATGTTTAAAACCCGAAATCTCCACAACTCTTCCTCTACTCACAAAGATGTTTAAAACCCGAAATCTCCACAACTCTTCCTCTACTCACAAAGATGTTTAAAACCCGAAATCTCCACAACTCTTCCTCCACTCACAAAGATGTTTAAAACCCGAAATCTCCACAACTCTTCCTCTACTCACAAAGATGTTTAAAACCCGAAATCTCCACAACTCTTCCTCCACTCACAAAGATGTTTAAAACCCGAAATCTCCACAACTCTTCCTCTACTCAGAAAGATGTTTAAAACCCGAAATCTCCACAACTCTTCCTCTCCTCACAAAGATGTTTAAAACCCGAAATCTCCATAACTCTTCTTCTACTCACAAAGATGTTTAAAACCCGAAATCTCCACAACTCTTCCTCGACTCACAAAGATGTTTAAAATCCGAAATCTCCCCAACTCTTCCTCTACTCACAAAGATGGTTATTACACGAAATCTCCACAACTCTTCCTCTACTCACAAAGATGTTTGAAACACCAAATCTCCACAACTCTTCCTCAACTCACGAAGATGTTTAAAACCCGAAATCTCCACAACTCTTCCTCTACTCACAAAGATGTTTAAAACACGAAATCTCCACAACTCTTCCTCAACTCACGAAGATGTTTAAAACCCGAAATCTCCACAACTCTTCCTCTACTCACAAAGATGTTTAAAACCTGAAATCTCCACAACTCTTCCTCTACTCATGAAGATGTTTAAAACACGAAATCTCCACAACTCTTCCTCTCCTCACAAAGATGTTTAAAACCCGAAATCTCCACAACTCTTCCTCCACTCACAAAGATGTTTAAAACCCGAAATCTCCACAACTCTTCCTCTACTCACAAAGATGTTTAAAACCAGAAATCTCCACAACTCTTCCTCTACTCACAAAGATGTTTAAAACCCGAAATCTCCACAACTCTTCCTCTACTCACAAAGATGTTTAAAACACAAAATCTCCACAACTCTTCCTCTACTCACAAAGATATTTAAAACCTGAAATCTCCACAACTCTTCCTCTACTCACAAAGATGTTTGAAACCCGAAATTTCCACAACTCTTCCTCTACTCACAAAGATGTTTAAAACACGAAATCTCCACAACTCTTCCCCTCCTCACAAAGATGTTTAAAACCCGAAATCTCCACAACTCTTCCTCCACTCACAAAGATGTTTAAAACCCGAAATCTCCAACAACTCTTCCTCGACTCACAAAGATGTTTAAAACCCGAAATCTCCACAACTCTTCCTCTACTCACAAAGATGTTTAAAACACGAAATCTCCACAACTCTTCCTCTACTCACAAAGATGTTTAAAACCCGAAATCTCCACAACTCTTCCTCTACTCACAAAGATGTTTAAAACCCGAAATCTCCACAACTCTTCCTCTACTCACAAAGATGTTTAAAACACAAAATCTCCACAACTCTTCCTCTACTCACAAAGATATTTAAAACCTGAAATCTCCACAACTCTTCCTCTACTCACAAAGATGTTTGAAACCCGAAATTTCCACAACTCTTCCTCTACTCACAAAGATGTTTAAAACCTGAAATCTCCACAACTCTTCCTCTACTCACAAAGATGTTTAAAACACGAAATCTCCACAACTCTTCCCTTCCTCACAAAGATGTTTAAAACCCGAAATCTCCACAACTCTTCCTCCACTCACAAAGATGTTTAAAACCCGAAATCTCCAACAACTCTTCCTCGACTCACAAAGATGTTTAAAACCCGAAATCTCCACAACTCCTCCTCTACTCACAAAGATGTTTAAAACCCGAAATCTCCACAACTCTTCCTCTACTCACAAAGATGTTTAAAACCCGAAATCTCCACAACTCTTCCTCTACTCACAAAGATGTTTAAAACCCGAAATCTCCACAACTCTTCCTCCACTCACAAAGATGTTTAAAACCCGAAATCTCCACAACTCTTCCTCTACTCACAAAGATGTTTAAAACCCGAAATCTCCACAACTCTTCCTCCACTCACAAAGATGTTTAAAACCCGAAATCTCCACAACTCTTCCTCTACTCAGAAAGATGTTTAAAACCCGAAATCTCCACAACTCTTCCTCTCCTCACAAAGATGTTTAAAACCCGAAATCTCCATAACTCTTCTTCTACTCACAAAGATGTTTAAAACCCGAAATCTCCACAACTCTTCCTCGACTCACAAAGATGTTTAAAATCCGAAATCTCCCCAACTCTTCCTCTACTCACAAAGATGGTTATTACACGAAATCTCCACAACTCTTCCTCTACTCACAAAGATGTTTGAAACACCAAATCTCCACAACTCTTCCTCAACTCACAAAGATGTTTGAAACACGAAATCTCCACAACTCTTCCTCAACTCACGAAGATGTTTAAAACCCGAAATCTCCACAACTCTTCCTCTACTCACAAAGATGTTTAAAACACGAAATCTCCACAACTCTTCCTCAACTCACGAAGATGTTTAAAACCCGAAATCTCCACAACTCTTCCTCTACTCACAAAGATGTTTAAAACCTGAAATCTCCACAACTCTTCCTCTACTCATGAAGATGTTTAAAACACGAAATCTCCACAACTCTTCCTCTCCTCACAAAGATGTTTAAAACCCGAAATCTCCACAACTCTTCCTCCACTCACAAAGATGTTTAAAACCCGAAATCTCCACAACTCTTCCTCTACTCACAAAGATGTTTAAAACCAGAAATCTCCACAACTCTTCCTCTACTCACAAAGATGTTTAAAACCCGAAATCTCCACAACTCTTCCTCTACTCACAAAGATGTTTAAAACACAAAATCTCCACAACTCTTCCTCTACTCACAAAGATATTTAAAACCTGAAATCTCCACAACTCTTCCTCTACTCACAAAGATGTTTGAAACCCGAAATTTCCACAACTCTTCCTCTACTCACAAAGATGTTTAAAACACGAAATCTCCACAACTCTTCCCCTCCTCACAAAGATGTTTAAAACCCGAAATCTCCACAACTCTTCCTCCACTCACAAAGATGTTTAAAACCCGAAATCTCCAACAACTCTTCCTCGACTCACAAAGATGTTTAAAACCCGAAATCTCCACAACTCCTCCTCTACTCACAAAGATGTTTAAAACCCGAAATCTCCAACAACTCTTCCTCGACTCACAAAGATGTTTAAAACACGAAATCTCCACAACTCTTCCTCTACTCACAAATATGTTTATTACACAAAATCTCCACAACTCTTCCTCCACTCATGAAGATGTTTAAAACACAACATCTCCACAACTCTTCCTCCAGTCACAGAGATATTTGAAACCCCAAATCTCCACAACTCTTCCTCTACTCATGAAGATGTTTAAAACACGAAATCTCCACAACTCTTCCCCTCCTCACAAAGATGTTTAAAACCCGAAATCTCCACAACTCTTCCTCTACTCACAAAGATGTTTAAAACACGAAATCTCCACAACTCTTCCTCTACTCACAAAGATGTTTAAAACACGAAATGTCCACAACTCTTCCTCCACTCACAAAGATATTTGAAACCCCAAATCTCCACAACTCTTCCTCCACTCACAAAGATATTTGAAACCCCAAATCCCCACAACTCCTCCCCTACTCACGAAGATGTTTAAAACACGAAATCTCCACAACTCTTCCTCTACTCACAAATATGTTTATTACACAAAATCTCCACAACTCTTCCTCCACTCATGAAGATGTTTAAAACACAACATCTCCACAACTCTTCCTCCACTCACAAAGATATTTGAAACCCCAAATCTCCACAACTATTCCTCTACTCACAAAGATGTTTAAAACACGAAATCTCCACAACTCTTCCTCTTCTCACAAAGATGTTTAAAACACGAAATCCCCACAACTCTTCCCCTACTCACAAAGATGTTTAAAACCCGAAATATCCACAACTCTTCCTCTACTCACAAAGATGTTTAAAACACGAAATCTCCACAACTCTTCCCCTACTCACAAAGATGTTTAAAACCCGAAATCTCCACAACTCTTCCTCTACTCACAAAGATGTTTAAAACCCGAAATCTCCACAACTCTTCCTCTACTCACAAAGATGTTTAAAACCCGAAATCTCCACAACTCTTCCTCTACTCACGAAGATGTTTAAAACCCGAAATCTCCACAACTCTTCCCCTACTCATGAAAATGTTGAAAACACGAAATCTCCACAACTCTTCCTCCACTCACAAAGATATTTGAAACCCCAAATCCCCACAACTCTTCCCCTACTCATGAAGATGTTTAAAACACGAAATATCCACAACTCTTCCTCTACTCACAAAGATGTTTAAAACCCGAAATCTCCACAACTCTTCCTCTACTCACAAAGATGTTTAAAACCCCAAATCTCCACAACTCTTCCTCGACTCACAAAGATGTTTAAAACCCGAAATCTCCACAACTCTTCCTCTACTCACAAAGATGTTTAAAACCCCAAATCTCCACAACTCTTCCTCGACTCACAAAGATGGTTAAAACCCGAAATCTCCACAACTCCTCCTCTACTCACAAAGATGTTTAAAACCCGAAATCTCCACAACTCTTCCTCTACTCACAAAGATGTTTAAAACCCCAAATCTCCACAACTCTTCCTCTACTCACAAAGATGTTTAAAACCCGAAATCTCCACAACTCTTCCTCGACTCACAAAGATGTTTAAAATCCGAAATCTCACCAACTCTTCCTCTACTCACAAAGATGTTTAAAACCCGAAATCTCCACAACTCTTCCTCTACTCACAAAGATGTTTAAAACCCGAAATCTCCACAACTCTTCCTCTACTCACAAAGATGTTTAAAACCCGAAATCTCCACAACTCTTCCTCTACTCACAAAGATGTTTAAAACCCGAAATCTCCACAACTCTTCCTCTACTCACAAAGATGTTTAAAACCCGAAATCTCCACAACTCTTCCTCTACTCACAAAGATGTTTAAAACCCGAAATCTCCACAACTCTTCCTCTACTCAGAAAGATGTTTAAAACCCGAAATCTCCACAACTCTTCCTCTCCTCACAAAGATGTTTAAAACCCGAAATCTCCACAACTCTTCCTCTACTCACAAAGATGTTTAAAACCCGAAATCTCCACAACTCTTCCTCGACTCACAAAGATGTTTAAAATCCGAAATCTCCCCAACTCTTCCTCTACTCACAAAGATGGTTATTACACGAAATCTCCACAACTCTTCCTCTACTCACAAAGATGTTTGAAACACGAAATCTCCACAACTCTTCCTCAACTCACAAAGATGTTTGAAACACGAAATCTCCACAACTCTTCCTCAACTCACGAAGATGTTTAAAACCCGAAATCTCCACAACTCTTCCTCTACTCACAAAGATGTTTAAAACACGAAATCTCCACAACTCTTGCTCTACTCACAAAGATGTTTAAAACCTGAAATCTCCACAACTCTTCCTCGACTCATGAAGATGTTTAAAACACGAAATCTCCACAACTCTTCCTCTCCTCACAAAGATGTTTAAAACCCGAAATCTCCACAACTCTTCCTCCACTCACAAAGATGTTTAAAACCCGAAATCTCCACAACTCTTCCTCTACTCACAAAGATGTTTAAAACCAGAAATCTCCACAACTCTTCCTCTACTCACAAAGATGTTTAAAACCCGAAATCTCCACAACTCTTGCTCTACTCACAAAGATGTTTAAAACACAAAATCTCCACAACTCTTCCTCTACTCACAAAGATATTTAAAACCTGAAATCTCCACAACTCTTCCTCTACTCACAAAGATGTTTAAAACCTGAAATCTCCACAACTCTTCCTCTACTCACAAAGATGTTTAAAACACGAAATCTCCACAACTCTTCCCCTCCTCACAAAGATGTTTAAAACCCGAAATCTCCACAACTCTTCCTCCACTCACAAAGATGTTTAAAACCCGAAATCTCCAACAACTCTTCCTCGACTCACAAAGATGTTTAAAACCCGAAATCTCCACAACTCCTCCTCTACTCACAAAGATGTTTAAAACCCGAAATCTCCACAACTCTTCCTCTACTCACAAAGATGTTTAAAACCCGAAATCTCCACAACTCTTCCTCTACTCACAAAGATGTTTAAAACCCGAAATCTCCACAACTCTTCCTCTACTCACAAAGATGTTTAAAACCCGAAATCTCCACAACTCTTCCTCTACTCACAAAGATGTTTGAAACCCGAAATCTCCACAACTCTTCCTCTACTCACAAAGATGTTTAAAACCCGAAATCTCCACAACTCTTCCTCTACTCACAAAGATGTTTAAAACCCGAAATCTCCACAACTCTTCCTCTACTCACAAAGATGTTTAAAACCCGAAATCTCCACAACTCCTCCTCTACTCACAAAGATGTTTAAAACCCGAAATCTCCACAACTCTTCCTCAACTCACAAAGATGTTTAAAACCCGAAATCTCCACAACTCTTCCTCTACCCACAAAGATATTTGAAACCCGAAATCTCCACAACTCTTCCTCTACTCACAAAGATGTTTAAAACCCGAAATCTCCACAACTCTTCCTCTACTCACAAAGATGTTTAAAACCCGAAATCTCCACAACTCTTCCTCGACTCACAAAGATGTTCAAAACCCGAAATCTCCACAACTCTTCCTCGACTCACAAAGATGTTCAAAACCCGAAATCTACACAACTCTTCCTCGACTCACAAAGATGTTTAAAACCCCAAATCCCCACAACTCTTCCCCTACTCACGAAGATGTTTAAAACACGAAATCTCCACAACTCTTCCCCTCCTCACAAAGATGTTTAAAACCCGAAATCTCCACAACTCTTCCTCTACTCACGAAGATGTTTAAAACACGAAATCTCCACAACTCTTCCTCGACTCACAAAGATGTTTACAACCTGAAATCTCCACAACTCTTCCTCGACTCACAAAGATGTTTAAAACCCGAAATCTCCACAACTCTTCCTCAACTCACAAAGATGTTTAAAACCCGAAATCTCCACAACTCTTCCTCTACTCACGAAGATGTTTAAAACCCGAAATCTCCACAACTCTTCCTCGACTCACAAAGATGTTTAAAACCCGAAATCTCCACAACTCCTCCTCAACTCACAAAGATGTTTAAAACCCGAAATCTCCACAACTCTTCCTCTACTCACAAAGATGTTTAAAACCCGAAATCTCCACAACTCTTCCTCTACTCACAAAGATATTTAAAACCCGAAATCTCCACAACTCTTCCTCTACTCACAAAGATGTTTAAAACCCGAAATCTCCACAACTCTTCCTCTACTCACAAAGATGTTTAAAACCCGAAATCTCCACAACTCTTCCTCGACTCACAAAGATGTTTAAAACCCGAAATCTCCACAACTCCTCCTCTATTCACAAAGATGTTTAAAACCCGAAATCTCCACAACTCTTCCTCTACTCACAAAGATGTTTAAAACCCGAAATCTCCACAACTCTTCCTCGACTCACAAAGATGTTTAAAACCCGAAATCTCCACAACTCTTCCTCGACTCACAAAGATGTTTAAAACACGAAATCTCCACAACTCTTCCTCTACTCACAAAGATGTTTAAAACCCGAAATCTCCACAACTCTTCCTCAACTCACAAAGATGTTTAAAACCCGAAATCTCCACAACTCCTCCTCTACTCACAAAGACGTTTAAAACCCGAAATCTCCACAACTCTTCCTCGACTCACAAAGATGTTTACAACCTGAAATCTCCACAACTCTTCCTCGACTCACAAAGATGTTTAAAACCCGAAATCTCCACAACTCTTCCTCTACTCACAAAGATGTTTAAAACCCGAAATCTCCACAACTCTTCCTCTTCTCACAAAGATATATGAAACCCGAAATCTCCACAACTCTTCCTCTACTCACAAAGATGTTTAAAACCCGAAATCTCCACAACTCTTCCTCTACTCACAAAGATGTTTAAAACACGAAATCTCCACAACTCTTCCTCTTCTCACAAAGATATATGAAACCCGAAATCTCCACAACTCTTCCTCAACTCACAAAGATGTTTAAAACCCGAAATCTCCACAACTCTTCCTCTACTCACAAAGATGTTTAAAACCCGAAATCTCCACAACTCTTCCACTACTCACAAAGATGTTTAAAACCCGAAATCTCCACAACTCTTCCTCTACTCACAAAGATGTTTAAAACCCGAAATCTCCACAACTCTTCCTCTACTCACAAAGATGTTTAAAACACGAAATCTCCACAACTCTTCCTCTACTCACAAAGATGTTTAAAACCCGAAATCTCCACAACTCTTCCTCTACTCACAAAGATGTTTAAAACCCGAAATCTCCACAACTCTTCCTCTACTCACAAAGATGTTTAAAACACGAAATCTCCACAACTCTTCCTCTACTCACAAAGATGTTTAAAACCCCAAATCTCCACAACTCTTCCTCCACTCACAAAGATATTTGAAACCCCAAATCTCCACAACTCTTCCCCTACTCATGAAGATGTTTAAAACCCCAAATCTCCACAACTCTTCCTCCACTCACAAAGATATTTGAAACCCCAAATCCCCACAACTCTTCCCCTACTCACGAAGATGTTTAAAACACGAAATCTCCACAACTCTTCCTCTACTCACAAATATGTTCATTACACGAAATCTCCACAACTCTTCCTCCACTCACAAAGATATTTGAAACCCCAAATCTCCACAACTCTTCCTCCACTCACGAAGATGTTAAAAACACGAAATATCCGCAACTCTTCCTCCACTCACAAAGATGTTTAAAACACGAAATCTCCACAACTCTTCCTCTACTCACGTAGATGTTTAAAACACGAAATCTCCACAACTCTTCCTCTACTCACGAAGATGTTTAAAACCCGAAATCTCCACAACTCTTCCTCAACTCACAAAGATGTTTAAAACCCGAAATCTCCACAACTCTTCCCCTACTCACAAAGATGTTTAAAACCCGAAATCTCCACAACTCTTCCTCTTCTCACAAAGATGTTTAAAACCCGAAATCTCCACAACTCTTCCTCTACTCACAAAGTTGTTTAAAACCCGAAATCTCCACAACTCTTCCTCTACTCACAAAGATGTTTAAAACACGAAATCTCCACAACTCTTCCTCTACTCACAAAGATGTTTGAAACCCGAAATTTCCACAACTCTTCCTCTTCTCACAAAGATGTTTAAAACCCGAAATATGCACAATTCTTCCTCCACTCACAAAGATATTTGAAACCCCAAATCTCCACAACTCTTCCTCTACTCACAAAGATGTTTAAAACCCGAAATCTCCACAACTCTTCCTCTCCTCACAAAGATGTTTAAAACACGAAACCTCCACAACTCTTCCTCTACTCACAAAGATGTTTGAAACCCGAAATTTCCACAACTCTTCCTCTTCTCACAAAGATGTTTAAAACCCGAAATATGCACAATTCTTCCTCCACTCACAAAGATATTTGAAACCCCCAAATCTCCACAACTCTTCCCCTCCTCACAAAGATGTTTAAAACCCGAAATCTCCACAACTCTTCCTCTACTCACAAAGATGTTTAATAACACGAAATCTCCACAACTCTTCCTCTACTCACAAAGATGTTTAAAACCCCAAATCTCCACAACTCTTCCTCCACTCACAAAGATATTTGAAACCCCAAATCCCCACAACTCTTCCCCTTCTCACAAAGATCTTTAAAACACAAAATCTCCACAACTCTTCCTCTACTCATGAAGATGTTTAAAACCCGAAATCTCCACAACTCTTCCTCCACTCACAAAGATATTTGAAACCCCAAATCTCCACAACTCTTCCTCCACTCACGAAGATGTTTAAAACACGAAATATCCACAACTCTTCCTCTACTCACAAAGATGTTTAAAACACGAAATCTCCACAACTCTTCCTCAACTCACAAAGATGTTTAAAACACGAAATCTCCACAACTCTTCCCCTACTCACAAAGATGTTTAAAACACGAAATCTCCACAACTCTTCCTCTACTCATAAAGACATTTGAATCCCGAAATCTCCACAACTCTTCCTCTACTCACGAAGATGTTTAAAACACGAAATCTCCACAACTCTTCCTCTTCTCATAAAGGTGTTTAAAACCCCAAATCCCAACTCTTCCCCTACTCACAAGTCTCTTTGTGTAAAATTGTGCTTTGGTTTCGCGCACCACGCCAACAAGATCAACGCCAGGTTATGCAGGACTCTTTTTCCTCTCTATCCCATTATGTTCGATCTCTCGATCGTTGTCTCACCGCTCACCCCCACCAACATGTATTACCAGATCATTGTTTGCAGACTATAATTTTGCTAAAATATATTCTAAAATAAAAATATCTATCGTTAAAATAACGAGGAAAAAGAAGGTTCGACAAGCCAAGCTAAAATATACACCCCCGTTGTGATTTTGAGAGTTCAACGTCACTGAAAGGTTGTTGTTGTTTGTTTGTGTTTCGCGGTTGTTTGATGCCGACACATTTCTCTCGGCTTTCCCTCATTCCAGGGGTGTTTTCACTTACAAAGCAGATAGTTAGCGCTTTGCTTAAGTCACCTTTTAAGTTTTTTTTTTTTTTTAATGTTTCAGGCTCCAAGCACGGACCAAATAGATTATATTCCTCATCGAGGCCAGGCCTAAACAAAAGAGCTGCATTGAAAGAAAAGTGAAGAAAGAGAGAATAGTCCGAGTTTTTGAGAAAGCAGAAAATCAGCTTTTTGAAAAGGGGAAGGTCACAAGTGTTTGGAAATACATTAAAAGGTAAAGAGTTCCAGAGTTTGGCAGTGGAAGGGAAGAAACAAACATCATAACGGCTCCACCCTTGAGTTGCCAATGGCCACACAATGATCATGTGATGTAGCGACTTGTCGAGTATTCCGTGGTCTCACTGATGGCGGAGGGACAAAGCAGCAAGTTGTTGGGAGCAGAAACCGAAGCAATATCTGTATAAAAGAGAGCTGTAGCGGTTACCGCTGGGTGTACACAATCGCCTTGCACCTGCCAGGACGCGGCCAGGGCGCAATCGCCATGCCGGGCTCGTCCGGACGGGCCCAGACGCGCCTCTCCCGGGCATGCCCGAACTCGCTGTTCCCGGGCTCGCCCGAACCTCCCGGGCACGCCCGGTCTCGTCTTTCCCAGGCATGCCCGCTCTCACCTTTCCAGGGCTCGCCCAGAACGCCCGGGCATGCCCGCTCTCGCATTTCCAGGGCTCGCCCAGAGCGTCCGGGCATGCCCGCTCTCGCCTTTCCAGGGCTCGTCCAGGACGCCCGGGCATGCCCGCTCTCGCCTTTCCAGGGCTCGTCCAGGACGCCCGGGCATGCCCGCTCTCGCCTTTCCAGGGCTCGCCCAGAACGCCCGTGCATGCCCGCTCTCGCCTTTCCAGGGCTCGTCCAGGACGCCCGGGCATGCCCGCTCTCGACTTGCCAGGCCTCGTCCAGCACGCCCGGGCAGGTCCAGACTCGCCTTTCCAGGACTCGCCCTTGACATCCGGGCATGCCCGGTCTCGCTTTTCCCGGGCAAACGCTCCGGCATAAATGTGTATATATATTGCTGCCCGATAAACGGGCTTTTCAGAGTACCCGAGTTTGATACGTGCAATAAAGCAACTCGGACGAATTTCCGTCTTTGGTCGCGTCAATCCTTTCGACTCACGTTGGAGCACAGCTCCTTCAGAGCCAACTTTTTTTTTTTTTTTGTATACAAGATTGAGGCTCGTGAAAGAGCTAACATTAATCACACAGAAAGACAAACCGACACATAAAACATATAACATGGGGAGTGGTAGACAAGATGGGGCGAGAGGGGGAGGAACACAAACACAACATCTGAGAGCAGGGACATCGAGAGATCTGTGGGACGGAGAGGGCTTTGGGGGGGGGAGGCATGGGAAGGGGGGGAGGTGGGAGAGGTATAAAACATATGGACACTGCCAGGGCTTCCAGGAAAGAAGTTGGAATTTCAAACACGGTGGATCTGGGGTGAATTAATGGGGGTAAAAAGATCAAGGTTTTGGATGGGCAAAGATAAGAGATGGTGGTGAACAGCTGTTTTAAAGACCTGGAGGGAGGAGTGGGATTGAAGGGAGTGTGGGAGTTTGTTCCAGAGGAGGGAGAAAAGAGGAACGAAAGAGTGAAGGTGAGCAGAGAGCCAAGATTTCGGCAGTTTAACCATCAGAGGGTTGCTGGCAGATCTTGTGCGACCTGTAGGAATATTTGGGGGACAAAGCACAGAGAGAGCTGGGGGAGCAAAGCCGGAGAGGAGTCGGTTGAAGACAGAAAGACCACCTACCTGTCTGCGGTGAATGAGTGAAAGGCCCTCGGAGGTAGCTTCATCACGGTAGATTCCAATGATTCTGAAAGCTTTGGTTTCAACAGCGTGAAGCTGAGCAAGGTGTGAGGCAGGAGCACCGGCCCATAGGAGAGAACAGTATTCCATTGAGCTGCGGATGAAAGCCTTGTATGTGGTGAGGAGCTCAGGTATGCCGAGGAAGGACTTCGCACGACGGAGGATGCCCAGTCGGCGACTGGCTTTGGAGGCCAGCTTGGAAATGTGGTTTTCCCAAGAAAGATCATGGCAGACAGTGAGACCCAAAAGCTTGAGCGACAGAACTTCTTGGAGAGGATTGTTGAGAAAGTAGATGGGAGGTTTTGTAAAATCAAGATACAACATTGTCCCAAAAGTAGGTTTAATCGAAATTCGGTCTCAACAGCATCTAGAGAGAAACCAATAAACATTGTATTAATATTACAGGTGAATACAGGTGCGTACAGGTGGTATAACGACAAATGAGCTTATGATATATATAGCAGAATCATTACCTTTCTATGGAAGCCCAGAGGAGCTATAGAGTTACATTGCGATGATGGGTGTACATCTCCTGTCTGCGCTGAAAGGCAGTCTCTTTTATATAGGAGCCGCGGAGGTGTCGCGTAGCGGCAATGAGGAGAATAACATCAGTGTCGTAACTTGGATGACGATTTCATCACATTCTCCCCGCGCTTAGAACTTAACTCGGCGGTAATGAACAGCAGACACATATTGATAAACAGCAGAGGGATACATAGAAATGCAAAGAACGAAATACATCGGAAGGATGTTACTGCCAGTCGAACGTCCAGGGGCCATCAATCCCGATGGCAGGGTTACTGCATTTCAACCTGTTAGCCTGGTTAGCAATCAATCCCCAGATATAGATGTATCGAGGAGGAAATCCCAATCAAGAAGATATCGAACCGAGCAAGCAGTGTTCATCTCAGGGAGAAGACGATGAGCCCGTGGGTCGCAGTAGTCTTACAGTGGGGTAGTCGGCACAGTAGCTGGATTAGATAATTTGTACCTTGTCGAACAGTGGGGTAGTCGGCACAGTAGCTAGATTAGATAACGTCCTGCAGACGGTACCTTGTCGCACAGCGCATTACAGTAAGCCTCCACGTCGGCCTGTCCCTGACTAGGCTCCCAAGGGTTCATGGTCGATCCATGTTAGGTCCAGGTCGTCATCGAATAATAGTGAGGTCAGGGGTACACATCGAGGGAGAGAGAGAATCGATGAGAGCCATTCGGAGCCATAACGAGAGTTACTCGACACCGGCAGAGGCCCCCTTTGAAATCCATTCGCCCATCGCCCATCGCCCTGCTTGAGGGTTGAGGGTTGTAAAACATGGTTAGCAGGAGCGTCAGGAGCTTGTAGTCCGTACGAGCTGCCGTCAGAGGGCGCTCGTGTCACGCGAGAAGAATCGCAGCCAACTGTACTGTCATGTGCTGAAGCAAGAGCGTGTAGTTCGTACGAGCTGCCGTCCGATGGCGCCCGTGTCACTTGCATTGTTTGCCGAGTCAAAGCAGGAGCTTGTCGATTGTATGAGTCGCCTTCGGAGGGCGTTCGGATTCCAGTCAAGTAAAAACGTGGCTTGAGTTCCGCACATACAGCCCCGGCGAACGGTCGACACTAATCCTGGGGTGTCGTGCAAAGCGCGCAGACCCTCCGCGATGCATACCCCTCCGAGGCCTCCGTTCATCTCGAAACGCAGACGGCATATCTCGTCCCGTCCTGCAGACGGCATATCTCGTCCCGTCCTGCAGTACAGCGCTCTGTGGAGCAGTAATTACCCCGGACGGACACGCACGGCACGCGATGGCACGTGTACCCGAACCTAAATTGTCCTTCCAGTATCTTACTTAGAGGTAAAGCTCGGCGGAACGAAGAAGATCGGCTAAACCGGATTCGCCAACCATCCATCCATTCAATGCTTCCATTGAATGGCTCGGATCCAGCCGGATCGCTCCATGCACCGACGCCATGGAGTACCGCAATGCCCCGGATGGATTGTCCATCCATAGATGTCCCAGAGGGATTGTCCATCTATAGATGTCCCGGATGGATTGTCCATCCACGGATGTCCTATCGACAAACCCGAGAGAATGTTCTCATCTCCCCCCCCCCCCCCCCTCCGAGATTGCAGCTGCGCAATGCGTACCGAAGTCGAGCGACCTTCACAGTCTGGGTCAGAGGGAAATGGAAACAGGCAGCGGCCGGGCGAGGCGTCTCGCAGTCTCGAAACGTGGCGTGGAAACGAGCCAAGAGCTCTGTCCTAGAAATAACAAGCCCAGAGTCAAGGGCGATCAGGCAGGACGGTGCCTCCGTGACTTGCTCAGGAGACGAGGGAGTCGGGCGCCACGCTCAATGTTACCATTTCACGAGGTCACCGAGTTCTCCCAATGAGGTCACCGTGTACTCCCAAATGCACCATGGTCCTATCGAATAACGGCATGAGTCCCGTGAGTGCTAGACGCCCCGAAGGCCTATGTTCTCAGCGAATGATGGCTTTTGGGTCCCCGTTGTTGGCTCAACGGCGCGGGCGCGCGACCTCGAGGTAGCGCCGCGTTATGACACGCACGCATGTGCTGGGGCAGTTAGGTTGAGTATTTCCGCTTTCTGTGGAGTTTACCAAGGTACATGGAATTTTGAGTAAACGAACCCCGATGACGAGAGCGCGTGAAGCACGCAATTGGTGCAGGTACCAAGAGTTACAGCGCAGGTACAGCGCGTGAAGCACACAATCACGTTAATGACGCCGAAGGGCAAACGCGTGATTAGTCGGTGACGTCATCAATTGGTTTGGGCGCGTGCAGGCGGGTTTGATGGCGATTCGCCCCATCCTCGGATTCCCCGAGCGGAGTTCCAGCTGAGCGGTATCCCCGCATGGAGTAAAGTGGCGCACTGACACTATAGTCTCGCGTCCTGTCGAGGGAAACCGAAAGTCGAACTCGGCCTGTCGAACCAGCGCGGCACGCTGAGGCGAGTGGGCGAGCACACTGGGCAGCGATAATTTGCACGTCCTGAAGTAGTGTCGTTCGATGGCTTTCGGGCCGGGTTTGTCCGGAGTTGATGCGGGGAATAGCGTCAACAGTGCGGTAGTATCTATATCAACGGTATCTAGCGTGATACGACAAAGACCGGTAGGCGGCCATCAGAAACCAATAAGAATATGGTATATAATCATCTAGCTTGATACGACACATTCACATTCCCCTGTAGTGCCCGAGTGCCGTGAAAGTTTATGAAGATCACGCTCGACTTCCTTCGAAGCTGCCGCCAGACGAGGCTTGCTGCCTGTCCATTAATTGGGACAGAGATGACGGTGCCGACAAGCCGGACATCCGTGCTGTGGCGAGTCCTCGAGTGGAGCCAAACGAGCCTCAAGCGTTGAGGTGATTCCAGGCAGCGGGGTTCACCGGCCTCGCTGAGTAGCCACGCGTAGGTGGGATTCCGACCAGCAGCAATCGGGGCCGCCGGCCTCACAGAGTAGGGCCTGCGAGGGGAATCGCATGCGATTCGCGTGAAGAAGGGGTCCATCCAGCGAAGATGCGGCGTGCAACTGGCGCGTCGTGCATAGTAATCCAGCGAAGATGCGGCGCGCACAACTGGCGCGTCGTGCATAGTAGGGATTCCATCCAGCGATGGTGCAGTGCGCGATTCGTGCGTAAGAGGGGTTCCATCCCGTGATGGGTGCAGCACGCACGATTCGCGCGTAGGAGGTGATTCCGACGATCAGCGATAGGAATCGCCAGCCTCACAGAGTAGTGCCCGCGATGGGTGCAGCGTGCGGCTTCGCGTAGGAGGTGATTCCGACGAGCAGCGATCGGTCGGGTAGGCCGGCCGAGTGAGGCTTAACAGTCAAGGGAGTCGTGAACACTCGCGTGGAAATCTCATCTCGTGCCGAGGCACGCAAGACGAGGATGTTTCTCTCAGATGAAGCCGTTAGCGTTTCCCGCAACTGAGGCTAGACTCGTACCTTCGGCTCCAAGCACGTCCGTCGACCCGACGGGGTTTCAGCCGCAGGACAGTTCCCAGTAGCATCGTTCTCCAGGCATTTTGCTGGAGTTCGTCACGCTTGCTCCGGCGTTCGGCCCTCGGGAGAGCAGTTCGTGCTTTGGCGACGTAGTTCCGGAACAAAATGCTTGCGTGGTTCCGATGCATCCGGTCCCTTCGTGGCAGACCGGCAGCGAGAGTAGTTGGAGCTCCGTGGCTTTCGCTAGCTCGACGGGTCCTCCGCTGGGCATTCTTCTCCGAGGCAAGCATCGCAGGAGCGTGGGCATCATCTCGATTCCGAGCGATGTCAGGAGAGGAATTTCGATTAAGTGTTGTAAAATCAAGATACAACATTGTCCCATAAGTAGGTTTAATCGAAATTCGTTCTCGACAGCATCTAGAGAGAAACCAATAAACATTGTATTAATATTACAGGTGAATACAGGTGCGTACAGGTGGTATAACTATAAATGAGCTTATGATATATATAGCAGAATCGTTACCTTTCTATGGAAGCCCAGAGGAGCTATTGTGTTACATTGCGATGATGGGTGTACATCTCCTGTCTGCGCTGAAAGGCAGTCTCTTTTATATAGGAGCCGCGGAGGTGTCGCGTAGCGGCAATGAGGAGAATAACATCAGTGTCGTAACTTGGATGACGATTTCATCACAGGAGGGTTGTCCAATCTATCTTTTCTTTTCGGAGAGACAGAGTAAGAGTGTGAGATTTGTCAGGATTCAAAGACATGTTCCACTTGTTTGACCAGTCTGTGATTTTGTCCAGGTCTTCAGAGAGTGAGGAGGCTGCAGACTGCCGATCTGAGGGAAGAGGAATGGAGCGGCAGAGAGTGGAGTCATCAGCAAAGCAATAGAGAGGATTTTCCAGAAAGTCGTAGAGATCATTGATAAAGACCAGAAAAAGCAAAGGGCCCAGAACACTGCCTTGGGGAACTCCAGCCTGAACAGGAAGGGGAGATGAGAGAGATCCATTCAGGGCCACATGTTGTCTCCGACAAGAGAGAAGTCCGCAAGCCATGCATGGAGATTTCCATGGATACCATAGGAGGAGAGTTTGGTGAGCAGAGCTGGGTGCCAGACCGTATCGAAGGCACGTGATATGTCAAGGGAGACGGCTCTGATTTCCTGTTTGGCATTGAGGACCTCCATCCATTGTTGAGACAGCAGAAGCAGCATGTCCAGAGTAGAATGACCTGGTGTGAATCCAAATTGATGATCGGAGATCAAGCCATTGGAGAAGAGGAAGGATTTCATATCTGAAACAATGATGTATTCCATGACTTTGCTGATAATTGGGAGCAGGCTGATTGGTCTGTAGTTGCAAGGATCTGTTTTTGCACCTTTTTTGTGTGAAGCGGTAATGTTTGCTGATTTCCAGGATGCTGGCAGATGACCTTGAGCAAAAGAGAGGGTGAAAAGAACAGAGAGAGGGTGAGATAGAGTGGAAGAGCAGGATTTTAGGACCCGTGGGCTGATGCCGTCTGGTCCAGTTGCAGAATCAGAGTCGAGGTTTGACAAAAACTCCTCCACCTTGTCAGGAGAGAAGGACACAGCGTCCAGGAGCAGTTGGGTTCGACTGGGTAAGGTGGGAACAGAGAGAGATGGGTTTGGGACACAAGATTTTGAGGCAAACACAGAGTTGAGGCAATCGGCTTTGTCACGTGTGGTGTCAACTGTATAGCCATTTGAGGTAAGGGAGAGGATGGAGGGGGCACAAACACCAGAAACGGATTTGACCAGACGCCACCAGGATTTGGAGGAAGGAGACAGGTTTGAGAGTTCATTCTTGAGTGTGGAGAGATAGTGCTTCCTGGCACTCCTGAGGGTAGACACACACTTGTTCCGAGCTTGGTGGAAGGAACTGAGATTTCCTTCAGTTGGATTAGCCTTCCAAGAGGCAAAGGCAAGTTGTTTCAGGGCAACTGCCTCACCACAAGATTCAGTGTACCATGGACGGGAGGAAGGGTAAGACAACTGAAGATGAGATGGGATAAATCTGTGCATGAGAGAGCAGTTTGCTTTGGAAGAATTCCCAGGATGAGTTGATGTCAGAGGCAGTGGAGATGGGAGACCAGTCCAGATGATTGATGGCTGCCTAAAGACCGTGCCAGTCGGCCTGAGTGAAATGCCAGACTCGGCGACGCTGAGGAGGCTCTCTGAGAATGGCCAGAGAGATGTCCACTTTAACAAGCACATGATCAGAAGAACCGATTGGGGCAGAAGAAGAGCAGCAGACATTAGCAGGGAAGTTTGTCATAACCAAGTCTAGAAGAGAAGATACACCATTGGCTGAGATCCAGGTCGGGAAATTGACATTGTGTCAATTCCAGTGAGTCGCAGAAGTCCATTGCTGAGGTGCCATGGCTGGTGAGAGATGAACCCACACCCAGCCAGCTGGCATGATGACAGTTGAAGTTGCCACATTTGAGGAAGAGAGAGTTGGGATGAGTGGATAGAAGTTGGTCCATGTTGTGACAGTGAAATGTAAATGGAGTCATCACTGTTTGGAGGATGGTACAGAACACATATGAACAAAAGGTGGGAGTGGAGAGGAAGCCGTAGCCAGAGGTACTCCTGGGGGTGAGGTGGAGAGAGGGCAGTGCAAGGAGAGTGAGGAAGAGAGTTTTTGATAAAGATAGCCACCCCACCACCAGGACGAGGCTCAGGTCTATCATACCGGAGGAGGGAGTAACCAGGGAGAGATATTAAGGAATCAGAGACATCTTGAAGGAGGAAAGTTTCTGTTAAGCAGATCAAGTCTGGATTGTCAGAAGCAACCTGTATGGAGAGATCAGTCAGGTTTGAGCGAAGGCCCCGGATGTTTGAGGTCCATACCGTTAATGAAGAGGGACGGGGAGCATCGGGTACAGGACAGGGGAGGGGA
Organism: Myxine glutinosa; assembly: GCF_964187855.1. Taxonomy (NCBI): domain Eukaryota; kingdom Metazoa; phylum Chordata; class Myxini; order Myxiniformes; family Myxinidae; genus Myxine; species Myxine glutinosa. The sequence continues at coordinate 85,057,935 of NC_136265.1, forward strand.
GAGGTAGGGTAAGATGAAGGATGAGAGGGGGAGGTAGGGAGAGCAGTTGATAGTGTGTCAGAGATTACAGAAGAGTTACAAGAAAGGGAAGGATGAGGAGAACGAAAGGTTTGATGGTGAAGGGATGACGCACAGTGAGGGGTTGTTTGAGGGGGGGGGAGAGGAAAGTAGAAGGGGAGGAGGCAGCTTTGAGGAGGAGGAGGAGGGGAGAGGGAGAATTGGAGAGGAATGGTATGGGAGGAGATTTGAATGGGAGGGGATGGGGGGGAGTTTTGAAGGGGAGGAGTGAGGGGGGAGTTTAGGAGGGGAGGGGCAAGGGGGGAGTTTACGAGGGGAGGTGCAAGGGGGGAGTTTAGGAGTGATGGGGCAAGGGGGGAGTTTAGGAGTGTAGGGGCAATGGGGGTGATTTGGAGGGGAGGGGCAAGGGGGGAGTTCAGGAGGGGAAGGGCAAGGGGGGAGTTTAGGAGTGGAGGGGCAAGGGGGGAGTTTAGGAGTGGATGGGCAAGGGGGGAGTTTAGGAGTGTAGGGGCAAGGGGGGGATTTGGAGGGGAGGGGCAAGCAAAAGGGGAGTTTCGAAAGTGGATGGTTAATGAAAGACGAACATTGATAACAAATTGGGTTTATTGTGATTTTCAAGTCAGCAATCCGATTAAGAACGATGGAGGAGGGATGAAATGAATGTGAATTTAGAGCATGCAGTGATTTAGAGTTGTAAGGGATTGAATTTATTTTTCTTGAAGTGGAATGAGTTGGAGAGGAAATTGAAAGAAGCCTTTTAAATATGAAGAAAAACAGCGTGTTGTAATATACCACTGAATAAAACACTGAAGGGGAAAGATTAAACATATTTAAATAATCTTTAAACAGAACTGTGAACAATCTTAAATGCACAAAATTTCAACGGGGGGAGTGCCAAGAGGGACCACCACGAGTCACGTGAACAGGGCAAAAGGTGGATGGCAAGGAGATAATGGGGGCGGGGCGAACAGCACACCTGGACAGAAGTACAGGATGAGACAACAGCACACGTGGAGAAAGGAAAATAAATGTTTTTGGTTATTTATTTATTTTTTGGTTTTTTTTGGGGGGGGGGTGGGGATTTAAAACGTCAGACAAAGAGTATTATGTTCGGGGTAGAGGGAAAAATCTAAGAGCCAAGCAAAACACGAAGTAGGGGACTTAAGTTAACAAACACCGACGGAGGTACAAGGCCGCACACGAGGAGCAGAACACGATTAATTACGGTATGTGCCAGACGGTATTTAAAACGTTAGACAAGTGGTCGATGTTGGGGGAAGTTAGGGGGAGAAGAGAAAATCTAAGAAATAAGCAATACAGCGAAGGAAAGAACTTAAATTCACAAAACACCAATGGGGGGAGGGAAGCCAAGAGAAACCAGGCCGCGCACGCGGTGGGAACAGAAAACGATGAAATTATACAAAAGTTTGCATGAATTGCAAATCAACACCAACTGGAAAACACACTGCAACATATGCACAATAAAAAACGAGTAGAAATTGACGAGGACACGAATGGAAAAAATACTTTAACTTTGCTGCCGTGCAGAGGTCGAAGTCGCTTCCTTGCTCGAGGGACCGGAAACGGAAGTCAAACTTTGTGACGTAATTCGAGTGGGTCCTCTTTTGAGGTCAGATTGGGAGAGTTGATAAGTCGGATTACTTTGGATTTAATTCTGTCCAGTAAGTTTGTGGAGCTGGAACCTCCCCAGATGTGAGTCTGCCATACAAGAACTAATCAATCCTTTAGATAGTTGAAGCAACTGTTGAGAAGAGCAGAATCTTCAACATCTGAACAGGACTCTAAATTTATTTGATGCAGATTTAGCTATTTGTGTAATGTGTGGATTCCAGGATAAATTTTATGTTCGGGTGATACCCAGTAGGTTTATTGAATCACGTGGTGTAATTGTGGAGATTTTTAAGGAGATTGGAGAGTGAGAGGAGTTTTACAGAGAGATGGGAAGAAATTGAGTTTTAGAAACATTTAATTTAACCTGATTATATTTGCCCCACAGGGAAATCTTGTCCAAATCCGAATTTGAAGATGTGGCTGTGATCAAACAAGATGCAGATGGAATGAGGGAAGATGGAGCAGATGGGAAAACCATGGAGGAATGTAACGTTGAGTCATCAGCATAGGTTCGGTTCAAGCAGGCGGGAAGAGGAAGAGCGTGTCTGCCTCGTGGTCTCTTGGTCTTTGTCTGTCGGGTGGCTCGGCTGCTTGTGGCCCCGTGCGCTTGTGAAGAGAGCTTTCGGTGTCTTTGTGGAACTTTTAAATAGTCCAAGGAGGAGGTGTTGCTGGTCTGTGGTGCTCTTCGGGGAGCTGGGGACCGTGTTGTGCTGGCTGGCCCGGGATTGAGCGGGAGACCTTTGGCTGCGTGCTGCACCAATCGGTGTGCTCGCCTGATTGACCGGCGCCATTTTTGGGCGCTTCTACACGCGGTCCTCTCGTCGTGTACATTCATCATGTACACATCACGTTTTCCAACATGTCTGCAATTATGGAAAGTTTATGGAATGTGCAATTATGGTCCAGAAGGGATTGGTAAAATGGGATGCACTGCACATGTGTACAATTCTTTCATCTAATCCATTGTTGCCTGCAATGTGTACACACATCGCGCTTGTCCAACACTTGTCCCAAAGAATACATCACACACAACATGTCTGCAATTGGTTGGTACAGATGTTGGTCTTCACTTAAAGGAAGGAGAGAAAGGGTTAAAGATGCCGTAGTTTATTATGAATCACAGCAATACACAATTGTGGAGTATGTCCAAACTGCAGAGCCTAACACATAAGCAGTGCATGTCTGAGCCACACTGAAATTACACTGAAGCTCAATCCTTTATATAGGCTGGGCAAAGTGTAAAAAAGTCTCCGCTAAAGTAGAAAAAATCTCCGCTGAAGTAATGACCTTCAGATTAAGAACAAAGGGGCTAGCACAGCCCCTGTCGACATCCTTTCCTGTGCAAAGGCTAAATCTAAGGCACAGATGTGAGAGTAAGATATTGTGGCATTCTCAAGCTTATTATGTTTAAACAAACCGGGCTGGCTTCAAGGACAGGAAATGTATGCCACAAGGGAGTTTACAGTTTCCAAGCCTTGGGCAGTTTGAGCTAAATGCAAACAATGAATATACATGCAGGCAAGTTAAAGGATAATAAATCATGGTCCCAGCCGAGCTTCCAAGGCGGGCTTCTCAAAGCAAGCAAATGTTTAACATAACATACAACATCCTTTGAGTTCCTATCTTTCTATGGCAGCTGCTTGGGGAGTGGGATTATAAATGTTTTTATTTCCAGGAGCAGTTTGACCATAGGATGAACTCTACATATGCATTCATTAGTAATTTCTGAAGCAAAGGCATAAATGATTTAAAACAAGCATTAATCTGGTTATAGTCTTTGTCCCATTTGGACAGAAGAGTACATTGTAACTATGTGAAAAGTGGCAAGCAAGCAGTCTTTTAAAAATGCAGTAAGCAAGCGTTTGGACCGTTACATGGCCTGTGGTCACGGATGCCGAGATAATTGCATGTCCTATCCGGTAATTGTTCCAGGCTGGCTCAAGGAGCAAGATTTATCAACTCAAAGACTTAACAACCCATCCACATTATCTAACATATATCCATGTTGTATAGGCCTTACAAGTCTCACCCCCCACACATAGTACATGCCAACTTCATGAATTTTTAAAACAAATTAGATTTCACACACATGCACATTATCTTATGTGTTTTCACCATAAGGTGGTCCATCTCTTACCTACATACAGACCATAAGGTGGTCCATCTCTTACCTACATACAGACCATAAGGTGGTCCATCTCTGACCTACATACAGACCATAAGGTGGTCCATCTCTTGCCTACATACAGACCATAAGGTGGTCCATCTCTTACCTACATACAGACCAAAGGTGAAAAGAATGCCGGTTCCTTGCAAGCCGTTAAACCCAACGTCTTGCAACGCCTGTGGGCCGTGCTTTGGTGGTGGCACCACAGACAGCCAATGAGGGCCTGATGTGGTGCCCGCGGGGCATGCAGCCTGGCAGCCTCTCCCTGAGACTGGGGCAGCCAGCATGTCGTGACCTGCCATGTTGTGTTGGTCTATGGACGCGGGTCGAATCACATGGACAGGAACGGACATAGCTCACCGAATAACCACTGGAGCATATGTGGAACATGATGGGGTGAGCATGATCTTCCACAGATGTTCTGCTGTGATTTATGGGCTCTCAGCTTGGTAAGAGAGCCCTGGGTTTGATTGGCAGATAAATTGGGAAACTGGCACGGGCTGAGCATACAGGGCCATGCTCGGCTGGCAAGTGTGTGGAGAAGTGCCCTTCTTTGGTGAAAGTAGTGAATAACCGCCTTTAGAAGCCATTTTTCCACATAGAGCGTGGGTTGGGTCTTTTTGGGCACCGTGGTCAAAGCAATATTTTATGGACGGGACTGAGACGGACAAACTACTCTTTTTGGACATGGATGGGAGAAAGCATTGGGATTCTTCCTCGCAGGAACAGGAGTCGTTATGAATAGCTATAGGATAGACAAAATTGCTTTGGCCCGAGAAAAAAGTTGCCAATGATACCCTACGGGCCCACAAGGAATTACTAAATACTGTGGTAGAAATGAAGACCATGGTGATGCAGAACTGGGTAGCGCTCGACATCCTCTTGGCGGAACGGGGAGGGGTATGCGGGGTGATCGAGGGAAAATGTTGCACTTGGATACCGGACCCGACAGAGGGGGTAAACAAAGCCATTAACCGACTGAAAGAGAGTAGCAGGAGACTACAGGTGGATAGAACCTCCCGGGAGGATCTGGGTATAACAAATTGGCTTTCTGGATGGTTTGACAGCCTTGGGTACACCATATTGTCCTGGATTCTATGGGCCCTTATGATAATCGTAGGGCTTGTCTTTGCTGTGTTCATAATGAAACATCTTCTTCGCCTGTGTCTTGAGAGATTTTTTTCTCGCTCCTCTAAGTCTCTGTTGGCCCAACTGCAAATGAATGAGAAAGAATGAAAACAACAACGAGGAACCGCATGATCTACCTGTTACTCCGGATCCCCAAGAGCCCACGTCCATGGATGACTTAGACACAAAGGATCTCTCTCTCTTTTCCTTTGAATTACCATGCCCTGTACTCTAAGCAGGAACAGATGATACAGGAGATTGACGATGTTATGTATTCCCCAGAGCAAAAACATGAGCAGGCCTTAATGAGCATGGAGATCGATTAACCTCGAAGATCTGCAAGGACCGGGTTTGTGCGAGATGGAGGGAGCCGGTTCTGCAGGGGAGTTGGACGCCCTCTAGTGGAGCACATCTTCATCGGACCAGACGTCTTCGTTGCAGATCTGAAATGTAAATAGAATTCCATCGAGGATGTTCTGTGACATTAAAGATTTTTATTATTTAACTAGCTGAATGCACCCGGCATACCCCGGGTTCTTTTTGAATGAATTTAATCTTCTGTACATAGGTCTGACACGAGCCCAGTATCAGTTAGTGCTCAACGATTCCTGGTTCTTTCTTCTGTCGGGCCCCGTGAGAGAGAATTTTGAAAGCATGTGTTGCAATCAGTCAGATATTCCTATTCCGTGCATAAGTTAACTTCAAGAGAATTTTGAAAGAAGAAGAAGATTTATTGCGAAATGGGTCCAGACCGGCCAAGGCGGCCTCAACACCTAGCCTATAACCTTCCCGGGGCCCGTCCCAACATTTTTTGTTTCAGAGGTTTCCACCTATCTTTCACCCTTCAGGAGATTAGCGCGTGCAGACAAACAACCAAACAAACAGAAACTTTCTTTTATATATATATATAAATAATAATATATAAATAATATAATAAGTACATATATAAGAATAAGAAGATATCTGAACAGGAGAAAGGAATTGTCGAAGTAATTTCATTTTACTTCCATTTTAAATTGGCCTTGCAGCCTTTGAGAACAGCCTGTAGGTCTGTGTTCTCTCAAGTGTGTTGTTGTATCTCCGCTGCAAAGCCAACTTGCATAACGGTGAGCCTTGAAGGAATTGGTGTGATGCTATGGGCATGTGTCCAAACCCTCTGGGCAAGCTCCCAGCAAAGATGTCTTATCTTTTCTGCGCTAAAAACCCTGTGTATATAAACGGGATGCGCTGATGATTATATTTGAGAAAGGACCGGCCAGTTTCACACCCTCCTATTTTCCCACATGTGCAACGGCTCTGAAATAAAACGGCTCATATTCTCAAGGCGTTTGTCCCAAGTTATTCTCGGACAAGCAGACATCGAGCCACGATACAAGAAAGGTTGTTGGGATTTCTAACATTTTCTTCCCGCCCCAGGAGATAGGAGCAAGGACCAAAAAGAGTTTTGCACATATTTGAATTGTTCGTTTAAGGGCTGTAGAATGCAGAGCAGAACAGGTATATAAACGAACCCAAAGCAGCACAGGAAAGTTCGCTATGCCTCGCTTCCCACAGCCCCTCTTAATTTCTTTCATACGCTAATTTGGTGTGAGTCAGTAAGTGGAAAGGCTGAAAAGAGAATGCCTGCATTGAACCTTGCAGGAGCTGCGGTTCCGGGGGGAGGTGGAGGAGAGTGGACTGTGTTACGTTTGTGGGGGTAGATGATGTAGTACCACAGGAAAGGCAGGATCATATAGGTATAGCATGGACCGTGTGCACGTAGGAAGCCAATCCTATATTTAAGTGGGGAAACTGGAGCTTAAGATTGTTTATGTGTATTCACACGGGGGGGGGGGGGGGGGGTGAAGCTGTGTTAAGTAGATAGGGGTTAAGATTAGTTTCCCCCAATATGTGATTGCCTGCGTTGGCTTTTCCCAACATTTTTATAACAAGGTCGGAAATAAAAACCCTCGTTCTACCAACACCAAAACCAACAACTGCCGATAGAAACCCAAACATTCCCGAGCAGAGCCAAACGTTCTCGATAGACAATTAACCCCACCCACCAATAAAGCAAGGAAAAAGGCCATGCACCGAAGTTCGTCATTGGTCGGGCCCAACCATGGGGCGTTTCGGTGGAACTCGGCGATTGGGCGGGATGACGTCAGGGTGACGTCAGAAGGAGAAGGTTCGGGCAGGAAAAGAGGAAGAATCGGGCAGGCTGTCTCTTGTGCTGGCTTTTGGTGGAGGCGGTCACCATTTGTCTCTGGCTGTCAGCTGCGGCTGGGATTTGGGAGAGCTTTTGAAGGAGCGAAGTGGAGCTTTTGCTGTTCCGGCAGCATCTTGACAGAGGCGGGCATCATTTGGACCCACTTGGCAGCTTGGAGGAACCCAGGAGATGGATGGGTCGTCTATGCCTAACGTCTTCGTCAGCCGTGCCATCTTGTTTGCCCATGCAAGGGAAGGGAGGAACCTGACCATCGTCACCACTCGGTGAGGACCCCTTTGGAGACAGATAAGGCCAGCCGTTTACAAGAAAACATTTATTTTATTTTGTCATTTCGCTTGTATGTTATTGTGTCAACATGGAGGGTCCCTCAAAGTAGCAAATATTTATTTTACCTCAGGCTTCATTTTGCCAAGATTTATTTCATTAAACCATTATTTTTTGCATTTCATTTGTGGTATTGTCGATTTTCCTTTTCTCATTTCTATGTTTGTGGGTTTGAGTATAAATCCTATGAGCTCCCGTCGACTGTCGCGACTGTCGCGATAGGGAATCTACCTGTAATAAGTCATGTGTAGGTGTTTGTCGGGTTAAGGTGTGCGATTGTGAATCAACCAGGAGATTTGTGTGTTAGGTAGTGTAGGGGGTAATGAGTAGAGCCCTTGTATGTCTCACCTGGTAATCAAACCTCTGTCCATTTTGGCACTGCACACCACTTAAACACTTGGTTAGGATCCCTTTACACAACACTAATGATGCCCTTCCCCCCTGACATGACTTAGGAAGAAATTAGGCCAGAACACCGCCACATGGCCGCCACCATTTGCACCTCCGAGAGGCCTACCCTCCTCGCATAGCACGTGCTACGAACACAAGGAGCAGGAGCGGGAGTGAGAGTGGCGCTGTGGGCGTGCCCCTGGACGAGCCGGCGAGTCGGTGGAGGCTCTGATTGGCAGGACAGTGCGCCAAAGCTGACGTCATCGGCGAGAGATATGAACAGCACCGGACGCCTTTGCTGGCAGTTGAGCAAGAGTTGAGTGTTCGAGAGTTGGCAGTTGGATCGAGAGTTCATGTGCGCAGTTGAGCAGGAGTTAGTGTGCACGGCAGTTGAATGGTCGAGAGTTGGTTTTGCAGTGCGCAGTTGGCAGTGAGCAGTTGAGAAGCGAGTTTGAAGGACGAGACGTGCAGTCACACCTGCGTTCTCTCCGTTCCTGTATTTTCGTGCTTCGTGTGGGGATCGATCTTGTGTGGAGCCGCTGACCTGCGTTGGGTGCTTTGGAGCTTGGTGCACGGACCTCGTGGGCGGCGAGAGGATCAGAGCTTGGAGCAAGACCTCGTGGTGTGCGGTCGGGCCGAGCGGGCTGGTGTTGGACAGCAGCAGAAGAAGACGACAAAGACAGATAAGCCGAGCTCTGCATATACATTTAACATAACGTGTTCTTTTTATTAATTTACACCCCCTGTTTGTATTTGATATCTGTATGTGTGGGATCCCAATTTAGTACCTTATTTCATTACCGGCACGTGCTTTTACTGTCTTTGCCTTTTCCTGAATAAACCCTAATATTATTTTTGTGCATATATCTGAACGCAGTTTACCGGGTGGTTGATTTTAATAGATAAGGCTGCGGGGCTCTCGCCGTTCCCCTCCATTCCGCGCGCTTGGGTGTTTTAGGTTTTGGAATCCGCCATTGAGTTTCCGTCTCGGGAGTTAAAGCCTTCATGATCGGCAATCTGCCGGCAACACCAACTCTGGTGTTAATCGGAGTTGCGCGACAACTGGTGTTAGGAGTGAGGATCTGGGCCAGTTGGACAAATTTTTTTTTTGTTCACGGCAAGACATCGACACGGTCGGGCGTACATCGCGCCCGACGTTCGAACGCAAATTTTTTTATAGGCGAGGCGGAGAAATTTAATAGTCGATTGGGCATACGGAGCGCGATAAATAAATTGAGGGAAGGACGAACGAATGGTGCCGGCAGGGCACAGGAGAAGCCAAATGTGGCAGGATTTGAATCGGAACGGGGGAAGCCAAATTGGGAATGGGAGAGAGTACGGCCCATGCAGATGTGCACGGGGCTCAGGAGCCAGGAATGGCAAAATTGGGAATTGCACCGGGAATGGCAATTGTGGCATGTGTACAGGTGAGCGTGGAGTGCCCACAGGTAGATGGAGAGACTGCAGGTGCAGAGGTGGATGGGGAATGTCCACAGGTGGATGGGGAATGTGAACAGGTAGATGGGGAGACCGAATGTGAAAATTGTAATAGGGAGTGTTTCCCACCTGGTGGCCTGGTTGTTTGTCGGGACCGGGTGGATGTCACAACACCTCAACAAGGGGATGAATTGGAATTGGTGCAGCACCAGGGCGATGGTGCAGAGCAAGAGGGGGCAGAGTTATTGTGGGTCCATGCAATCGAGCCGGACCGGGTATTTATTGGGGATATTGGGGAAGACCTGTCGGAGCCGGAATTGATGGGGGATGATGATGAGGATGAAGTGATTCAGCGGCTGGGGACCTGGGACAGTCCCATGGAGGACGAGGTTGACCGGGCCCAAAGGAGCCTGGGTGATGAGGTGAGTCGGTCCAAGGAGGTGGTTGTGGTGACCGTGGGGACCCTCACCGTACACTACGATTTGGTAACAGAGGCTCCAAAATTGCAGAACCAGTTGGGGGAGTTTTATGACTCCGGGCTGGATTTGGACCTTGGAGGATCGGGGGATAATAATAATAATAATAATAATTCATTTATTTTGTATAGCGCTTTTCCAGAAGCCCAAAGGCGCTTTGACAGAGTGGAAAACATAATGCATAACAATACATGAAAACAACAATTGCAAAAAGACGAATCAATAGGGAAATATTTAAAGCAAAAGGAGGGAGAAGGAGAAGAGATAGTCAGGAGTTAAATGCTGTGGGTTGAATGTTGAATGCAGTGTTGAATAGGTGGGTCTTTAGTGATGTTTTGAATGTGGTGAGTGAGGAGGAGTCTCTGATGGTGTGAGGTAGTGAGTTCCAGAGGGTGGGAGCAGCGATGGAGAAGGCCCTGTCCCCCCAGGATCTGAATTTGGTCCGGATGGAGGGGGTCAGGAGGTTGGTACCAGCAGAGCGGAGGTTGCGGGTGGGAGTGTGTTTGGAGAGGAGGTCAGCCAGGTAGGATGGGGCCAGGTTATGGAGGGCTTTGTATGTCAAGAGGAGGATTTTGTACTGGATTCTCTGGGGGATGGGGAGCCAGTGAAGCTTGTAAAGGACGGGGGTGATGTGGTCACGGGTCCGGGAATGGGTGAGTAGACGGGCAGCGGAGTTCTGAATGTATTGGAGTTTATTGGTGATTTTTGAGGGTGAACCATCGAGGAGGCTATTGCAGTAGTCCAGACGGGAGGTGATGAAGGCGTGGATGAGGGTTTCTGCAGCCGTGGAGGAGAGGGATGAGCGGAGACGGGCAATGTTTTTCAGGTGAAAGAAGGCTGACTTTGTGATCTGTTTAGTGTATTTGTCGAAGGAAAGGGTTTGGTCAAAGATGACGCCAAGATTCCGGAAGTGAGGGGAGGTGGATACTGGGATACCGTCGATGTTGAGGGCAAAGTTATGGGTGGATTTTGTGAGCGTTTTTGGGCCAATGATGATTATTTCAGATTTATCACAGTTAAGCTTGAGGAAGTTGATTTGAAGCCAGGATTTTATTTCAGTGATGCAGTTTGTCAGGATAGAGTGGGTGTCGGTGGAGACGGACTTGGTGGAGATGAGAAGCTGGATGTCATCGGCGAAGCAGTGGAATTGGAGACCATGACGGCGGATTAAGTGACCGAGGGGGGACAGGTAAAGGATGAAGAGGAGGGGGCCAAGAACTGAACCTTGGGGGACACCTTGGGGGAGGGGAGCAGTGGGGGATTTGCAGTTATTGATGGAGATGAACTGGCGTCTGTCAGAGAGGTATGATTTAATCCAAGAGAGGGCAGTGCCGGTAACGTTAAAGGTGGATTCAAGTCGGGTGAGGAGGATGGTGTGATCGATGGTGTCAAAGGCAGCGCTGAGGTCGAGGAGGACGAGAATGTTGAGGTGCCAGCGTCAGAGGAGAGGAGAAGGTCGTTGGTGATTTTGAGGAGAGCAGTTTCAGTACTGTGGTTGGAGCGGAATCCGGATTGGAATGTTTCATACAGGTTATTGGCAGAGAGATGATGTTTGAGTTGAGTGGCTACAGCGCGTTCCAAAACTTTTGACAGAAAGGGTAGGTTGGAGATGGGCCTGAAGTTGTTTAGGGTGTCAGGGTTTAGTCCAGGTTTTTTCAGAATGGGGGTAACAGCAGCAATTTTGAGGGATGGTGGGACGATGCCTGTAGACAGGGAGGAGTTTATTGTTGCAATGATAAGTGGAGAGAGAGCAGGGAGGGAGGCCTTGACAAAGCTGGAGGGGATGGGGTCAAGAGTGCAGGTGGCAGTTTTCATTCCTATGAGGAGTTCAGAGAGGTCGGTAGGGGAGATTGGGGAGAACCGAGACAGGGGATGGCAGGACAAGGGGGGGGGGCAGGTGGTTGGAGGGGGAGCGGGTGCGGCGGTGGTCAAGCTGTTGTAGATGTTGTCAATTTTGCGTTGGAAGAAAGAGAGGAAGGAGATGCAGTTGTCTACTGTGAATGACTGGGTGGTGGTGTTCAGGGGGCGGAGGAGTTTGTTTATTGTCGAGAAGAGTGCTTTTGGGTTTCCGGAGCCAGAGTGGATAATTTAAGAGTAGTAGGCGGAGCGGGCGCAGGAGAGGGCATCTTTGTAGTGTTGTAGGTGGTCCTTGTAGGCTTGGGAGTGAACTGTGAGACCCGTTTTATTGCGGAGTCTTTCAAGTTGGCGAGCACGAGTTTTCATCAGGCGGAGTTCAGGGGTAAACCAGGGAGCAGAATGGGTGAAAGAAACTGTTTTGGTTTTTACAGGCGCAAGCTGGTCAAGGCAGGAGGAGAGAGTGTGGTTGTAGTAGTCAGTGAGGTCGGAAGGGGTGTGGAGGTCAATGAAGGGAGAAGTGGACATTTTTTCAGAGAGGGTGGATGAGAATGAGGTAGGTGAAAGAGCGTTTAGCTTACGGAAGTAGCCTCTGAAGATTTGGTCCCCGTAGGGAATTTGGACCAGCTGCAGGGAGGGGCAGAACAACCTGTGATAAGAGTTGTTACCTGCAGCTGTGGTTTGGCACAGGTGGTGAGAAATTTTAAAAGAAAATTACATTTAAATGGGAGTTGGATTTGGAGCAGCCTTGGGTAGAGTTGGTCTCCGGGCTGCGGGATCTGGAACAGGGGAGGTCAATGGTGATGGCCTCGGGGAAAAGTTGCCCCTTTCAAAATTTGGTGATGCCAGCCAGCTGGGGGGCTGTGCTGGCGAAATTTGGACGTGGGGTCCAGCCATGGGTGGCATGGTACGACCTGGGCCCCACGGGGGGTCTGGTGGAGTGTGGTGTCCCTTGTCCGTCGGGGCGCCATCCGGGCATGTGGCTCGACCCGACAGGGTCACCGGACCCTTGTGGGGGTTAAGACCTTCAGGGGGTCCGAGGTGGTTTTCCCAAGCCTGGGATGGCAAATATTGAGGACCACTAGGGGGAGGTGTTGTGGGTCGCGCTTGGGTGGTGGCACTGCGGACGGCCAACTTGGGCCTGTTGTGGTGACCACCCGGGCATGCGGCCTGGCACCCTCCTCCTGAGATTCTGGGACAGCCGGCATGTGGTGACCTGCCATGCCGTGTTGGTCTATGGACACGGGTCGAACCGCATGGCCAGGAATGAGATAGCCTGCCGGACAACCATTGGGGCATCTGTGGAACATGATGGTGAGAGTGACCTTCCACAGATGCTCCGTTATGATTTATGGACTCTCGGGTTGGGAAGAGAGCCATGGGCGTGTTGATCGGGAATTTGTAACGAGCCGAGTATATGGGCCATGCTCGGGTGGCATGTGTCTGGCAAAGCATCTTTCTTTGGTGAGTTTAGTAAAATGTGAAAAATGTTTGGCATGGGTTATCTGTGGGTTAGATGTAAATTTAAGGGTGAATATTGTGAAGAGAAATGGTGGACACTGTACAGTGACGCCATTATTGATCCAGGTGTGTAGACCAAAGTGTTGGAGGCTGTGATAAAATTGATAGGGTAGCAAGCCACAGCTTTCAACTGGTTGCGGGGGCGACTGTGCTGATATTTGGGACGCGGGATCATGGGGATGTAGTTGTGTAGCCTGAGGGTCAACGTGGTGCTGTGCGTGTCCAAGGTGTGTGGACCATGTCTTCTGGGTGGGTCTCCTGGTGGAGCATGGCTGTCGACTGGACCTTGGTGTGGTCAAGTGTGGGTGAGCACTGGGGGACTGCGTTTCTGTGGACTGGGGGACGAGAGGGTGGCGTAGGTGACGTGAGGGGAATGCCATGCACTGCGACCGTCTCCCCCAGGGCCGAGGTTGTGTGTGCGGTAGTGTGTGCGGTAGTGTGTGTTATGGCAGCAAGTGCTCACCACATTGGCCAGCTGGGGCTGGTGCAGCTGTTTTCCTCGCAGGGGGGCCGAAGGATGGATGGTGGGTCGCACCCTTATGGGCACTCATGGGCCATGTTGGCGTTTTGACTGCTCACCTTGTCCTGATGACCAGAGCTGTCGTGGCCACAGGTAGTTGTGTAGTGATGATCACCGTTGGATGCGGATCCACGTACCTGCCAGTGTATTGGGGACAAAAGTGAAATTTGGAAGAATTTGGGAGGCCCAATGATAAATTTTGGGATTGTGATGGGTGGATTGCACTTTGGACCTGACCATCCGGTAGTTACCTGCACTTGAGGTGAGTGTTTTGAGGAGTACTGTCCCAGGCTTCAGGACTTGCTTGTGGAAATTTTGGGGACATGTAATTTGGAGTTGGGAGGCGGGTGAGAGTGATGACATGGCCGGTGAGGGGATGGAATGGGGGCCACACAGTGTCTTGTGGGTGGTGTGTGTTTATGTGTAGAGGTGATGTGTTTTCATGTGGTCGTGAGGTTGGAGAAATATGAGCGAGTGATGATTATTGAGTTTTGAAATGTGTTTTGGAAATGGAAATGTGTAATGGTTTAAATGCGAATGGGATTTCACATGTGGCAGGCCATGGCAAAGCTTTGGAACATCTTGTACACCATCTATGGAATTGCGCCGTGTTGTGTTGAGAATTGAATGGCAGCGGGGGAGGAAGTGTGTTTTGGGGATCTTGTGGGTGGGGAAGGTGTGTGTGTCCACAGGTACGGATCGAGCTCTGAGGAGCGATGCCTGCGACCCCCCTCTGTTGCAATTACCCCTGGCAGCCGGTGGTAACTGGAAATTGGAGCTCGTCGGTGGAGGGTCTGGTTGGGCGCCGCGGGGTGAGGAAGTTCCCTGGTGACCCGTGTTGCTGCGCTGGAGCAGGAGGCCGCAGAGGAGCCTGGTGTGTGTGGAGACCCTCACTGGCAAGGTAACGACGGAAAGGGGCTGTTGGGCTGTCACAGGGCCAAGAGGTAAAGGGGGGGGGGGGGGTGGTGGCAATGAACTTGTAAGTCGGTTGACTTGTTTTGGGACTGTGGGCACCACAGCCTGAAGCGCCCCCACCATCTTTTTGTGCGGTACCTCCCCGCTGCCTAGTTGAGGAATACACACATGTATACGACATCAATGCCATGGTCTTGCAGGAGGGGTCAAATCCGTGCTTTGGTAATGATTTTTGTATAGTGTGATGACTTATGGAATGAGAGTGAGAGGATAAGGGGTTTGTGTTGTATGACTGAGGGCGAAATCCACCGAGCCATGTCACTCACCTGTAACATCTGGACAGGGCCCACATAAATTTAGGGGTGCATTGGGGATGGCTCCGCAGGTAAGGTTGTGTCTTGTGGCATCCACCGGGGGACGCGGTCTGTAGACCGGGGTATGTACAAAGGGTGGAGTTTTGGAATTTTTGAGTTGGTTAAGTTTGTGGTTGTTAGATTTTTGAGTGTTGTTTATTCCTCCCACCACAGGAGCGATGGAAAGAAGACCAATGAATGTACATACTTGCATGGCTGTTAAGGGGTTTAGTTGTTAAGGAAGTGTAGGTAGGTAGTCCGACTCACTTCCCACAGCCCTTCCTGATTTATTTCACAGGTTAATTAAGTGTGTGACAGTAAGTGTTAAGGCTGGAATGGTACCGCCTGCAGTGAAACTTGCAGGAGCTACGGTTCCAAGGGGGGGGGGGGGGGCTGTGTTACGAATTTGGGTAGTGATATATGTAGAGCAGAGTATATCTGAGTAGGTAACATGCTTCGACTGTCGCGATAGGGAATCTACCTGTAATAAGTCATGTGTAGGCATTTGTCTGGTTCAGGTGTACAATTGTGAATCTACCAGGAGATTCGTGTGTCAGGTAGTGTAGGGGTTAATGAGTAGATCCCTTGTAGGTCTCACCTGGTAATCAAACCTCTGTCCATTTTGGCACTGCACACCACTTAAACACTTGGTTAGGATCCCTTTAGCACAACACTAATGATGCCCTTCCCCCCTGACATGACTTAGGAAGAAATCAGGCCAGAACACCGCCACATGGCCGCCACCATTTGCACCTCCGAGAGGCCTACCCGCCTCGCATAGCACATGCTACGAACACAAGGAGCAGGAGCAGGAGTGAGAGTCGCGCTTTGGGCGTGCCCCTGGACGAGCCAGCGAGTCGGTGGAGGCTCTGATTGGCAGGACAATGCACCAAAGCTGACGTCATCGGCGAGAGATATGAACAGCGCCGGACCCCTTTGCTGGCAGTTGAGCAAGAGTTGAGTGTTCGAGAGTTGGCAGTTGGATCGAGAGTTCGTGTGCACGGCAGTTGAGTGGTCGAGAGTTTGTTTTGCAGTGCGCAGTTGGCAGTGAGCAGTTGAGAAGTGAGTTGGAAGGACGAGACGTGCAGTCACACCTGCGTTCTCTCCGTTCCTGTCTTTTCGTGCTTCGTGTGGGGATCGATCTTGTGTGGAGCCGCTGACCTGCGTTGGGTGCTTTGGAGCTTGGTGCACGGACCTCGTGGGCGGCGAGAGGATCGGAGCTTGGAGCAAGACCTCGTGGTGTGCGGTCGGGCCGAGCGGGCAGGTGTTGGACAGCAGCAGAAGAAGACGACAAAGACAGATAAGCTGAGCTCCGCGTATACATTTAACATAACATGTTCTTTTTATTAATTCACATCCCCTGTTTGTATTTTATATCTGTGTGTGTGGGATCTCAATTTAGTGCCTTATTTCATTACCGGCACGTGCTTTTACTGTCTTTGCCTTTTCCTGAATAAACCCTTATATTATTTTTGTACATATAACTGAACGCAGTTTACCGGGTGGTTGATTTCAATCGATGAGGCTGCGGGGCTCTCGCCATTCCCCTCCATTCCACGTGCTTGGGTGTTTTAGGTTTTGGAATCCGCCAATGAGTTTCCGCCTCGGGAGTTAAAGCCTTCGTGATCGGCAATCCGCAACTCTGGTGTTAATCGGAGTTGCGCGACAGTATGTATGTATGAACATAGATGAAACTCTTGGGATTTTATCAAATAAAATGAATAAATGATTATTTTTGCAAAACGACCCTGACCTACTGCAAATGACAAGGTGAAAAGGGCAGAGAGAGGATGTGCAAGAGTAGCAAAGCATGTTTTCGGGACACGTGAGCTGTCGCCGTCCGGTCCAACAGCAGAGTCAGAGTCGAGGGTTAAAATAACCTTCTCCACCTTCACATGTACAAAAGACATGGAGCCCAGTACCCGTATTCATAAACATACTTACATCGAAGTATAACACTTAAGTACCTCCTAAATTAGGTTTTACGAACAAGTTGGATTCAATGTGCTACTTATCTAATGTATTACACTCAACTTCATGCTTATATTTGAGACACCTCCAGGGGTGTCTTAAGTGAACGTAAGTTGGCCACACTGTATATTCTGTCCACTTTCGACCAGACAGCGAAGAGGAATGGCTGGATTGCTTCTGATAGCACAAGAACGGCTGGGTCGACGGCATACAATTCGTCGAGAACGAGTATTTCGTGACCGACTTCATCCGCTAGATGAGTACGATGATGTCGAACTATACCAACGATACCGCCTTGACCGGCAAACGATTTTGGATGTTATTGATGATAATGTTGATCCATTGACATTGCGAAACCACGCATTGCCAAGGGAACTTAAGGTTTTGGCAGCTATACATTTCTATGCGACCGGAGCCTTTCAGCCGACAGCAGGAGATACAGTGCATGTATCACAACCAACGATGAGTCGAGTTGTCTCTCAAGTCACCCATGCATTGCTTCGTTTACTGCAGGCTGTCGTGAAATTTCCAAAGGATCGAGACATTCCCACCATAGTTGAAGTTTCATGAAATTGCAAATTTTCCCGGTGTTCTTGGCCGTGTTGCCGGGACACATGTTTGGATTTTAAGTTCCACCCAGCACGAGTGGCGATATGTTCACCGGAAAATCTATTATTCAATAAACATTCAAGTAGTGATGGATGCGAGATACCGATTCATCAATGTCATTACCAAGTAGTCCATGAGCCAGGTCCAAAAATTTTGAAGTTGAGTACCAAGTTTGGGGACTAATTCCCACTATGATTTTTAGTTACACCAATGTCTGACGTCCATGAAAATGAGTGATGGACATTTCAAATGAGTAGCTTAATGCCATTTCCGACGCCATCTTTAAAAATGGCTGCCATTTTCAAGGAATATTCATGTAATTCAAAACTATTGCTGCATGGTAAATTCTGATGGTCAAATCTTAATTTGTACTTATCAAATGTTATTCACTTTATAATTTGGAACATGTCAATACTTATTTTAACCATTTTTATACATGTTTGCCAAGAATTTTGCTTAAAAATGCTTGGAAAATGCCTAAATTTGTTTTTTTTTAACTCGTCACTCCCAGAAGTTGTCTAAATAAGTTGGTTAAACCAAATTGGGGCAGATAGATCGAGATTTTCAGTAAAGGTAATGATTACCGACATGAGAATATTAGTCATAATTACTGTAGCCTCCGCGTTTTTGGTGAAAAATCCATTTATTTTGTTTGTATGCGGCCAAATTCTAAAACAAAATTATGGGTTAGGGGAAATAAAAATAGGCATAACGTTTGAACCACACAAGATAGGCCAACATATTACCACTCATAATGTGTGTCTTGAAGCCCTCGATGCATTGCATTAATTAATATGTAAATTGGATCAGTAATTAGGTCACCAGGGGTCACAAGGTCACGAAATTCAGGCACTACTGAAAATGAGTACATCGTCCAGCAAAATCTACTTTAAAAATCGGTTACACACATTTTCACAATTCTGATGCCTAGATAAGACCCTTACACCTATTGGTATGTGTTAAACCCATGTTAACAAGTTTACATACAATTAATTATTAATTGATGTGTGGGGCATGCGAAACTGGAAATATGTCCTCCAGTACGTTGTGCTTTGCTCTCTACCCAAAACAGCTTGTGCAATGTCTATGAAATTGTAGGGAAATAGAAAATGTTCTATGTTCTACTCAATGGCTATGTTTAGTCCTCTTCAAACCTAACCTCCATGGCATGCTGAATGAAATCTGAAAATGGTTTAGCCTATCGGTATCAATGTGACATACGAAGAGCTTGGTTTCAAAATGAAATAAATGCCAAATTTAACATTTTGGATTTTTTGTTGTCAAAAGATTGTCAAAGTGATGAAACTTTCCCTGGGCTTTTTCGTCCCAAAGTGCCGTAAATCCTGGGTTTCTTGGCAATAATAACATGTATATTATACATTTCCCTTTGAATTTTGACCTTTTCTGCCATTTTTCTTAAAACCTCGAAAATGGATTTATCTCGTTTTGGAGCCAAACTCCTCATATATATACACTGATAAAAATTCGTTTACAAGTTTTTGACGTTAATCCTCTTCGTTATCACAATCACTGTCGCAATCATCTGAGTCCTGTTCAATATCAGCACCATCATCGTAATCATCGTCTTCTTGTGCCATGTTGGTGCAACTCTGCAGTTTACATGCAGCAGTGCACTTTAGACCATTAATCATGCAAGAACAGTCCAACTGGCGGCAACTCTGTGCACACTTGCATGAGATGAGACTAAGAACGACATCTGGAGCCGGCAAGCCAGTCATCCACTGAATTATTAGTTCTCCTTCACTGTTTAATTCCCAGCCATGGCCTTCTGATGGCTTGGGGATGTCTGGAAAGCATTCTAGGCTTCGCCTCCAGATAGCAGCTTGGTAATTTGCACGAAGTGTGTGCTGCAGCAGTGTGTCTGCGCATGGTGGAAGCTGTCCAGATTCGACGTCGCCCTTTCTTGCACAGAACATATTATAGCGCAGATCGTTTACACCACATATCTTTGTGTTTTTAGAGTAAAGAAGACATGTGAACTCTTGGATTTGGTTGAAATCGTCTTGTGTCAGGTTCCACGATGCTCCAAGAGAGACAAAAGCATTTCGGAATATCTGATTCGTCCGCACAATTTGCAGACCTTTCATTTTTCCTTGGCTAGCAAGAGCGCTGATAGTGTCACAACCAGTCCAAGCATGAAGTCCTGGCAGTGCAGAGCACACTTCATGCCACAATGCTGCAGCGATTTTTGTGATGTCAATCATTCTAACGCGAGCTTTTGTTCCACGATGGATGAAAACTTTACTCTTGACGGCACTGCTTAGACCGAGACAGATGATGAAAACATCAGTGTCATCTGCCACCAAAACAATAGCCTGGTAATTCTCTGCAGCGGCATGCTGTGCATGTAGAAATAAACGAGTTTCAGCCTCCTCGTGGTTGGATCTGAGGACCTGGACCTCCTCGCATTTCTCTCTGGTGAGCTTAAAGCATTTTTCCTCACATGTGACGAACATTGTTTGGTCACCTAGCTTCTCCCTCTTGGTTTCTTCTTGCCACGATTCTGCCAGAAACTTGGTGAGCTTTTTTTAAGTTTCACTGCAGGCCAGCAAGCGTCGACAATTTTTATCTTGTGACCAGGTCTTATTCGATTGAATGTCATGCCTTCCTGTGATCCTCGGCTCACACGTTCAGCAGATTTGATGGACTGGTCCCTGTAGATGTCGAAGATCACATCAACGTGATCACTTCCCTGAGCAGCATGCAAGGATGATTCAAAGATATGATTAGACAGCTCTTCAAAAGTATGATTTTCTCCATGCAGTTTCTGTATGAGAGCCATAGCATCAATCAGTGTTGCACGTGGTTCGGGAACATCTTCTGCAGGGTCCACCATCTTTTCTAGATTTTCAGCAAGCGCAGCTTTGTTGGTTTTCTTAAGAGTGCCGTCAACATTTGCCAGCGACCATGGTAATGGCCCAAGAGGGTGACAAAACACGTCGTGCATGTTAAGCTTTCGGTTCTGTGCAATGAGTATCATGGTGACAAACAACCTCCTGTCAGCCTTCAGAACTATTTCCTTGTTTGTGCCCTTCACAGACTTCTTCTTGACTTCACCAAATGCTTTAAAGTTCAGCTTTTTGATTTTGTCATAGAAACCTACACCTTTTTCCAGGCGCTGCTCCTGAAATGTCTGGTAAGCCTCCTTCCCTTTTTGCAGTGCATTTAATAGGTCACTAGAAACCTCAGGGGTGGCAGCTACTCCAGTCGAGATACTGACAAGATCAGAAGGGTCATGGCCAAACGGATTTATCCAGTCGTTCTCTAGTAAGCCAACAATTGCTCTAACATCTGATTCGTCTTTCTGGATGCGAGGATTCCCGAGGTCAGAATGATGGAATTGAGTCTGGTTCTGGCCGATTGCCTCACGAAGTCACCTCACAGCAGCAGCACGATGTTCTGCTGTGAGATAGTAGCGTGATATAGCCCCTGGCTGGAGACTAAAGCCTTGTGTTCCTCCTGCAGTTTGTGTGTCCTTGTTGACTGTTTCCTCAGTTGTTTGATCGACTGCTATTCGGCCAAATGGATTGCCTTGTCTGAGCTGCACAGAGAAGTAGCCTCGCTTGAAATGCTGGTACAGCATTGGGCAGGTTTTTTCAAGCTGTGTCATCTGTGCATAGTACACTGGGAGGTATCTGGCATAGTTCACTTTGCTCAGAGCAAAGCACCAAGGGATCACCTGTTTAATACAAGCTAGGTGGAGAGTCCAGACACCCTCTCTGTCGGCTCTCAATAGCCCGAGCAAGATCTCGACCATATCGATGTACATCATCCAAAACTGTGCTAGCTGACCATGACTGTGACGCAGGACATCCAGATAGGCCACAAACAAGTCCATGATATATGTGCAAGAGTCGTCGGCCATTGCTGCAGCAAGAGTTTCATGACAGGTGTTCATATTAATGTTGTATAGTGTGTGGTTGGTGTTGTCCAGCTTGTGAGTATCTTCAGGGTGATGTGATTCCAACCAATTCTGGAATCCATTCCACGCAAGCCGCATCAATGCTTCATATGTCAACTTGTGGAAATGAACAGAGCGGTTGTACTGTTTGCTTTCCAATACCTTGTTGATGGATCCCTCGGCTATTACGCCGGATTCGACAGACAGGTCACGAAGTCCTGCATCTTTAAACATTTTCCCCATGCTGGACATAAAGTTACAGATGGTATGGAAATTTCCCATCATGAGCACAATTTTTCCATACTGGGTGGGATGCTTCCAAGCTATTTCAGTTGTCTTAGCAAACAGAGCTTGATGAGTACCATTGCAATGTTCTCAAGATGGAGTGAAGACATGATCTTTAAAGCATTGGAGAGAATCTCCTGCGCTGTTGCCATTTCTGTTGCGGGTGCATTTATAGAGGGCAGATAGCCTACAACATCTTCCATCACCTCCACATGACCCCTTGTCATGATGTTAAAACCTGTCCATGAGCTGACTTTCTGATGAAGTGGGTCGAGCAAACGCGTCAACACCCACAAGTGGTTTCTCCTCTGTGCTTTAGAAGCTGCATCTTCAAGAGTTCCAGACAAATCAGCTGTTTGTATTGCTGGCGGACCTTTTCTTTTCCCGACACTATACACTGGTAGCAGTTTATCCAATGATTGAATGGATCGTTTCTTCTCTTGTTTATCAACAACAGATGTTTTCTGTGCAGGCATACACGAAAATGATTTTGGTTGGACAATGATTCCATTGACTCTATGTGATGTTCCACCTCCACTCAGGGATTCTTCTAACCTGTCAATGTTGTCAAACGCTAATACTGTCGGGACAGAGTGGTGCACATCTGAAGGAAGAGAAACATCATCGCTGTTAACACTTGCTATTTTGTCAATACAGAGTGCTGTGTCAATCTCTTCCAGAGCTGTGTATGAACACCCATGTCCGAGTCTATTCAAGATTTTGATCAACTCAACATTACCAGTTAGTGTTTTGATAGCCCATGGAAGCAAGACATGTTTTGATGCTTTCACTGTGCCAACACTTACTGCAGTGATGACATCCTGTGCCATCGACCATGTTAGTCTATTTATGCGAGCAGAGCCGTTCTCACTTCCACCAAGTAAGATTCTCAAAAATCTCTGTAGAGTCGGTGGAACTTTCACATAATCTGGAGTGAGGTCTGCTGGCTGAGGAGGCCAATTGTCATTGAAGGGAGCGGCTTTAATTTCATCTCGCAGTGACATGGCTGCTTGGACAATTATGTTGTCATTACTGGCTTTTTCAAATGTTTCCAGCTTTGATTTCACGTGGATCAACTCAGCAGCTAACATCGTTTTGGTTAGGTTATCAGGCATTAGGTAAATGTGACGGTTCTCTGTGAAGAAAGTCAGTGAATCGCAGAACTGCATCTCTATACTGCGCCGGATATTTTTCTTGGTGGAATTGGTGATCTCACTTATGCCTGCAGACGCCATTGATGACACAAGCTTGGCTGTGATATCGAGCAGTGGAATAATCCTTGGATTTGAAAATAAATTGTTCCGGATGTATTCAAACACAGTTTTTAGTGATGCTTTCTCAACCTTTTGATATTGAATGTAGTCTTCTTCACTCGGTTCTGGAGTCTGCAGTTGCTCTCTTCTCTCTGGACGCGTGTAATCTCGGTAGCACGATTTATGGTAATGAGCCTCGGCTGCAACTATATCTCTTGCAGTCACGGCCAACACTCTGTCGTCATTACGGTTGATTGCAGCCTCCCTCACGGTTTTGTCTGACCGCAGCTCAACAGCTGGATTAAGAGCCTCTCTCGACCGTGTTCCCTTGATATACTTTGACACCTGCAGACAAAAGATGCATTTCTTTTCATACACTCTCTCGTTAGATGACGGCTCATCTCTGGAAGATCGTCTGGGCGCAGTATCGGGCACATTTGCCAAAGAACTGTTGGATTGCTCTTGAAACTTAGCTAATGACTTTTTGTGTGTAAAGTCTGACCTGCAAGCCCTGTGATAGTATATTGGAACATGCGGAAGTTCAGCTGGGCTCTCTTCAGCAAGCTGAAGAATGGGTTAAAAATTTCGTATGGTCGCTGCATTGCAAAGTGTCTGCCATGAGTCGTTGTCATTTGGCTTGCTCAACTCATGCAGGGCTGATTTCTTGCTGCAAATGATACATGTTCCTGTCCCATGCTCCAGCTTTCTCCATTTAACCATTACTTCCGATTGAGACATTTCAAAATTGTTTATAAACCATGTATATATAGGTGGAATGGCACTTTTGGGCAGAAGATCTAATCGTCATCCATGCAATCTGAAATGAGAAAATGATGGGGGAAAATTACCATACTTGTATATGCAGTTGAAATGTGAATCTAGCTAAACAAATCTGAAAATCAATATCTTTTTCCTTCAGCTGAAAATAATACCAACAAGTAAAGCTACATTCAAAGTACACCGCCCACATGCGAAATAATTAAATATCCTACAGCGCAGCATTGCCGGGGCGCCTCCGGCGCCCGGCAATACTGCAGTGCAGCTCATTGAGGCTGCATTGGGAGGGAGAGGTGTACACTAATTGATTGATTAATTGTATAATTAAAATCAATAAAAGATTATCACAAAATATTTTCATAATCAATTGGCTAATAGCATAACTAAACCACTCATGCTTCATCCGAAGATGTATCTTTTAGAAATTAAATTAAATAAGTCATTAAGAAAAAATTAAATAATTAATTGATGAATCAATAAATAATTAATCGATTAAATGATAAATCAATAAATCAAAAATATCCTTGATAGCCACATCACTTGGTCACTCATGTCCAAATATTAGCTTCCCAGCTCAAAAGGTGCCTGAGATATTGGCCAAATGAGAAAGAAAATAAATAAATGATTAATAATGAAAATAAATAAATAATAATCATTAAAAAATTAAATTATTAATCAATTTGGTCAGAGAACACATAAACTACCACTATTTCATCAGAATCTGTAACTTAAAAAAAAAGTTTTTTTTGTCATTAATCAAATAATTAAATAATTAATCGATTAATTGATTAATTAATAAATCAAAAATATCCTTTGCAGCCAAATCACCTGGTCATTGGCATGTCCAAATATCAGCTTCCTAACTCAAAAGGTGCCTGAGTTAATGGTCAGAAGAGAAAGGAAATTTGATTAATTAAATAAGTACTTAATTAATCGCTAATAATTAAATAACTCCTCAATTTATTGATTAATCAAAAAAAAAAAAAAGGTTTTTGACAAAGGACTTGCTCACTATTGTGCCGAAATTTCAGCTTCCTAGCTCAAAGGATGGCTGAGATATCGCCCGGAAAAACAAACAAGAAAGAAAACAAGAAAACAAGAAAACAAGAAGGAAACCAGAGTGAAAACTGAGTACTCTCTTTCAGCGTGTGTCACTGCCGAGCCCCCTTTGGTGCCCGGCAATGACGATTTGCAATGCCTGGAGATGGCATAGGAAAGGAGCGGTGTACAACAAGAAAGAAACCAGAGTGAAAACTGAGTACTCTCTTTCAGCGTGCGTCACTGCCGAGCCCCCTTTGGTGCCCGGCAATGACGATTTGCAATGCCTGGAGATGGCATAGGAAAGGAGCGGTGTACAATATAAATATAAAATATTGTGTCCTCAATACATTTCTAGCAAAACATGTAGCCCTCGAAATCCGAGTAAGTACGGTCGCCATCGCTGAATCGACTCGACGATCGCGTACGCTTCCTTTTTGACAGATGAATGCCTCCGCTCAGCGGAGGTGAGAGTCCGCGAAAAGAAAGCCACAGGGCGCCCCCCCTGGGAGAGAGTCGCCGCTATCGCATGATCCGAGGCATCACTTTCTAAGACGAAAGATTCGCTCAGGGCGAACGTCACCACAGCGGCGCCAGCGATGTCGGCCTTAAGGCCCCCGAAGGCCGCCAAGGCGGCCGGGCTCATGGGGAACGTGTCGCAGGCCACGAGGGGGCGGAGCTTCGCGGATAAATTTTGCACCCACTTCGAATAGTGGGCGAACAGCCCGAGAGCATGCTTCAGCGAAGCTCGATCGCCGGGCGGGGCCATATTGAGCAAAGGTCGCAGACGTTCCTTATCTGGAGAGACTGAGCCATGGGTCACGGTGTACCCCAGAAGATCTATCGTGAGTTGAGAGTAACGACACTTAGCATCATTCATGGTTAGGCGATACCTATGCGCGACCTCGAGGAAGCGCTTCAGATTAGCATCGTGATGCTCCCGGTCATACCCACAAACCGTAATATTGTCCAGGTAGACAAAGACATCTGTCAAGTTCTCCTTAGTAACGAGGTCGTCCATAGCCCTCTGAAAACAGGCGACCCCGTTCGTCACCCCAAAAGGTAATCGGGTGAACTGGTATAACCTTTGACCCGATTCAAAGGCGGTATAGATGCGATCAGCCCTAGAGATGGGGATCTGATGATATGCACTACGCAGATCGAGAGTGCTGCAGACGGAGTACTGGGCCACCAGTCGTACTAGCGCGTCCTTCCCCGGTAAGGGGTAGGCGTCCAGCTGTGTAAAGCGATTAACCGTCTGTGAGTAGTCGATTACCATGCGCCGGCGATGGGCCTCACTTCGCACCACTAAGACCTAGGCCCGCCACGGCGACCGGCTAGGTTCGATAACACCGTCCTTTAAGAGTTGGGCCGTTTCTTCCGCAATGAATTGCGCGTCCGCTCGTGAGTAGCGCCGCAATTTTACCGCTACAGGAGTGCAGTCAGTGGTCAGGTTGGGGAACAGCGAAAGAGGCTCAATTTCCATTTTCACGAGTGCCCACACAGCAAGCGTGTCCGTCCCACCGAATTCAATTTCCAAACATCCATGTCGCTTAAGAAAATCGTGTCCTAACAGGATGTCAGCACATAAGGCAGGCAAGACCATGAGATGTACATCGGAAAGCATGCGTCCCTTTATCACAAGTTTCAATCGACATTCCCCCTTCGTGCTGAGCCGTAGTCCCAGGGAGGCCATGAAGATCCGTCGTGTAGTCCCGATGACCGGCCACCCATGTTGACGCACCAGCCGCTGATCGATGAAACTATCCGTAGATCCTGTGTCGACTAGGGCCCGCGCAAAAATGCCTTCGACCAAGAGCGGGATAATGGCCTGATCAAGGCCAGAAGATCCGGCAGGTATTGCGCCGTCTGAGCGAGAAGATCGCGCCTCGCGCGTGGATCCCACACCGGCTGCAGTTTTCCGGTCGTTTGAGGAGCCTCCGGAGGGCCCCCGTGCCAAACGCATAGTTGGTCGTGCCGGACCAAGAGCGTGTAGTTCGTACGAGCCGCCGTCAGATGGCGCTCGTGTCACGTGTGAAAGATCGCAGTCAATTGTACTTTCATGTGCTCGATCAAGAGCGTGTAGTTCGTCCGAACTGCCGTCAGATGGCGCTCGTGTCATGTGCAGCGTTTGTTGCACAACAGGAGGAGCTTTTAAAGCCGGAACTTTTTGTTTGTTTGAGGAGGGCGTTCGAACGCCAGTCAAGGTCGGTCGCTCCGCGGCCGGTCGCGTTCGCGCCATTTGTTTCGGCGGCCCGGTGTATCTCACCAAGGACGTGCGTGCAGCCAGGGGCTGCAGGAGGAGGACCGCTCATCAAGGCCGGGTGAGGCGCCCCACTCTGTGCTCGGTCCGTTGGCTCGGCGATAAGCCCATTCAAGGTCACGCGTGCTCGTGTGCCCCGCGCGGCCTTCTTGCAGACTTTAGCAAAGTGTCCTTTTGTAGAACACAAATGGCATATGGCTTCCCGAGCCGGACACGCTGACTTGGGATGTTGTCGGTTGCCACAGAAGTAACACGTCGCGGTCCGGTCAGGCCTGGGCCTGGCTGCTGTAGCTGCTGCCAGGCCAGAATCCGAGTCCACCTCGGGAGCGGCCAGGGGCTCGGCCGTAGTCGAGCCCGCACCCGTATCCTCGGCGGTAGCCCTCTCCAGTCGCGCGAGTTGAGAAGTCCCCGCGACGACCCGTGCATGGTCATAAGCGGTGGATTGTTCCCGGGCCTCAGTGTAAACGTTGGCCAACTGTAGGGCCTCCGCGAACGTCAGGTCAGCTGTCTCCAAGAGCCTGAGTCTCAGATTTGTAGAGCTGATCCCAGAGACGAAAGCATCTCGGACAGGATCGTCCTGGACTTGCTCGTGTGTCCGTACCTCTTGAGTACTGTCCGCGAGGAGGTGCCGCAGCTCCTGAGCGAAGCGATCGATCGACTCGGTTGGCTGTTGACGCCGCGTGGCGAGCAGATGCCTGTTGTACACCACGCTCCGTTTCTTAATGTAGAGTCGCTTTAGCTCTTCCACGGCGGCATCGTACGTCGTACATCGTGCGATGCTCCTGTAGACGTGGTGGTCGACTTTGGTCTGTAGCACAGACAGCTTCGTTTCAGCGGTGGGAATGGCATCCTGGGCGTCGAACTGGTTCTCCAGCGTTTTGAGCCAGTTAGTGAACACCGAGCCCGAATCCTCAGCTTGTGGGTCGGCGCCGAGTGTCGGTACATTGATCATCTTGTGTCCCGCCATTTCCGTAGATCTTAATTGAGATTAAGTGTCGTGGAAATCAATCAGGTCCACAACTTTGTCCCATAGGTAGGTTTAATCTCAATTAGATCTCTGGCATCATCCTGTAAAAATATAATCATGCAATATATATCAGGATCTTGGTATCATACAGAGAGGACCGATAATAATAGTCAAAGCAAGCGAGTCTAGTATATATGTGCGAGTCTAGCATATACGTACCATTCAAGACTACATGTAAAGTAAATGTCAGAGGAGTGGCTCAGCGTCGCGGATGTCCCAGGTTTTATAGATGCCCTTCAGTGGCTGAAACGAGTATCTCTCCTGGGTTCAACTTTGGTATAATTTCACTACACCGTGTACAGTTGGATCGTCATTTCCTGGGATCGCGCCGACCTTCTGCGATATTAGGGACGGCTCCGCTGGCGCTGGTCCACCTCCTATAAAAGGGAAAATGATTTTGTAACAATAAAAAATTATTTTGCAATTAATGTAAAATCAACTACAATACAGAAACCAACTGAATAAAAATGGCATAACAGAAGATTGAAACCATTCTCACCTGTTTCAGCAAGTTCTTTTCTGTGCGCGCGGTATTCATCCTTCATAACTGAGCACATGTTCTGCCATTTTTTCTGGTAGTTCTTGTCACTCCTTACCACGGTAGGATTTCTTCTATTCATGGCCTCGGTTATCTTAACCCATGCGTCATGCTTCTTTCTGTTCGAAACGGCAGCAGAAAACTTCGATACGATGACATCAATATGCTTTTCATACTCTTCGCACAGTCAAAATTTTTCAGCATCAGTGAAATTTTTCTTTCGCTTCGTAGACGTAGTGTTCCCCACCATGATGAAAGGTGGAAAGAATGCCTAAGGTCTTCCTAGCGACTTACAACAGCATTAAATAATAGCATTTGGTTTTGAACCCAGTTATGTAGTCCCGTCCTTATGTCATGGCACTCAGCCAAACCACAGAAACTGACACAATTGTGCAAGAAATGTGATCATTAACCCTAGCAAGGCCAGTCAAAACGGTTAGGTGTTATGCCTATATTTAGGTGTCACACTGAGTGAGGTGTAACACTTAAGGTCATTTATGAATACCGACATAAGTCTTTGTCCTAGGTAAGTGTCACACTTGGAGTTTAAGTGTACTTAACATGAGAACGTTTATGAATACGGGCCCTGGTTGCCTAAAATTATGGCTTGCATGGTTGCAAGAGGACACCTCCCCCCTGCCCCCCAAAGACATAGAGGTGCAGGGGACATGGCTGGAGGTGCCACGCACTGTGACCATGCCTCCCAGGTCCAAGACCGCAGTAATGGCAGAATTGGCAGCAGGTGCTCACCACATTGCCCAGCTTGGGTTAGTGGAGCCATGGTCCTCACAGGGTGCTGAAGGATTGATGGTGGGTCACATCCTCATGGGCCTATGTTGGCGGTCCGGCAGTTCAACTTATCCGATAGCCCCCGCACGGTAAGGGGCGGAGCTGTCGTAGGCAAGTATAGTAGTGTGGTAGAAGTCACCGGAGGAGGCGGATCCACATGCTTGCCAGTCCACCTTGATAAAAGCAAAAATTTGGTGGAAATTGATTGGCCCATTGGGATAAAGGGAAACTCGGAGTGGTGGATGACACTCATGGACCCGACCAACCTGTGATGACCTGCACTTAAGGTAAGGTGCCTTGATGTTTACTGTCCTAGGTGTTCAGTTTTGCTTTTAAATTGGGACATGGGTAATTAGGATGGGAGCGGGCAAGAGTGACCAGGTCAGTAACTGGATCGGTTTAGGAACCAAAAATGTCTTGTGTGATGTTTGTTATGTGAAAAGGATTGAGTTGTGTTTGGGGAGTGAATGTGTGTATTATAACATGTATGCAGGCCATGGCAATGTAGGAACACAATCACCATTTTTGCATTACAGTGTTTGAGAATTGAATGACAGCGGGGGAGGAAATGACACGTTGGATTTTGTGGGTGGGGAAGGTGTGTGTGTCCACAGGAATGGATTAACCTCGGGAGGAATGGTGACTGCGGCCCCCCTTGAGGTAATTTGTCCATGGCAGCCAGTCGAGAATGGAAATGGTGACCAGTCGGAGGGGGGTCTGGTTGAGTGACCAACGGCGGGGAGAACCTTGGCGACCCAGGAGAGGCCGAGAGAGCCTGGATAGTGCAGAGACCCTCCCCAGCAGGACGTACAGCAAAGGAGCTGTTTGGCTGTCGGGGACCGAATAGTTCAAGGGAGGGGGCGGGGGGGGGGGGGGGGGGAGGAGGAGGGGTGAGTGAAGAAGTCGTAAGTCGAGTGATTTGTTTTTGGACTGCAGGCACCACAGCCTGAAGCGCCCCTCCCATCTTGGTTGTACGGTACCTACCCGCTACCTAATTGAGGATCACACGTGTGAGTAATGACATTTAAGACATGGTCTTGCAAGGTTGGAATGCGTGCTTTGGATTATTGAGTTTATTTGTGAGTGTGTGGGGGAAGTTCCACTGATCCAGTCCCTTAACTGTACTGGAAGGACAGGGCCCGCAGAAATTTGGATGAGGTAAATTGGGATGGCTTCGCAGGTAACGTTGGGTATTGTGGCATTCATTGAGGTATGTGGTCTTTAGCAGGGGGTTGTACAAATGTTGTTGAATTTTTGGTTAAGGTTTTGTCTGTTAAGGTAGTTTGTTGGGATTTCTAACATTTACGTCCCGTCCCAGGAGATAGGAGCGAGGAACAAAAATAGATTTGTACATATTGTTACGGACTAATGATTGTGGTTATGAGTATTGCTGTTGGTTCGAAGTATTCGAGATATTATGCATAGTGACTTAAGGGAACGGGTTGTTGTGAGTAAAAGATTTAAAAGCGCTCCTGGTGCAATGTGGAAAAAATCCGGATCGAGACCGGAAGAGGTGGAGCGAAGAAAAGGGAGGTGGGAGGAGATCGGAAGGAGACGTGGTGGTGGAGGCTCCGGGCTGAGCGCTCGACGTACAGTGCGAGGGAACCTTGCGTCCTTAAAAGGGAGTTCGGTCGATAAGAAATATCGCCGGAGTGCAGGGAGCCTGTGTCGCCGGGTACTCTCAGCAAGGTTCCGGAGGATCCAGACCTTGAGAACCCGGGTTGGAGCGAAAGCCGCCCGCCATTCTGGCCACGCGAGCACCCTGCAGGGAACAGGCTTTCGTCGTGTCGGCTGGGCATTATTCCCTGGTGGATTGCCGGGAACGGCCGTGCCAGAGAGGGGCATGTGCAAATTCTACGGAGGTTTGCGGGTTGAACCGCAACGTGTACATCGGAGCGAATCTTTGTGAGGTTCCTCTCCACCGCTGTGTTGCTGGGGGCTGAGCACGTGACCTCTGGGTCGTCTCGCTCGTCGACGCCTCAATTCGAATCTTTGTGAGGTTCCTCTCCACCGCTGTGCTGCTGGGGGCTGAGCACGCGACCTCGGGGTCGTCTCGCTCGTCGACGCCTCAATTACCATCGGGCCTCGACTCCCCGATCGCGGGAGCGCACAGACATTGGGACTTCGCCTTGGAGTGGAGTAGAGACATTGGGGGAGGTGCCGTGAGTGTGGGGTTGAGGGGCTTGATAAGGATATTATCATAGGATTTGAAAGTAGGGGTGATTGCCCCATTGCTGTATGGCTCTTTGTGTGTGATTGCCCTATTGCTGTATGGCTTGCCCCATTGCGGTATGGCTCCTTGTGTGGGATTTATAATATATTTTGGTTTGCTTATAACCGGGTGTGGTTGCATCATTTGACTCGACTGTTTCATTTGCTGGATCCAGTGAGGGATAAAAACATCTTTCTGCCGGGGACCCTCTCGGGGTCCGGAGGTCCACCAAGACCAGGGGTAAGGCGGGGGGGGGGGGGGGGGGAGACCCCGTAACAGAAATTGGGGGCTCGTCCAAATTGATATTCGCAGACTCGCAATTGGGTCTGTGTCCGGGATATAAAAAAATTCCTAAATTTAGTCCGGGAAAGAATTCCCAAGTTTGGAACTTTTTCCAACATTCCCAATTTTTTTCCAAAAACAAACAACAACAACAACAACAACAACAACAACAAAAAAAAATATTATATATATACTTTTGTTTTTGTTTGTTAGAAATTTCTTGTGTGAAGGTTAACAGGTGTTACCAGTAGTCACTATGGCATTTGACGCAGAGAAGTTTACGGTGACCCCAAGTGAAGCACAGTTCAGAGCGTTAGTAAAATCGGACCTCTGGAAATTGGCCAAACATTTTAGCTTGGAGGTCCGAACTAATATGAGGAAGGCAGAGTTGCAGACAGTGGTGATACAATCTATGGTGGGCTTAAAAGCATGGGAAGAGGTAGCCTGGGATTGGTTACCAGAAGAACAAGAAAATGTGGAGCTCCGGAAACTGGAGATGCAATTACGGAGTCAGGAAAGGGAAAATGCACAGGAGCGAGGACTCCAGGAAAGGTTAGAAGAGAAACAAGCAGAAGAAAGAAGAGTGGAAAGAGAACTCCAGGAAAGGTTAAAAGTACTGGAAAGAGAACTCCAGGAGAGGTTAGAAGACAAAAAAAACCAGAGGAAAGGAGAGTGGAAAGAGAACTCCAGGAAAGGTTAGAAGACAAAAAAAGAGAGGAAAGGAGAGTGGAAAGAGACCTCGAAGCAGAGGAGAGAAGAGCCAAAAGGGAGTTAAAGGACCGTGAATTGGCGCATCAGCAGGAAATTAAAGTCAAGGAGCTGGAGTTAATAAGAGAACGGGGAGAGGTACCATCCCTGCTGACTGGTTCGACACCGAGTCAGAACACCTGGGATGTTGGCAGACATGAGGCTGGTCCCACCCTTCAATGAGAAGGAGGTAGCCAAGTTCTTTCCACACTTTGAGAAAGTGGCTCAACAGTTAAACTGGCCTGAGGAGTACTGGTCCATACAGTGGTGTAGTCTAGTTTTTTGTAGTGGGTATACTGTGATTTTCCCTTCCAGCCTCATAGTCACCCGTCCCAGAGCGACGCGCCCCGGAGCGACACCCGTCCTGAAGCGACACCCCATAAGCACCACCACACAGGTGACGTCAGATCCAAGTCACAGGTCACGGAAGCCCCAATGCCATTAGTCAGTGCTTCTTAACACAGACGGGGTGAATTTTATCAAATCAAATCAAATTTTATTCATATAGTGCATTTTATGAATGAAAGTGTGAAAGTTCTGTCACGAAACTATGTTGTTACGTCTCCTCGCGCATTTTTAAGTGGGTATACGGAAATCCTGGACCTTTCCTAGTGGGTATACGGCATATACCTGCGTATCACGTAGAATACACCACTAGGTCCATACTAGTGCAAAGTGTTCTGGTGGGTAAAGCTCAAGAGATTTATTCAGCTTTACCGATTGACCAGTGTGCAGATTATGAGGTATTGAAGAAACACATTCTCAAAGCCTATGAATTGGTCCCGGAAGCTTACCGGCAGAAATTCCGGAATGCCAGGAGGAGGGAGAGTGAGACCCACGTGGAGTTTGCCAGATTGAAAGAAACCATGTTTGATAGGTGGTGCGATTCGAAAGGAGTTGGGGAAGACTTCGAACTATTGTGACAATTGATCCTGGTGGAGGAATTCCAACAGTGTGTCCACGAGGACATTAAAATACACCTGGAGGAAAGGAAAGTACCAAAGTTGTATGAGGCAGCGACCATGGCAGATGACCATGCCTTAACCCACAGGATGGGGTTCCGCAACCCCAACTTCGCGCCTAGACTTAGCCAGGGGAGCTATGGTACGGCAGGGTCGGAGAACGAAAATTCATGGGGGCGGCCTCGAGAGGAAGACCACTCTAATAGCACGACTTCTAAAAATCAGAAGACAACAGTTCCAAGACAGACTTATCTTACGGGGGGCTCGAGGCAGACCACATGGTTCCTCTCCGGGCCTACTTGCGCTTTTTGCCATAAACCAGGACACTTGATGTCCCACTGTCATGCTTTGGGAAAGGAAAATCAGGAGCGGAGTCCGACTAGTACAACTCCGAATGCGATGGTAAACGTGAGAAATCGCCTGCAGAAGAGTTACCAACCATTTATTTATGAGGGGTTTGTCTCACTGGAGGGAGACGCGGCTAACCCAAGACCTGTTAGGGTATTGAGGGACACAGGAGCACATCAATCCTTAATGCTTGAAGGCATTTTGCCATTGTCGGAGAGTACAGCAACTGGTGATAGTGTTCGGTTACAAGGGATCGGTGGCTGGGTTAGCGCTCCCCTTCATGTCATCAATCTAGAGTCTGATTTGGTGTCAGGACCGGTCACCGTGGGGTTACAACCCACTCTTCCTGTAGAGGGAGTATCAGTTGTGGTTGGGAATGATTTGGCCGGGGGCAAGTTTCTAGTAACCTGATGGTTGTGAAAAAGTCCGATATGGGAAATACCACCACACCAGTCAGGGATGGAGGCAAAGTTGGCAAGCTTTTTGTCGGTGGACTGAACTTCAAAACAAAGGAAGAGGTTCTGGAGTCTACCTTCAACAAATATGGACCGCTTTTGGAAGTGCTGCTGATAAAAGACAGGGAGAGCCAAAAGTCAAGAGGGTTTGGCTTTGTCACATTTGAAAACTCAAAGGACGCCAGAAATGCAGAAAAGGATCTGAATAACCAGGAGTTGGAGGGTCGGACCATAACAGTAGGGAAGGCATTTCGTCGGCGTCGAGGGGGCTACAGAAGAGGACAACTTGGCGGTAGTGTTGGTGGTGGCCGCAGCCAATATTGCTATGGAGGCTCCCAGAGTTACTGCAGCTCCCGAAAGGACGACTATCAGGATAGCGGCCGAGAGGGAGACCATTATTCACGTGACTACAGTGGCAGGTGGTCCAACCGTGAATCTTAGGGAAGTTGGAAAGAGGTGAAGCACTGAATGCTGCGGAGCAGCCGAGCCAAAATTCCGACACGGATCAACCGTGAACGCCACGTTCCTAAAGGCGTCCAGGTAGTGAACTTTCCTACATGGATTAACCGTGAACGCCATGTTCCTAAAGGCGTCCATGTAGTAAACGTTCCTGCACGGACTAACCGTGAACTTCACGTTCCTAAAGGCGTCCATGTAGGGAATACTCAACTCGGCCTCCCGGGGAAAAGTGCTATCAGGAGGCAATAGGTGGTTTGTTGACAAGTTGGCCTGCAAAGAAAGTTTTCGCGGTGGTCAAACTTTCTTTCTTGAGGGGGGGAAGTGTTACAGACTAATGATTGTGGTTATGAGTATTGCTGTTGGTTCGAAGTATTCTAGATATCATGCTTAGTGACTTAAGGGAACGGGTTGTTGTGAGTAAAAGATTTAAAAGCGCTCCTGGTGCAATGTGGAAAAAATCCGGATCAAGACCGGAAGAGGTGGAGCGAAGAAAAGGGAGGTGGGAGGAGATCGGAAGGAGACGTGGTGGTGGAGGCTCTGGGCCGAGCGCACGACGTACAGTGCGAGGGAACCTTGCGTCCTTAAAAGGGAGTTCGGTCGATAAGAAATATCGCCGGAGTGTGGGGAGCCTGTGTCACCGGGTACTCTCAGCCAGGTTCCGGAGGATCCAGACCTTGAGAACCCGGGTTGGAGCGAAAGCCGCCCGCCATTCTGGCCACGCGAGCACCCTGCAGGGAACAGGCTTTCGTCTTGTCGGCTGGGCATTATTCCCTGGTGGATTGCCGGGAACGGCCGTGCCAGAGAGGGGCACGTGCGAATTCTACGGAGGTTCACGGGTTGAACCGCAACGTGTACATCGGAGCGAATCTTTGTGAGGTTCCTCTCCACCGCTGTGTTGCTGGGGGCTGAGCACGTGACCTCGGGGTCGTCTCGCTCGTCGACGCCTCAATTCGAATCTTCGTGAGGTTCCTCTCCACCGCTGTGCTGCTGGGGGCTGAGCACGCGACCTCGGGGTCGTCTCGCTCGTCGACGCCTCAATTGACCATCGGGCCTCGACTCCCCGACCGCAGGAGCGCACACAGACATTGGGACTTCGCCTTGGAGTGGAGCAGAGACATTGGGGGAGGTGCCGTGAGTGTGGGGTTGAGGGGCTTGATAAGGATATTATCATAGGATTTGAAAGTAGGGGTGATTGCCCCATTGCTGTATGGCTCTTTGTGTGTGATTGCCCCATTGCTGTCTGGCTTGCCCCATTGCGGTATGGCTCTTTGTATGGGATTTATAATAGATTTTGGTTTGCTTATAACCGGGTGTGGTTGCATCATTTGACTCGACTGTTTCATTTGCTGGATCCAGTGAGGGATAAAAACATCTTTCTGCCGGGGACCCTCACGGGGTCCGGAGGTCCACCGAGACCAGGGGTAAGGCGGAGGGGGGGGATCCCGTAACAATATTTGAATTGTTGGTTTAAGGGGCGCATAATGTAAAGCAGAACAGGTAAGTTAGCTACGGCTCGCTTCCCACAGCCCCTCCTAATTTATTTCAGAGGCTAATTTGGTGCGAGTCGGTAAGTGGAAGGGCTGGAATGGTAATGCCTGCATTGAACCTTGCAGGAGCTACGGTTCTGGGGGGAGGGGGTGGGACTGTGTTATGTCTGTGGGGGTAGATGATGTAATACCATAGGAAAGGCAGGATCGTAAAGGTATAGCATGGACCGTGGGCACGTAGGAAGCCAATGTTGATGTATTTAAGCAGGGAAACTGGAGCTTAAGATTGTTTATGTGTCTTCGCACGGGGGGTGAAGCTGTGTTAAGTAGATAGGGGTTATGATTAGTTTCCTCCAGTGTGCGATTGCCCCAGGTGGCTTTTCCCAACATTTTAATAACGAGGCCGGAAATAAAAACCCTCGTTCCACCAACACCAACAACTGCCGACAGAAACCGAAACATTCCCGAGCAGAGTAGAACGTTCTCGATAGACAATTAATCCCGCCCACCAATCGAGCAAGGAAAAAGGCAATGCCCCGAAGTTCGTCATTGGTCGAGCCCGATCATGGGGCGATTCGGTGGAACTCGGCGATTGGTCGGGATGACGTCAGAGTGAGAATGTTCGGGCAGGAAAAGAGGAAGAATCAGGCAGACTCTCTCTCTCGTGCTGGCTTTTGGTGGAGGTGGTCACCTTTTGTCTCTGGCTCTCGGATGCGGCTGGGATTTGGGAGCGATTTTGAAGGAGCGAAATGGAGCTTTTGCTGTGCCGGCAGCATCTCGACAGAGGCCTCATGCCTTTGTCGGCCATGTCATCTTGTTCGCTCAGGCACGGGAGGGCGGAACCTGGCCATCACCACCACTCGCTGAGGACCCCTTTGGAGACAGACAAGGCCGGCCGTTTACAAGAAAACATTTCTTTTCTTTTTGTCATTCTGCTTGTGTGTTTTTGTGTCAGCGTGGAGGGTCCCTCAAAGTTGCAAATATTTGTTTTACCTCAGCCTTTACTTTGCATCGATTTATTTAATGAAACCATTATATGTTGCATTTCATTTGTTGTATTGTTGATTTTCCTTCTCATTTCTGTGTTTGTGGGTTCGTGTATAAATACCCTGGCCTCCGTGCATGTAGGGACCTTTTTCCTTCACTCGGGCACGCCAAACTGACCGCCAATTTTCGGTTTGATCGCCCCGAGTAAGACCGACCGGTCTCAGGATATCAGTCTCAGGCTGGTGTTCATCGGCCACGGCCTTGACAGAATGTATGCATATATGTATGTACAGAGATGAAACTCTTGGGATTTCATCAAATAAAATGAATAAATGACTATTTTTGGGAAACGACCCTGACCTACTGTAAATGACAAGGTGAAAAGGGCAGAGAGAGGATGCGCAAGAGCAGCAGAGCATGTTTTTAGGACACGTCAGCTGACACCATCCGGTCCAACAGCAGAGTCAGAGCCGAGGGTTGGAAGAACCTTCTCCACCTTCTCAGGTGCAAAAGACACAGAGTCCAGGAGCAGTTTGATATGGCAGGAAAGGATGGGGATGGTCCCCTTCCAACCGGGAGTGATGCGTTGGGGATACAAGATTTGAAAGCAAACACAAGATTGAGGCATTCAGCCTTTTCATGAGCGGAATCGGCTGTGGGGTCATTTGAAGAGAGGGATGGAGGGGGACCATACTCCTGAGGCAGACTAACAAGGCGCCATCAGGTTTTAAAGAAAGAAGATAAGGTTGACAGTTCATCCTTAAGGTTGGACAGATGTTCTTTTCTGGCTGTCCGAAGAGTAGAACCGAATTCAGTTTCACACAATGTACATTTCTATGGGTGTTTTCCATTGTGATTTTTTACGGAGTGCGCTCTTTCACACAGACTTCGAATACACACGATGGGAGAATGAATCAAAATAACCATTGTTTGCGCGTCTGTGCTTATCTGTCTGGATGTGTAGCGTCAGTCGTCCAACGCGGCTCCGGTTGGCGAGAAGAAAGGCCTTGATGCGCCCCCGTTCGCCTGCTCCAGTCGCAAGCCTCGCTCGCACGTGAACGTCAGGAGAGATAATGGCGCTCCAACGTCCGTCGCCCAGCAGGTAATTCGCAGTTCGCAAAAGGAAGAAGGGTCCAAAAGGAGCAAAAGGGAAGGGCAGAAGGGAGGTCTTGGAAGGGCAGAAGCCAAAGCGAGAGGAAGAAAATGCCGGTGAGTGAGTCGTTTTTGTAACGCGTGGTGTGACGTCAGCCTTCCCCCTCCACCAACCAGTGCCTCATTTACTCATCACCTTTCGTGCCTTTTTACGTCACCGGCGCTTCTCCTCCAACCAGTGCGTCGCTTGTTGGTAGTTCGTTCGCACCCGTTGGTAGTTCGGCCACTGATTGGCCATGGTGTCATCGGTCGGTGGCCAATCAGTGTGTTGCTCCTTCACCTTCCTTACCCCCAATCATGGGGAAGCTTTTTGTCCCTTCCCCCACCAATCACATGCCCTTCCCTGCTCTGCCAATCGGTGGCCTGCTCTTTGTTTGCCCCTCCCCTGGCCAATCACCAGTTCTCCCTGGATGTGGCTCTCAGCCGGCCTGGTCGATGTGTGTTTCTTTGTGGTGATGCAACTGGCTGCAGCTGCATCGGCGGTGCCCCAAACTGGCATCCTGCCTGTTCTTCCTGTAAATCTTGTGGCGGCGGGGGAATTAATTAATGTGGTGCACAAATGGATCTTGCTAATGTATGTGATGAGCTGCCATACGGGACAAAGGGAAGATCACAGGTTTCACACACGCGGGAATTAGCCTAATCCTTATTCTAGCTATCACCGGATCATCGACATATGATCACAGGTACACACATAATCCGACAAACCGCCTAAACACAGAACTTATTACATCAAGATTCTCTAGCCCGACAGACGAAGCATGATACCTATGCAGATCCACCTAAATCTATACATGCCTACCCCAAAATTCATAACAGTATGAATGTATGTTGTTCTGCTGGCATTGGTCCGATTGACACGACACTTTCACCACAGGAGTAACTCCTGTATAATTTTTTTTAATGATAATTATGACATCATAAGTCATGTGGTACAGGTGCAATCTCTGAAAAAAATGATAAACTTTGCACCTATATATCTCTGAAACCACTACATGGAAAAAAATTGAAAGATGCCTCATTGTAAAGTACTCCCCATGGGGAATTACATATGTTAATGATGATGCCACAGGTTACTTTATTGACATCATAAATCGACAAGTAGAAGGCTTGATCCGATCAGTATGAAATTTATTGAGCGTGATGTAAGGATAAATTGGTCGACAACATTTTTTTGATGATGTCATCGGTGAAGTTGTTTGGCGGCCATTTTACAGCGAAGCCCGCCGGGCAATGTCATCTGGAACAGCGTTTGGCCGGCCGTCCACTGTACATCATTCACAAACGTCCACCAATCAAAGCTGAGGATCTGGTCACATGTCTGGTCTTCCACTTGGCAGATCCAAGCCCGGCAACACCGTTGTTGGGCTATCGGTCTTGTTAAATGGATTTTGAGGTTGCACAAATGATTGAATGATTTCCTCAAACTGTGTGTTTGTATGAATGTTCTCCATTGTGTATTCCCATGTATATTTTGAGGGTGGAGGGATTAATGAAAGACTTTCCACAAATTGTGCATTTCTCCAGGCGTTTTCCATTGTGAATTGTCAGGTGTGTTTTTAGGTTGGATGATTGTTTAAAAGATTTTCCACAACTTGTGCATTTGTATGGGCATTCACCATTGTGAATTCTCATGTGTCTTTTAAGGCTGGATGGCAAATTAAACGTTTTTTCCAGAAATTGTGCATTTGTATGAGCGTTCAACATCATTGTGAATTATTATGTGTGTTTTAAGGGTGCATGACTGATTAAATGATTTTCCACAACTTGTGCATTTGTACGGGCGTTCATCATTGTGAATTATCATGTGTGATTTTAGGTGAGTTGGCCGATTAAAACATTTTCCACAACTTATGCATTTGTATGGGCGTTCACCATTATTGTGAATTATCATGTGTGTTTTTAGGTTGGATGACTGATAAAATGATTTTCCACAACTTGTGCATTTGCACGGGCGTTCACCATCATTGTGAATTACCATGTGTGTTTTAAGGTGGGATGGCCAAATAATATTTTTCTACAATTGTGCATTTGTATGAACGTTCACCATTATTGTGAATTACCATGTGTGTTTTAAGGTGGGATGGCCAAATAATGTTTTTCCACAATTGTGCATTTGAATGAACGTTCACCATTATTGTGAATTATCATGTGTGTTTTAAGCACAGATGGCAGATTAAATGTTTTTCCACAACTTGTGCATTTGTACCGGCGTTCATCATTGTGAATTCTCACGTGTGTTTTAAGGGTGGATGGCTGATGAAAAGATTTTCCACAACTTGTGCATTTGAATGGGCGTTCACCATTATTGTGAATTAACATGTGTGTTTTAAGGGTGGATGGCCGATTAAATGTTTTTCCACAACTTGTGCATTTGTATGGGCGTTCATCATTGTGAATTACCATGTGTGTTTTGAGGTGGGATGGCCGATTAAATGTTTTTCCACAACTTGTGCATTTGTATGGGCGTTCACCATTATTGTGAATTATCATGTGTGTTTTAAGGTTGGATGACTGATAAAATGATTTTCCACAACTTGTGCATTTGTACGGGCGTTCATCATTGTGAATTCTCATGTGTGTTTTAAGGTTGGATGGCTGATGAAAAGATTTTCCACAACTTGTGCATTTGAATGGGCGTTCACCATTATTGTGAATTAACATGTGTGTTTTAAGGGTGAATGGCCGATTAAATGTTTTTCCACAACTGATACATTTGTATGGGCGTTCTCCACTGTGAACTACCATGTGTCTTTTAAGGTCGGATGACCGATGAAAGGATTTTCCACAACTTGCACATTTGTGTGGGTGTTCTCCACTGTGAACTATCATGTGTGATTTAAGCACAGATGGCAGATTAAATGTTTTTCCACAAATTGTGCATTTGTGTGGGCATTCATCATTGTGAATTATCATGTGTGTTTTAAGGTTGGATGACTGATTAAAAGATTTTCCACAACTTGTGCATTTGTATGGGCGTTCATCATTGTGAATTATCATGTGTGATTTTAGGTGAGTTGGCCGATTGAAACATTTTCCACAACTTGTGCATTTGTATGGGCGTTCACCATTATTGTGAATTATCATGTGTGTTTTAAGGTTGGATGACTGATAAAATGATTTTCCACAACTTGTGCATTTGTACGGGCGTTCATCATTGTGAATTCTCATGTGTGTTTTAAGGGTGGATGGTTGATGAAAAGATTTTCCACAACATGTGCATTTGAATGGGCGTTCACCATTATTGTGAATTAACATGTGTGTTTTAAGGGTGGATGGCCGATTAAATGTTTTTCCACAACTTGTGCATTTGAATGGGCGTTCATCATTGTGAATTAACATGTGTGTTTTAAGGTGGGATGGCCGATTAAATGTTTTTCCACAACTTGTGCATTTGAATGGGCGTTCATCATTGTGAATTACCATGTGTGTTTTAAGGTGGGATGGCTGATTAAATGTTTTTCCACAACTTGTGCATTTGAATGGGCGTTCATCATTGTGAATTACCATGTGTGTTTTCAGGTTGGATGACCAATGAAAAGATTTTCCACAACTGATGCATTTGTATGGGCGTTCTCCACTGTGAACTACCATGTGTCTTTTAAGGTCGGATGACCGATGAAAGGATTTTCCACAACATGTGCATTTGTACGGGTGTTCACCACTGTGAACTATCATGTGTGTTTTAAGCACAGATGGCAGATTAAATGTTTTTCCACAAATTGTGCATTTGTGTGGGCGTTCACCATCATTGTGAATTATCATGT
The DNA here is from genome assembly GCF_964187855.1 of Myxine glutinosa. Lineage (NCBI taxonomy): Eukaryota > Metazoa > Chordata > Myxini > Myxiniformes > Myxinidae > Myxine > Myxine glutinosa. The sequence goes on from NC_136265.1 coordinate 85,100,209, forward strand.
GTGTTTTGAGGTTGGATGACTGATTAAAAGATTTTCCACAACTTGTGCATTTGTACGGGCGTTCATCATTGTGAATTATCATGTGTGATTTTAGGTGAGTTGGCCGATTAAAACATTTTCCACAACTTGTGCATTTGTACGGGCGTTCACCATTATTGTGAATTATCATGTGTGTTTTAAGGTTGGATGACTGATAAAATGATTTTCCACAACTTGTGCATTTGTACGGGCGTTCATCATTGTGAATTCTCATGTGTGTTTTAAGGGTGGATGGCTGATGAAAAGATTTTCCACAACTTGTGCATTTGAATGGGCGTTCACCATTATTGTGAATTAACATGTGTGTTTTAAGGGTGGATGGCCGATTAAATGTTTTTCCACAACTTGTGCATTTGAATGGGCGTTCATCATTGTGAATTACCATGTGTGTTTTAAGGTGGGATGGCTGATTAAATGTTTTTCCACAACTTGTGCATTTGAATGGGCGTTCACCATCATTGTGAATTAACATGTGTGTTTTAAGGTGGGATGGCCGATTAAATGTTTTTCCACAACTTGTGCATTTGAATGGGCGTTCATCATTGTGAATTACCATGTGTGTTTTAAGGGTGGATGGCCGATTAAATGTTTTTCCACAACTTGTGCATTTGAATGGGCGTTCATCATTGTGAATTACCATGTGGGTTTTCAGGTTGGATGACCAATGAAAAGATTTTCCACAACTGATGCATTTGTATGGGCGTTCTCCACTGTGAACTACCATGTGTCTTTTAAGGTCGGATGACCGATGAAAGGATTTTCCACAACTTGTGCATTTGTACGGGTGTTGTCCACTGTGAACTATCATGTGTGTTTTAAGCACAGATGGCAGATTAAATGTTTTTCCACAAATTGTGCATTTGTGTGGGCGTTCACCATCATTGTGAATTATCATGTGTGTTTTGAGGTTGGTTGACTGATTAAAAGATTTTCCACAACTTGTGCATTTGTACGGGCGTTCATCATTGTGAATTATCATGTGTGATTTTAGGTGAGTTGGCCGATTAAAACATTTTCCACAACTTGTGCATTTGTATGGGCGTTCACCATTATTGTGAATTATCATGTGTGTTTTAAGGTTGGATGACTGATAAAATGATTTTCCACAACTTGTGCATTTGTACGGGCGTTCATCATTGTGAATTCTCATGTGTGTTTTAAGGGTGGATGGCTGATGAAAAGATTTTCCACAACTTGTGCATTTGAATGGGCGTTCACCATTATTGTGAATTAACATGTGTGTTTTAAGGGTGGATGGCCGATTAAATGTTTTTCCACAACCTGTGCATTTGAATGGGCGTTCACCATTATTGTGAATTAACATGTGTGTTTTAAGGTGGGATGGCTGATTAAAAGATTTTCCACAATTTGTGCATTTGCTTCGGCATTTTTCATCTTTCTTTGAGTGACAATTATTCAGTGAAAACATTTCCTCATTCGGTTTGTCTTGTTTGTAAAACGTCCTCTTCTTTGTTTCAGTTGGAGAGTCCTGCAGGTGTGTATCTGCGCTGTTCATAAAAGTAGGTGCAGCCTGCCTTGCAGATTCAGTGGATTCACCTGTAAATACAACATCACATGACCTGCAGAAAGAAATCAGATTCACATGCCCTGACAAATGCACCCAAACATGTGCATGAACACGAATTTGTTCCACAGCAGGGAAAAAATAATTATTGATGTAAATCTACACCTACAAAAGGCAAAAAAAAAATCTGTCACTCTCATGTGTGTTGTCATGTGTGTCTCATGTATGTTGTCTCATGTGTTGTCACACACGTCACTCTCTCCGTCACTCTCCCCTTTGTTGCCCTCCAATGTTTTATTACATTGTTTTAATGGTGCTAATTCAATGGAACGTCCTTTTGGTACGCTTTCTGAAGACCTTTTTCACACATATGTGGGTTGCGCAAGTCACTCCCTTTTTTTTATCACCGTTATTTCATCGTATGAACGTTTCTTTCTGCACACGTTTTTTATATTTGGGATACCACTTTGTGGCAAAAGAGCTCTGAGACTGCTCATGTTAATTTCTTGATTTCCACTGGAAAATTGGCAACCTATAAGACAAGAAAAGCAAAGTTCCTTGCAAATGCTGATATTTTATGTGATGTAGTAATTGTTTTTCAGGGTCTTGTCATGGCAAGGTTACGTGTGGAATTTTCCTGATGTCAAATGAAAGATGATTTGTAAACCTTTGCGAAAAGATGGTGTGTAAAGGGTGGGTTTTGTAAATTTGATAATGGCGTGCTAAATGTTTTATTTTCGTGTCAAAACGGCTTTTGTTGTTGTTGGGCTGCACGTGTTTGGAATTGCACTGATTTTATCATTATTTGTATGACCTGTGTGTTTTTCTTACCTTTACCATAAAAGAGCTTCAAAAGTCCAAGTCAGTCTGTCTCTATCCTATCCTATCCTATCCTATCCTATCCTATGCTATCTATCTATCTATCTCTCTCTCTCTCTCTGTGTTTATTCCGAAACCAACACTATGCAAACACGACAAATAAAGGAAATGCACGATAATAATGCAATAAAAACTACAGACACTCTTCATGTCACGACGTCGACCAATATGCCTCCGCCCACATCATAACATCAAAATAATACTTGTACAAAGTTTGATTTAAATCAATTCAGCTGTTCTCAAGTTATCACATTTTTACCTGACATGACATCTGACCTTTGGCTTTTGACCTTGGGACCCCAAAATCTAACCAGTTAATCTGTACATCATTTTCCATATCTGTACTAAGCTTGAATTAGATCCCTTTATCCGTTCTCAGGGAATACTTATTACAGACTTTGACCTTTGACCTCTAGACCCCAAATTCTAATCAGTGAACCTTTGCATCATTATGCATACCTGTAACAAGTTTGAATTCGATCACTTCAGCCGTTATCAAGTTATAGACATATTGCAGACTTTGGCCTATGACCTCTTGACACCAGAATCTAATCAGTTCATCATTACATCATTCTACATAAGTGTACAAAATTTGGTCAGAATCCCATCACTGGTTCACAAGTTATCGCAGTAACAGGATTTTTACCCAACATGACCTCTGATCTTTGATGTCATGACCCCAAAATCTAATCAGTTCATCTTTACCTCATTATACATACATGCACCAAGTTTGACTAAGATCCCTTCAGCCGTTCTCAAGTTATCGCGGTAACGAAAAGCTATCCCAAAATGAAAACCTAAAACCCCAAAATGATGGCGGCAAAAAAAGAAAAAAGAAAAAAAAAAAAAAGAGCAATTTTATCCATTTTTAATTCAGGCTGTAACACAAAATGTGAAAAAAGTCAAGGTGTGTGAATACTTTCTGAAGGCACTGTTTATATATATTGTTACGTTTGTGGGGGGTAGGCAATACCTCATTCCAGGTAGAATTGCATAGGTAGTGTGCTCCGCCTGTCGTGAAGAAGAAGAAACCCTCATTATCATAAGTATTTATACGGCAGACCGTATGTTGTGGAAGAGCGTATCTTCGTTCCCATCACGAGGGGTGGGGTTATGTTAATAGTTAGGGATTAATGGTAAATCCCCTGTATGTAATGGCCTCTGTTCCTTGTGACACAAGCAGCACACACACCGAGCCTGGAAATCGCGCATTTGCCACCCTAAATAAAAACCAACCGGGAACAGGACATTGAGCACTACCGCTGATAACACCGACCTGGTGAGCACACAGGCACAAAAGGCCACGCCCCAAAGAGCAGTGATTGGTCTGGGATTGATAGGTGCAAGGATGGCTAAGATGGGACTATGCGATTCGTGGAGCAGACACGGATGATGTCAGAGCCTCGAGTTTAAAAGAACGCTCTGCCCAACATTTTCTCTCTTTTCTTTGTCCTCTTGAGTCCTGGACTCAATTACGAACGGTCGTGTCTGAACATTGTCCTCTTCTTCTTGGCTCGTGGTTTCTCTCTTGGCTTGCTGTCTTCTTATTTGTCTCTCGAGTCCTGGCTTTGACAACGAACGGTCGTGTCCCGACATCGCTCTTCTTCGTCTTCTCGTGGCTGGCTCTGATCTTCTGGCTTTGGCGGCGAACAGTCACGATTTGACATCTCGCTCTGCTTCGGGAGTTCATGGCGAGTGGTCGGAGTTCATAGCCCTCTTGCGCTGGAAGAAGTGGGTGCTGGAGTGGAGCAGACGAGATGGCGAGTGCACGAGCATGGCCTGCTCGCTTGGCGGCCAGAAGAGCGAGCTGCACGCCAAAGTCGTTCCCACAGAATTTTTTTTCGCTCCAACGAGCGTATTTTTGCACGCAAGGACACGTGGTGCTGGAGCTGGACGATTCCTGATGAGGTTCAACAGCTGATTAGAGCTAAGTGCCACACAAACACATTTATTTTTGGTTCACGAGTTATCAAAAACAGAGTGACCACTATATTCGTCATCGGTGTGTGTCTGTCTGTGTGTCTGTCTGTCTGTCCGCAGCATAACTACCCGATGATATCATCCGATCTTGATGAAACTTGGGTGGGAGGTTGATATCATGATCTAGTTGTGTCCTGCCTAGTGGGCGTATTGCGCCCAGTGTGGGCGGAGCGACGCCCAAAAAATATGGCTTTTTAGGGGGTAATCGAGTTCAAGCTAAATCTTCTCCGAGGGAGTTGGTGGAAACTGACAGGGGTTTCGGTATTTGGTTAGGCCAATGTCATGTGTCGAGCCCCACGGAGCTCGATTTTTCATTTTCGCCCCAAGGTCAAGGTCACAAGGTCACAAATTTTAGAAAAGTCGATTTTTGATGGTTTTATTACATTGTTCGCTTCCTGATAGGGTGAAATGTCGTACCTGATTTTATATTATCACATACATCATGAAATACAAGTTTTCCAACAAATTTTAGAATCTTCGACCGTTGACCTTTGAAGGTCACAAAGGTCAAATTTTCAAAGTTGTCAGGATCGAACCGAATTTTCGATATTGTGTAGCTAGCTAACCTCATAACTGATTAGTGATTATACATTATTTTCTATCTCATTTCATGGTCAGTAACCTTCGTTTTGACATTTCAAAGTCAAAATGTCAAATTTTCAAAGTCGTCGGAATCGAACCGAATTTTCGGTATTGTGTCTTAAAGGCCTGCGCACGCAGAGCATTGGGGCCCTTTGTAAATAGGCATGTACACTGCATGTCGGGGGCCGACACCTGCCACGTGGGCCTCCAACCCCCCAGTCCGGGCCTGTTTCGGTTATAGTCCGTCCTTTGTCATTGAATACCGCTCCGTATTGAATACTGAACCATCGTCGTCTCCTGACTCGTCACAGTTATTTTTCACATTGTTTGTATTTGAGTCTGTGTCGGGGCGCTCCAGTTCAGACTTTATTTTATCGTGCATCATTTGTTTACTGGAATTTCTTTTATAAAGCCGGTATTTTTGTACAGTAAATCCTGTGTCGTTTGAGTTAATTTATCCAAGTGCGAAGACGTCAGGTGGAAGCCACCCAGGTAAGTTCGTCATCCTCCTTTCCCTCACGTGTAAAGAATACCGTCATCTTTTGGATTGAACGCCTTGGAGTAAAGCTCATTTGGTCATCCGTGTCGCCCTGCAGTGTTCACTACAGGGTAGTCACACGACAATATAATATATATTGCTAGGTTTGTGGGGGTCGCGATTAAATACCTTCGGAAAGTTAGGACCTTAGCGTAGACCGTGTGACGTGAAGAAGCATCTTGATGTACATAAGCCGGGATCCTGACAGGTTAAGTGTTTATGTGTCACCACATGGAGGGTGGTTTTTGTGTTCGTTAAATATGGCTTAAGGATAATCCCCAAAACGTACTTTCCTCCTGTGATTTTTCCCTCTTGTTCTTACAAGTAATAGGCCAGCCACGAACAAATTGATTGCGCATGCGCAAGATTGGTCGTCACGTCTCTTCAAAGCTGTCCCTGCGCACACGCTTTCGAAGTTAAGTAATTTTTCACAATTGTGTTTTTGTCGAATCTGTATCTTTCTTTCGGTGTATGTACCTATTGGGGTGACTTTAATAGGTTTCTCGGTGTTGGGTTTTCATACCTGTGTACAGAATCGTCGGTTTTTTCATATCGTGTATTCTGAGGCCTAGTGTAGTACTAGTAGGCTACCGTGTCAGCCCTTGGCTTGAGGCTTTTGTTTTTGTCTCAGCGGTTCTTCGATCGCGCTGCAATTACTTTCGGTCTCTGTTTTTCACGGTCTTTTCACCCCATACTTCCTTGTTTTAAAATCTCAAAAAAAAACCAAAAAAAAAATATTTCCTTCTGTTCTTATTCGTTTATTCGTTCTTATTTGTTCGTTCGTTCTTCGACCACGTTGTTCGTGATCACGTGATCACGTTCTTAAAAAATGTTTCATCTGTCCCCTGAAGAACTTTATTTTGTCATATTCTATAACACCTTTTTCTTCTTCTGCTATAAAAGAATGCTTTTGACTTGCTCACCAAATCTATTCATTCCAAAAAAAAATTCCATCTCTTACAGTGCATCTTTCATTCATTCCCTAAACTCTCCAGAACTCCACCCATCCTTCAGCATCCTCAAATGTATTTTTGACTTGAATGTCTCAAGAAACTCATTTTGCAATAAATGTTCGTTCCCCATTAATCGTACACTCTTCAAAATCCAATCTCACCCCTCCCCTCCAAATCTTCCCCATCACCCCTTCCCTCCAAAACTTCCCCATCACCCCTTCCCTCCAAATCTTCCCCATCACCCATCTCTTTCAAATCTTCCCCCTTGCCCCTCCCCCCCAAATCTTCCCCATCACCCATCCCTTTCAAATCTCCCCCCCTGCCCCTTCCCTCCTAAACTCCCCCCACACCCCTCCCCTCCGAGACTCTCCCTCACTCCTTCCCTCCTAGACTCCCCTCTCACCCCTCCTCCTCAAAGTGTCCTCCCCGCTTCTTCCCCCTTCCAACTTTCACCTTCATCTCCCTCAACCTTCTGCCTCACTCTTCCCCCTCCTCAAATAACACCTCACTGTGCCTCACCCAATCACCATCAAACCTTTTGTCCACCCCATTCTTCCCTTTCTCCAAGCTATTCTGTAATCTCTGACACACCTTCAACAGCTCTCCCTACCTCTTCCTCCTCTTCCACATCTTACCCTACCGCCCCCCCCCCCCCCCACTGTTCTGTATCCGATGCTCCCCCTTCCTCTTCCTTAACAGTATGGACCTCAAACATGCGGGGCCTTCGCTCAAACTTAACTGTTCTCTCCATACAGGTTGCTTCTGACAAACCAGACGTGATCTGCTTAACTGAAACTTTCCTCCTTCATGATGTCTCTGATTCCTTGGTATCTTTCCCAGGTTACTCCCTCCTCCGGTATGATAGACCTGAGCCTCGTCCTGGAGGTGGGGTTGCTATCTTTATAAAAAACTCTCTTCCTCACTCGCCCTGCACTGCCCTCTCTCCACCTCACCCCCAGGAATACCTTTGGCTACGGCTTCCCCTTCGCTCCCACCTTTTGTTCATATGTGTGTTGTACCGTCCACCAAACAGTGATGACTCCATCTACATCTCGCTGTCTGATAATATGGACCAACTTATATCTACCCATCCCAACTCTCTCTTCCTCATATGTGGTGATTTCAACTGTCACCATGCCAGTTGGCTGGGGGTGGGTACCTCTCTCACCAGCCATGGCTCCTCAGCAAAGGACTTCTGTGACTCACTGGGACTGACACAATCTGTCAATTTCCCAACCCGGATCTCAGTCAACGGAGCATCTTCTCTTCTGGACTTGGTTATGACTAACTTCCCTGAAAATGTCTGCTGCTCTTCTTCTGCTCCAATCGGCTCTTCTGATCATGTGCTTGTTAAAGTGGACATCTCTCTGACCATTCTCAGAGAGCCTCCTCAGCGTCGACGAGTCTGGCATTTCACTCAGGCCAACTGGCACGGTCTTCAAGCAGCCATCAATCATCTGGACTGGTCTCCCATCTCTACTGCCTCTGACATCAACTCATCCTGGGAATTCTTCCAAAGCAAATTGCTCTCTCTCTCATGCACAGATATATCCCATCTCGTCTTCAGTTGTCATACCCTTCCTCCCGTCCATGGTACACGGAATCTTGTGGTGAGGCTATTGCCCAGAAACAACTTGCTTTCGTCTCCTGGAAAGCAAATCCAACGGAAGGAAATCTCATTTCCTTTCACAAAGCCCGAAACAAGTGTGTGTCCACCCTCAGGAGAGCCAGGAAACAATATCTCTCCGTTCTCAGGACCGAACTCTCTTATCTGTCTCCCTCTTCCAAATCCTGGTGGCGTCTGGTCAAATCTGTTTCTGGTGTTTGTTCCACCTCCATCCCCTCCCTCACCTCAAATGGCCACACGGCTGACTCCGCACGTGAAAAAGCTGAATGCCTCAACTCTGTGTTTGCCTCTAAATCTTGTGTCCCAAACCCATCCCTCTCTTTACCCACCGTACCCAGTCGTACCCAGCTGATCCTGGACTCTGTGTCCTTTCCTCCTGACAAGGTGGAAAAGTTTCTGTCAACCCTCGACTCTGATTCTGCAACTAGACCTGACGGCATCAGCCCATGGGTCCTAAAATCATGTTCTTCCGCTCTTTCACTCCCTCTCTCTGTTCTCTTCACCTTCTCTTTTGCTGAAGGTCATCTTCCATCTGCTTGGAAATCTGCCAACATCACCGCTTTGCACAAAAAAGGTGCAAAAACAGATCCCAGCAACTACAGACCAATCAGCCTTCTCCCAATTATCAGCAAAGTCATGGAATCCATCATTGCTTCAGATATGAAATCTTTCCTCTTCTCCAATGGCTTGATCTCTGATCATCAATTTGGTTTCAGACCTGCACACTCCACTCTGGACATGCTGCTTCTGCTTTCTCAACAATGGATGGAGGTCCTCAATGCCAAACAGGAAATTAGAGCAGTCTCCCTTGACATATCACGTGCCTTCGATACGGTCTGGCACCCCGCTCTGCTCACCAAACTCTCCTCTTTTGGTATCCATGGAAATCTCCACGCATGGCTGGCGGACTTCCTCTCTAGTCGTAGTCAACGTGTGGCCCTGAATGGGTTTCTCTCATCTCCTCTTCCTGTTTAGGCTGGAGTTCCCCAAGGCAGTGTTCTGGGCCCTGTGCTTTTTCTGGTCTTCATCAATGATCTCTCTGACTCTCTTGAAAATCCTCTCTATCTCTTTGCTGATGACTCTACTCTCTGTCGCTCCATTCTTCATCCCTCAGATTGGCAGTCTGCAGCCTCCTCACTCTCTGCAGACCTTGACAAAATCACAAACTGGGCAAACAAGTGGAACATGTCTTTCAATCCTGACAAATCTCACACTCTTACGATGTCTCTCCGAAAAGACCGACTGGACAACCCTCCCATCCACTTTCTGAATAATCCTCTCCAAGAAGTTCTGTCACTCAAGCTTTTGGGTCTCACTATCTGCCATGATCTTTCCTGGGAAAACCACATTTCAAATCTGGCCTCCAAAGCCAGTCGCCGACTGGGCATCCTCCGTCGTGCGAACTCCTTCCTTGGCACACCTGAGCTCCTCACCACATACAAGGCTTTCATCTGCAGCTCAATGGAATACTGCTCTCCCCTCTGGGCTGGTGCTCCTGCCTCACACCTAGCTCGCCTTCACGCTGTTGAAACCAAAGCATTCAGAATCATTGGAATCTCCCGCGATGAAGCTAACTCCAAGGGCCTTTCACTCACTCACCGCAGGCAGGTTGGTGGTCTTTCCGTCTTCTACCGACTCCTCTCTGGCCTTGCCCCCCCAGCTCTCTCTGGGCTCTGTCCCGCAAATATTCCTACAGGTCGCACAAGATCTGCCTGCAACCCTCTTATGGTGAAACTGCCAAAATCAAGACTCTCTGCTCACCTTCACTCCTTCATTCCTCTTTTCTCCCGCCTCTGGAACAAACTCCCTCACTCTCTTCAATCCCACTCCACCCTCCAAGTCTTTAAAACAGCTGTTCACCACCATCTCTTATCTTCCCCCATCCAAAACCTTGATCTTTTCTACCCCCGCTAATTTCACCCCAATTCCACTTTTTTGAAATACCAACTTCTGTCCAGGAAGTCCTTGGTGTCCTTGTGTTTTATACCTCTCCCTCCCCCCCCCCCCTTCCCATGCCTCCTCCCCCCAGGCCCTCTCCCTTCCACACATCTCCCTGCTCTCGGATGTTGTGTTTGTGTGCTTCTCCTTCTCTCCCCATCTTGTCTTCCGCTCCCTCTTTTTGGGTATTTTGTTTGTCTGGTTGATTTGTTTGTGAAGTAAATGTTAGCTCTTTCACGAGCCTCGATTCAGTATACAAAAAAGAAAAAAAAAAGAAAAAAAGAGCGCTCCATTCACCCACAACACCGTCATGCCGACAGAGACACGACCATTGCCGGCAAGTCAACCCCGCCCAGCCGAACATTCCCGAACGGCGGCGAGACTCCGCCTCCACGGACCATAACTGGCAGGGCACGCCCCAAACTTCGTCATTGGGCATCAAGAAGGCCGTGAGGCCCCGCCCCAAAGGGGATGATTGGTCGAGCATGTGGGATAATGTAATGGGGCGCGGGGATTGGTCGAGTGTGACCTCAGCGAGGGAAAAGGAGGGTGTGCCCTCCCCCCCCCCCCCTGGCTCTGGCGATTGGATCGGGCGGTCGCATTTGTCCTTTGTCCCTGGCTCGTCTGTGGTCGTAATGAAGAGGTAGAATCCGTCCTTCTCTCTCTCTGGTGCTGGCTCCGTGGCAGGCGGTCGCGTTACTCGTGTGCGCTTGGGAAGAGAACAATCGGAGCCTTGTGGAGCGTGGAACGACCGGAGGAGGACGGGATTCCAGAGCAGTCATGCACTCCGGACACGCTGTGGCCGCGCGGTTGCAGTCCCGCGAGGAATTCGAAGGGGGAAGACGTTTTGCCGCCGCTCCACGGCTCAATGTGCCGTGTGGCGATTCGCACCATCTTGTGCATTACCCGCGAAAGCACATAAATTAGTGACACATCTAAGCCGTTAATATACACAGATTGAACCCCCTAGGTGATGTGTTGGTATAATTTATGCACATGATGTCAGTGTCATGTCAAAGGGTTAGTGTGCTTCCTCAGTCAAATTTAATGTTCCTGACTGCAAACCTCCTAATTGTCAAGGAGCAGGGCAGAGACAATGTATCAGCGTGGCAGGCTACACTTGATGCGAACAGGTTGTGCAGCAATTGCTGGGGTGAGAATCAATCTGTGCCTTGCTTCCCAGTCAAGTTAGGGGGTTCAACCTGTGTATACGTATGTATGTATGTATGTATGTATGTATGTATGTATGTATGTATGTATGTATATATATATATATATAGTGTTGTGAATATGAGAATGTTTTTTTTATTTTGTGGTGGTGGTAAAATGTTGTAAAAGGTTGTTGTAAAACTCACCCCTCCTCCCTCCGTTGTGGTTGTATAAAGGTCAAAGGGCGTTCCCGTAGTTAGTCCATAAAAAACATACATGCAGGACACGATATATCTTTTCTTTTGATAGTTATCTCTTATTCTGTGTTTTAGGATAAGGCTGTGTCTCCCATTAATTAAAAGTACTCCATTGCACCAGTGAAAGAGAATAGACCCCCTTTCCTTCCCATCCCCCAAAATCTCCCTTTCTATCCCCTCCAAAACCTCCAATGACCTCATATTACATCCCCCTCTCGTCATTGGCGAGCCTCGATTGCCCATATTACCTCCCCTCCAATAACCGCCATTGACCACGAGGCTCGAGTCAGGGAAGAAAGGCGTGTCTCCACCTCGTCAGAGGAGGGGAGGGGCGCGCCCGCCCGTCGTCGTCCGGGGCGGAGCCCGAGGGTCGTGCGACCAGCCAGGGCCGAGGTGAGCGCCCCGATGGGCGTGTCCAAAGCGCCGGGGGCGTGATCGCTGGGGGCGCTATAAAAGGGCGCAACCGGAAGTGGAAAAAAGAGAAGAAGAAAGAGAGATGCACTCTGGGTTGGAAAAAGAAGGGTTGTGAAGAGAGGAGGAGTTGGTTGCAAGGAGTTGGTCACAGTCGGTTGCCAGAGAGAGGAGTCGGTGGTGAGAAGTGAGAGAAGCAAGAAAGAGTTGAGGGTTGAGGGACCAGACCAGTGAGACAAGTCCTGGGAACGCAGCGGACGGAGGCCGCCGCAGCCGCGCCACCCCACCGCCAAAGGGGGCCTGAACGGCGGTTCGGAGCAGGGCCGAAACGGAACGGCGGCTGCTGAACGCGCCGGTTGTGCTGCAAGATCCCCCCTTGGACCTTTCCTCTCCCGCCAGCCATCCACCTTCTGCCATCCCTGGCATTCCCCGTGTGAGTCGTCTTTGTTTGTTCTGTCCTGGGTAATAAGTTAAGTCTGTAGATAAGCTAAATTTGCACTGTGTCACCTGCGTCTTGTACTTGTAAATAAACTGAATTGCTTTTTGTTGCTTGTGTGTAAATAGTAGGAATAAATGTGGTAGTATTTCAAACCTTTTCTTGTCTCCGTTTTCCTCTTGCATTGCGTCGCTTTTGTCTTTTCCCTCATTGAGCAGCTAGGGTGCGATACAACCAACGTTCGGGTGGAATCGGGTGAGTTTTGTTAGGTCGCGGTTTTAAACCACCGCTCGGTCTATAACATCCAAACCGCGATCTATAACAATTGGTGTCGGGGAGTGAGATCGACCCGGAGCGCGCTTCACGCGCTCAAAATTATAAAGTACGAAATTTGTTTTGTTTTAAAGGAAGAGCCCGAATTTTGAAATCGCGCCATGGCTGTCCAAGGCGACGGGATGCCGGTGGGAGAGATAGAGGGGTTAGAAGTAACCCAGGACTTCGGGGAAGAAAGGGAGGAGGAAAATGGCAATGTGGTTGCGGGAATTTCAGGTGCACAAAATGGCGCTCTAGCGCACGTGATTACAGCGGCGCCACATTTAGCCACGCCCATGGTCGCGGTAGTCGAACCGGAGATGCCAATGGATTTGAACCTTTTTTTATACAAATGAAGGCCCTTATGGCCCAGAATAGTGAGCGATTGGAGGGCCGGATGGATGCTCAGAGTGAGCAATTGGGGGTAATGGGGAACCGGATGGATGCTCAGAGTGAGCAATTGGGGGTAATGGGGAACCGGATGGATGCTCAGGGTGAGCGATTGGAGGGCCAAATGGGGGTAATGAGGGACGAAGCGAGGGGTACCGGTGAGAAGTTAGAGAATAATTTTGAGGGGTTAGACAACGGGATAAAAGAGGTGAGAAATGGGTTAACGGGGGTGGAAAATAGAATGGCTGCCCAGGAGAATCAGTTAGAGGGGATGAAACATGGGTTAACGGGGGTGGAAAATAGAATGGCTGCCCAGGAGAATCAGTTAGAGGGGGTGAAAAATGGGTTAATGGGGTTAGAAAATAGGATGGAGGACAAATTGCGGGAAATAGGGGAACAATCCGCCCGGGAAATCGAACAGATGGGGAACCAGATGGAGGAAATACGACGAGGGGTGAGTGAGGAGGTCTCGGGGCTACGCGAGGAGGTAAAGCGAGGCGAAAAGCGTATAGAGAAAGAGGTGAGAAATAATACGGCAAAGTTACAAGGGGGAATAGAAGATCTGACGAAAGGAGTAGAACAGCTGACAGTGGGACAAAAGGAACTAGCGGACCAAGTGGAAAAGAACACAGCAATCATCGGGGGTTTAAAAGCAACACAAAAGGACATAAAAAATGAATTAATAGCGACACAAAAGGAATGTCAAATGGTACATGAGGGATTGACGAAGAGGTTGGAGGAGGTGACAGAAGTAATGGAGACGAAGGACCGGGAGGTAAGGACGCACATAGAAACGGTTAAAGTAGCGATGGAGGAAGAAATCGAGGGGGCGCACCGGGAGCTGAAGGAGGTAAAGGAAAAATTAGAGGAGGTGGAAGAAGGGGTGAGTGAAATTAAGAAGAGACGGAGGGAAGCTAAGAGGGAGATAAAGGAGGAAGTCATGGAATATGTACAAGGTCTGTGTTCAAATCATGATGCGGTGCTCACTAACCAAATAAAAAGTTTGCAGGTGGCAGAGGAGGTGCGACGAGGTACGGAGGTGAGTGGCAATGTACATGATGTGAGGGGAGATTCAGTCGGCTTGAGGGGTGGTGTAGACCCGGGTGTTCGTGAGGGACCAATGGTAAGAGGTATGACTGGTCCGGAGTGTATGGACAGAGGAGGTGTGCAAGGAGGGTTGGCTATGGGGAGTGAGGGGGGTGCTGGTGAGCAAGGCTGTGGGGGTATGGCGTGGGTAGCGGGTTGCGGAGGGGCGACCCAGGCATCGACACCAGGAGGGGTAGTGTTTGGAGGGACGGGGGACGCGCGGGAGCCCCCCGGGAATAGCGTACTGTGGGAGCCCGAACGGTTTGGTCCCGCGTTGATCCCGCAAGGAGTGACGCGCGGGGTCCGACCTTCGGGCGCCCACAAGGTCCCACTCGCGCCGTATGACGGCAAGAGTGATTTGAGGGCGTACCTGGCGCAGTTTGAGTACGTGTGTAAAGGCAACGGTTGGAATCCGGACGAAGGTGGAGTACACCTGGTGGGGGCACTGCGCGGCGCGGCGGCGGAGTTGCTGACGGCTTTACCACCGGGTGCTCTCACCCTGCCAGCTCTCCGTGCGGCATTAATTAATCGGTTCGGCATTGAACAGCAAAGCGAGCTTGTTAAAGCCCAACTTGCGCAGCGAAAACGCAAGCCCCAGGAGACCATCGGGGAACTTGCTCACGATATTCGCCGCGCGGTCGGGATTGCACACGCGGACATGGCGGCGGGTTCCCAGGAAAGCCTGGCGCTGGATCACTTTATTCAGGCCCTTCCGGATCTGGAGCTCCGGCAACAGCTCGCCATGTGGCGCCCGCAAACCATGAGTCAGGCGGCCGACGCTGCAGCCCGTTGGGAAGCAGCGAGGCCCCTGGCCCGGGGAGGCGAGCGCCATGCAGTGGCGGTGCGTCAGATGGGGCCCGTGATGGGGGGCGGCCCCCCAAGGGGGCCCGCCCCCGACGGGGGCCCTGACCTGGAAAGCATGGTCCGGAGGTTAGTGGATCGGCGCCTGGCGGGACCTGGACCATGGCAGGCGGCCCCAGCGGTGGCACCCAGTAGTCCCCGACAGAGTACCCCAATTCGGACATACAGGGGGGGGAATTTGGAATACCGGAGGCAAGCACCTTACCAGGTGAGGTGCTATAATTGTGCTAGGATGGGTCACCGTGCATGGGAGTGTCGAGCTCCGTGCCGGGACGTTCCCCGCCAGCCGATGCCCTCAACTCCGCCCAGTATCGATCGGCCTAGCCGACCTCAGACACCCCCCCGCCAGGGCCAGGGAAACTAGAATGTGCCGGGCATGCAGGGCGGTGTTCGGCAGTAGAGGATGGGGAGAAGCCCTCGTTGACGCGACAGGTCATTCATTGTGGCCGAATTGGAACGGGTAGTTTGACAATTCGGTGCAAAATTGCCGGCGTGGGGGAAGACGCCGTGGTGGACACGGGAGCCAGCGCCACGATCATCAGCCCCGTGGTCCTTAATTCGAGTGCAGACGGCTGGGGTAAAATCCAGCGTCTGGAAAATCATAGCTTGCAGCTGGCTACCGGGGCAACGGCTCCGATCATAGGGCGTGGTTTTGTGACCCTCAAGTTGGGATCGGTGAAGCAAGAGATAGAGGTTTGGGTGGCGGAGGTGTGCGACCCATGCTTAATAGGGTTGGATTTGTTGACTGCCAGCGGTTGTAAAATCGACTTGAGTCGGGGGGTCCTGCGATGGGGAGTGGAAGAGCTACCATTGGAGGGGGTGAGCACGGCCGAGAGGGTGGAGCTGGAGGCTCCTGAGGCCGTGACCATCCCCCCGGGGGCCGAGGCCATAGTGCCGGCCCGATGGTCAGCTCGCCCGACATGGCAGGAATCCTGCGGCCTGGTCGAACCGGTGGCAGCGCTATCCATACCTGGTTTAATCGTGGGCCGTACCCTTGTAAAGACGGACGGGCCGGTGGTGGCCGTCCGAGTAATTAATATTAGCACAGAACCACGCACTATAGTGAGGGGCACGAAGGTAGCTGGCTGCACCCCAGTTAGAGAAGTCGCGTCAGTGAGGGGCGAGAACGTCCAGCCGAGCCGGCCCCAGGGGGAGCCTTCAATAAGTTCTAGGAATTGGCCCGATCCCATTTGCGAGATGGTAAATCGCAGTAGTGTAGAGTTGGGAGGTACCCAGAGGGAGGCCTTACACAAACTGGTTGGGTCCCATTTGGACCTCTTCTCCTTGTCCACCGAGGATATTGGACGTACGGGCCTGGTGAAACATCAGATCCACACCGGTGAGGCCCGGCCTATTCGTCAGGCCGCCCGACGGCTCCCTTGGAGCAAGAGGGCGGAAGCTGACGAGCAGGTTGAAAAAATGCTCGACGCAGGTGTGATCGAGCCCTCGGGAAGTCCTTGGATGTCACCTGTTGTGCTGGTCAAAAAGAAAGATGGGACCACGCGGTTCTGCGTGGACTATCGCCAGCTAAACAACGTGACACTCAAGGACTCATATCCCCTGCCAAGGATTGATGACACCCTCGATGCCGTTGCGGGCTCAAATTGGTTCTCAACTTTGGACCTCAAGAGTGGGTATTGGCAGGTGGAGATGGATAGGGCAGGGAAGGAGAAAACGGCATTTTCCACAGGTAAGGGGCTGTATCAGTTCACTGTGATGCCGTTTGGTTTGTGTAACGCCCCCGCCACCTTTGAAAGATTGATGGAGCATGTACTGGGCGGCATGCCATGGCAATCATGCCTGGTGTACCTGGATGACGTCCTGGTACATGCCCAAACGTTCCCCCAGGCAGTAGCTAATTTGGACCAGGTGTTCGGGTGCCTCAGACAGGCAGGGTTGAAGCTGAACCCGAGTAAGTGCACTTTGTTTGCAAGAGAGGTGGCCTATTTAGGTCACGTGATCGGCCGCGAGGGGGTAAAAACGGACCCAGACAAAATTAAAGCGGTAGAGGAGTGGCCCGCACCACGTACCATCAAGGAGGTGCGGGGATTTTTGGGACTCTGCTCCTACTACCGGCGCTTTGTGGCGAAATTTGCGGAGTTGGCCCGTCCCCTCCACCGGCTTACGGAGAAGGGGACGCGATTTAATTGGACGCGGGAGTGCCACGAGGCCTTCCAAAAATTGAAGGGGTGTCTAACATCCGCACCCCTTCTAGCTTACCCCACTAGCAACGGGGCATTTACCCTGGACACGGATGCGAGCCAGGAAGGATTGGGCGCAGTTTTGTCTCAGACACAGGAGGGCGTGGAGAGAGTGATTGGTTACTATAGTCGGGCCTTAAGTAGGCCCGAGCGAAATTATTGCGTCACTCGCAAAGAGTTATTGGCCATGCTGGCTGCCATGAACCATTTCCACCCGTACCTGTACGGGCGGAAATTTTTGGTTAGAACTGACCATTCCTCCTTGCAATGGCTCCTTCGGTTCAAGGAACCGGAGGGCCAAATTGCAAGGTGGTTGGAAAAGTTGCAGCAGTACGATTTTGATGTGGCCCATAGGGCCGGGAAGGCCCATGGTAATGCGGACGCACTCTCTCGGCGTCCTTGTCTGGGGGAAAACTGTAAATTTTGTGCGAGACACGAGGAGAGGGAGCAATTGGGCGATTCCGCCCCGATTCTCGTCGTCCGGGCAACCCGGGTGAGAGGGCCAATTTTGCCACTAACCGCGGACGAGGAATTTGGAGAGTTGGCTTGGAGCACGGCCCAGCAGGAGGATCCTGTTCTGGGGCCGGTGTTCCAGTGGGTCAAATTGGGGCAAAGACCAAAGGGGGAAGAGGTCACCCCCCTCGGGGCGCAAACAAAGGCGTATTGGGCTCAGTGGCAGACCCTGGAATTGAAAGGCAACATCTTGTATCGCAAGTGGGTGGAGGTTCCCTCTGATAGAACTTCCTGGCTGGTGATAGTCCCTGACAAATTCAAGAACGTCATATTGCAACAGGTGCATGGTACCCGCTCCGGCGGCCATTTGGGCAGGACAAAGACAATATCTCGGGTCCGCCGGAGGTTCTATTGGGTGAATATGGGGCGCGACATACAGGACTGGTGTCGGAGATGCGACGCCTGTTCTGCCAAAAAGGGACCAGCACGGAGGACGAGGGCCCCCTTCAATTACATCAGGTGGGGGCCCCCCTTGAGCGGGTGGCTATGGATATTCTAGGACCGCTGCCCCGCACCCGCCAAGGTAATAAGTATATCCTCGTTGTAATGGACTATTTCACCAAGTGGCCGGAGGCCTATGCCCTCCCCAACCAAGAAGCAGGGGTGGTAGCACAGGCCTTCGTAGAAGGATTTGTATGTCGGCACGGGATTCCACAGGAGCTGCACACCGATCAGGGTCGAAATTTTGAAAGTCAATTACTAAAAGATGTGTGCAGACTCCTGTCAATTCGGAAAACCAGGACCACGCCCTTGCGGCCACAATCTGACGGGATGGTGGAAAGGTTCAATCGAACATTGATCCAACAACTGGCATTGTTCACCACCACCCATCAGGATGACTGGGACGAACATCTCCCGTACCTGTTGATGGCCTACCGAACTAGCCAGCACGGGGCCACCGCATGCAGTCCAGCGTTGCTTATGTATGGGCGGGAGTTACGGGCTCCCGCCGACTTGCTATGCGGTCCCGTGCCAGACACCACGGACACACCGCCGAGGGAGGGGTACGCACGTCACCTGGAGGAAGGCATGGAGCGGGTCCATGCCTTCGCCCGCCGCCAGCTCCATCTGGCGGGGGCCAAGATGAAGCGCAGGTACGACGACCGGAGCCAGGGGAGTCAATACGCTCCGGGGATGAAGATTTGGTTCTTTAATCCCCGGAGGCGGAAGGGAAGGTGCCCAAAACTCACCTCCCCCTGGCAAGGCCCGGGAGAAGTCCTGTCGCAAATCTGTGACGTGGTCATTAAGATCAAAATGGGGCCACGGACCCCCCCTCGGATCGTCCATGCCGACCGGATAAGACCTTATGCCGGCGAGCAGGCGCCCTCATGGATCGCCTCGGCTCTAGATGCCGAGGCAGGACCCAGTACCTCTTGCGACGGGGGCTCGTAGCGTCAGAGGACTGGGGGAATGGTAGTGAGAGATGCCCCGCTGTGGTGGGATGGCAACTCTGTCATCCCTCACAAGGTGGGGGGCAAAGGAGCAATAGTTTATGGGGTGTATGGCAGTGAAAACTAGCCCGGGTGGGTTAGGTTATATTGATAGGGATCTAGCGAAGATGACATTAGGTGACGATAAGGTTAGGTAGTGACTGATACCTGTAGTGGGGACGCAGGTAGATTAGTGTGGATGATAATGACGTGGGAGCGCAATAGTTTAAAGGGACGACTGGGAAGCGCAAGTTTCAGAAGGGAGTAGTTAGCTGAGATGATGCTGTGTGTGTGAGAATTGAACAGGTGTGATTGCACAGGTGTGCAACTGGACAGGTGTGCGGAGCAGTGTATGAGTAGTGAGTGTGTGGATCAGCGCGAATGCGCTTGGGGAGAGAAGGGTGCAGGTGGCACCAGGTGTGAGAGCACAGGTGTGCAAGTACAGGTGTGTGGAGAGAGTTGGAGTAAGTGGTACGGAGTGGTGTGCATGGTGCGAAGGTGTGGATGGGGGAAGAGTGGACCCCTTTCACGAGTACCCGGGGCGGGTAGTGTAAGTGTTAGGTAGAGGGTATAGGTAAATTGTGGTTGGATATTGGCATTTGTGGTGCGATTGCAGAATGGTATTGTGGATGGGTGCATTAGTGTTGTGGAAATGGCTGGGCGTGTAGCCTGTTAGTGTGTGTAGTTGTTTGGGCACTCCACCACTGTAAGGATGTCGGCCAGGTGAGGCCGCAGGTGGGCTCTGGGAGCCGGTAGTAGTTGTTGTGGATGGGGCCCGAGGATCCGGAGGACGGACCCGGGTAGCCCAGTGCCAGAGGGCACCATGGGGTGACAGAGCCAGGAGAGGGGCTGCCCCCAGTTAGATAGGTTAGGGTGAGGAGCTAGGTAAGCTCGGGTGGCAACTACAGTGGTGGAGGTGTGCAGGTGGGTAGACCTGTTGGGAGAGCTACACGTCGCGGCCCAGAAATTGTGCGAGGGCACCGGGAGATGAATCGGGGGAGTGAGACCCCAAATTGAAGAGCACCACAGTTTGGCCAATGGGAATTGGTTTTTAGAACCCATAGTGTAAGTTGGCCAATGGATTGGCAGGGAAAGACCCCGGGTAGTGTAAAGTGTGTTAAAGTCATTTAGAAAATAGTTAGGATGAAGGATCTCCTCGCACCATCTGCATCCACTCACCTGAGGTGACAGGTACTCCACACCATGCCATGTTTTGATTATTTTTTATGATGCAAATGTTTGGATTGTGAGACGCATCATGACGTGGGTGTGACATTGTGCTTTGATGTTCCATCTCTGCCTCCTTATGAGGATTGATGATGAATTGATGATGGCAAATTTTTGAAGTAGAGGGATTGTGGTGACGAATTTGATATAGGGGAAATATGGGGAAGACGTGACAGTAGTGACGAATTGGTAATGTGTAGGTTTTGTACATATGGGGTAAGGGCAAGGGTGGGCTAGGTAACAGGGGGGTGACGTACGGTAGGGACGAGCTTTCTCACTGCGCCCTCCGTACGCATTTCGCCTTGCATTGCCTTTTTGATGTGTACCCTTGAGACCTTACCCCTCGCTCATTTGTCTTGCCCCCCTTTTGTCTCCCACATGACCTGTGCGCCGTTGGGCGCCGAGGGGAGCGTGCGTGGGTCGGCCATTGTGCGCCCGAAATTCCCAGAACCAGCTGTCTGCATCGATGCACCACATTATGGACCACATGTCAGTGGCCGAGCACCACTTATGGACCCCATGGGTTGGGGCATGGCCCCTCTGCTGGAACCGGCCATGAGGGCCCGAAATCTTGCTGGCGGACCTTGGCCACAGGGCACCAATGCCCCACAGGTGAACCATACACATAGTCGGCCTGGTGGGCCATAAATAAATAAAAAGGACACATTGGGTGCAAGTTTTATTGAAAATAGGCCGCCAGTAAGCAAAGCAAAGAAAATGACAACAACTGGAAGAAATAATGATAACCAGCAGAGGGAGCCGAAGAGCAAGAGACACCTGCAGGGTTGGGTTTGTTGGTTTTATTTTATTCATTGAACAATGGGGACTGCACCGATTGGTGCTTGGGTGTGTATTGGTGCGTTTTTGGGTGCTTTAATGGTGCATTGATGCAGAGCAGACTGTCCTCCCCCCAGAAAGAACAATTACAGGTCCTGGGTTAGTTTTGTAAATAAAATTAGCGTCAGTGTAAATAATGCTCCCCACCGTCAGTGTATAGTTTGAAGACCATTCCGCAATTCGGTTAACTGTGGGCGTAAGTCTGTTAGGCAGGGTGCAATGGAGCAGCGGGACACATTTATTTATGTTTTAAAACTGTCGCACTCAGGGTCAGGTTAAAAGTAGAGGGAACTACACCTACATGCCACACTAAGGTAAAAGTAATAGGCCCGGGACGTGCCTAAGGGGAGGAGGGTGCAGTGTTGTGAATATGAGAATGTTTTTTTTATTTTGTGGTGGTGGTAAAATGTTGTAAAAGGTTGTTGTAAAACTCACCCCTCCTCCCTCGGTTGTGGTTGTATAAAGGTCAAAGGGCGTTCCCGTAGTTAGTCCATAAAAAACATACATGCAGGACACGATATATCTTTTCTTTTGATAGTTATCTCTTATTCTGTGTTTTAGGATAAGGCTGTGTCTCCCATTAATTAAAAGTACTCCATTGCACCAGTGAAAGAGAATAGACCCCCTTTCCTTCCCATCCCCAAAAATCTCCCTTTCTATCCCCTCCAAAACCTCCAATGACCTCATATTACATCCCCCTCTCGTCATTGGCGAGCCTCGATTGCCCATATTACCTCCCCTCCAATAACCGCCATTGACCACGAGGCTCGAGTCAGGGAAGAAAGGCGTGTCTCCACCTCGTCAGAGGAGGGGAGGGGCGCGCCCGCCCGTCGTCGTCCGGGGCGGAGCCCGAGGGTCGTGCGACCAGCCAGGGCCGAGGTAGGTGAGCGCCCCGATGGGCGTGTCCAAAGCGCCGGGGGCGTGATCGCTGGGGGCGCTATAAAAGGGCGCAACCGGAAGTGGAAAAAAGAGAAGAAGAAAGAGAGATGCACTCTGGGTTGGAAAAAGAAGGGTTGTGAAGAGAGGAGGAGTTGGTTGCAAGGAGTTGGTCACAGTCGGTTGCCAGAGAGAGGAGTCGGTGGTGAGAAGTGAGAGAAGCAAGAAAGAGTTGAGGGTTGAGGGACCAGACCAGTGAGACAAGTCCTGGGAACGCAGCGGACGGAGGCCGCCGCAGCCGCGCCACCCCACCGCCAAAGGGGGCCTGAACGGCGGTTCGGAGCAGGGCCGAAACGGAACGGCGGCTGCTGAACGCGCCGGTTGTGCTGCAAGACCCCCCTTGGACCTTTCCTCTCCCGCCAGCCATCCACCTTCTGCCATCCCTGGCATTCCCCGTGTGAGTCGTCTTTGTTTGTTCTGTCCTGGGTAATAAGTTAAGTCTGTAGATAAGCTAAATTTGCACTGTGTCACCTGCGTCATGTACTTGTAAATAAACTGAATTGCTTTTTGTTGCTTGTGTGTAAATAGTAGGAATAAATGTGGTAGTATTTCAAACCTTTTTTTGTCTCCGTTTTCCTCTTGCATTGCGTCGCTTTTGTCTTTTCCCTCATTGAGCAGCTAGGGTGCGATACAACCAACGTTCGGGTGGAATCGGGTGAGTTTTGTTAGGTCGCGGTTTTAAACCACCGCTCGGTCTATAACATCCAAACCGCGATCTATAACAATATATATTGTTACGGAAACGGAGGACGGCGCTCCCCTTTGCGCGGGGGGGGGGGGGGGGGGGGGGGGTGTTCAGTGATGGAAATCACAAAGACGATCGGACGAGCATGAAGAAGAGGACGAAGGTACGAAGAACACAGGTATTTATTACTAACTATTGTACAAAACCAAATAAACCAAGGGAGAAGGAAAGAAACGAAAGCAATTTACAGAAGAAGGAGAAGACACAGTGCAATTCTTAAAACAAGCTTAACTTATACCCCAGACAACACAGACAGACAGACGACAGTCAGACTTACACGGATGGGGAATGAAGGCAGGAACGAATGGCTGGAAGGGGAGGAAGGTTCAGGTGGGACTGCAGAACGACCGGGCCGGGAGCGAGCAGCCGCCGGATCTCCACCCTCGGGTGCACACCGACGGGATGCTCGCCGCAACACGTTGGAGCTTGTCGTGGCAAGGCTGGTTGGAACAGCGTCTCCCTTGACCTCGTTCTCCCGCAGGTTGCGCGTCTCTCTTGACAGGACTCTCGGTTCGGGCTCCTTCAACTCTCTCGTCCTTCCCACCTCTCTTGAAGCAGTCCCTCTCAACCTCCTTTTATGAGGCGCGTCGCGATCAATCCGCCGGCCTTTTGGAAACGCCCATCGGTGAGCTCGCCTCGGCCTTGATTGGTCGCTAGGGCTCACCGATCCCGCCCCTTGATGAGGCGTTGGCGAAGCCACGCCTTGTTCCTGGCGCTTGGCTGACTCCTCCCCCTGATGACGATGGGCGGCACGCCTTTCTTCCCTGAGCTGACCACGCCGTAATGGAGGCAAATGCAATTGGCAACAATGCAGTTGGCAATAATGCGGTTGGAAATGGAGGCTTTGGGGAATTTGAAAAGGGGATCTATCTTATTTCATTTGGTGCAATGCAATGTCAACGAGTGGAAAACAGAGCCTTAACTGATACACATAATAAAGAAATAACTATAGAGAGGTTCTATGATTGGCTACGTGCTTGTACATGGACTAGCTAAAGGGACGACCTTTGACCTTTACACAAATGGAGGTATTTACAAAGAATTACTATTTACAGAGGGTGATATTTACAATAATTACAGGATTCTCAAATCCGCAACAATATATATATATATATATGTATATATATATGTATATATATATATATATATATATATATATATATATATATATATATATATATATATCAAATATATATCACATATATATATAAAATATATATATCAAATATATATATATATTACATCAAATTTTGTGTAAAGCTTGGCGATTCCCAAGTGGAAATGATCCGCAAGATTCAACACCGTTCATTCCATTATGAAGGAGGATTTGGGCTTCAGGAGAATCTCAGTGAAGTTCGTACCAAAGCTGCTAACGATTGAGCAGAAGCAACTCCGTTTGGAGATCGCACAGGACATGCTGGAGACTGTGAACAGCGATCCCAGCTTCCTCAACACAGTGATCACTGGCGATGAGTCCTGGGTTTATGGGTACGACCCAGAAACCAAGTTGCAGTCATCACAATGGAAGCATCCAACATCCCCGAGGCCAAAAAACACAAAATTTGATGCAGTAGCGTTGTTCAAGTTTTTCCGTCATTTTGTCAAAAACGAAAATCCGACGGCGCTCACTTACATGTCCTCACTCATCGGCGGTCTGCCGTCGAATGACAGCTTCTGCAGGTGGGAAAAAATTCACGCGTGCGCATTAGGATCGCCTACATACGTGCACCAATCAATGCCTCCCTAGCTTCTTTTTTTTTACGCACGAAAAATAAAGGTCGGATACTTTTTGAACACACTACGTATATTATATATATATATACTGTGGTACCTCGGCTTACGAGTGCCCCAACGTACGAGTTTTTCGAGATACGAGCCGTCGCTCGGGCGGTTTGTTGCTTTGGGATACGAGCCGAGATCCGATGTACGAGCTCAAAAAATTTATTTTTTTGAATTTTCCGGTTGTGGCTTCCGGTTCCGGTCACGCAGTTATCTTGCCGTGAAAGCATCTCTGCCGTGTATCGCTGCTGTTTTGTTTGTGAAAGTGGTTTTTTCTGTAAAATTTCGCGTTTTCAACCATGGGTCCGAAGAAAGTGAGTGCCAAGGGTGGGCCTGAGAGGAAGAAGAGGATGATGAGTTTGGATACGAAACACGCAATCGTCGAACAACATGAGCGAGGTATGCGTGTTGTCGACTTGGCGAGGCAGTACGATCGTACTACTTCGACGATATGTACGATTTTGAAGCAGAAGGAGTCGATAAAGGCTATAACGCCAGCCAAGGGCGTTACGACCATTTCAAAGCAACGGACCTCTGTCCATGAAGAGATGGAGAAGTTGTTGTTTGTGTGGTTG
Organism: Myxine glutinosa; assembly: GCF_964187855.1. Taxonomy (NCBI): domain Eukaryota; kingdom Metazoa; phylum Chordata; class Myxini; order Myxiniformes; family Myxinidae; genus Myxine; species Myxine glutinosa. The sequence continues at coordinate 85,125,415 of NC_136265.1, forward strand.
ACGGAAAAGCAGCTCGCAGGAGATACCATGACCGAGAGCATCATTTGTGAGAAGGCACGAGACATTTACAGGGATTTGGTGCAGCAGACGGCGGGAACATCAACGGACGAGGCATCGGAAGAGTCATTCAAAGCCAGTCGGGGATGGTTTGATAATTTTAAGAAGAGGACCGGCATTCACTCCGTCGTCAGGCATGGTGAGGCAGCAAGCTCGGATGTGAAGGCAGCCGAAGAGTTTATTATAACTTTTGCCGAACTGATAAAAGCGGAAGGATACATCCCCCAGCAAATCTTCAACTGTGACGAGACAGGGCTCTTCTGGAAAAAGATGCCGAGGAGGACGTATATAACGGCAGAGGAGAAGAGCATGCCAGGCCACAAACCCATGAAGGATCGGTTAACCCTTGCACTGTGTGCGAATGCGAGTGGCGACTGCAAGATTAAGCCGCTACTGGTATATCACTCTGAAAACCCCAGAGCGTTTAAGTCTCATAAGATCCTTAAAGAAAAACTGCAGGTTATGTGGAGAGCAAACGCAAAGGCGTGGGTTACCAGGCAGTTATTTGTGGAGTGGGTAAACCTGGTCATTGGTCCTGGCATCAAGAAGTACCTTTTGGAGAATAAGCTACCCCTGCAAGCCCTTCTCGTCCTTGACAATGCTTCCGCACACCCACCAAACCTCGTAGACGACATCCTTGAAGAATTTGCATTCATTAAGGTCCGCTACCTTCCACCCAACACCACCCCTATCCTGCAGCCCATGGACCAGCAGGTGATTTCCAATTTCAAAAAGCTCTTCACCAAGCACCTGTTCCGGCGCTGCTTTGAGGTTACGGAGAGCACAAACCTCACCCTTCGAGAGTTCTGGAAGGATCACTACAATATCGTGGCCTGCCTCAGAATTATCGACATGGCCTGGCAGGGTGTTACAAGGAGGACCTTAAACTCTGCATGGAAGAAGCTGTGGCCTGAGGTTGTGTCCGAAAGTGTTAGTGCTACTGAGGAAGTGTTAGTGGTGGAGGAGATTGTGTCCCTCGGAAGGTCCATGGGCCTGCAAGTGGATGAAGACGACGTTAACGACCTCGTCGAGAAACACAATGAGGAACTGACAACGGAGGAATTAAAGGAGCTACAGCAGCAGCAGAATACGGAGGTTTTGCAGGAACTAAACGCGGAGGAGCCAGAGGCGGAGGAGGTTATCGCGACAAGTGAGATAAAGGAAATGTTGGGAATGTGGGAGAAAATTTCAGAATTTGTTCAAAAGAAACACCCTGAAAAAGTTGCAACAGGTCGTGCGTTGGCGCTGTGTAACGACACTTGCCTCACTCATTTCCGAAAAATTTTGAAAGGGAGGAAGAAACAAACCTCGTTGGACAGGTTTTTAGTGAAACGCCCGGCAAGTGAAAGCGAGGACAGTGTGGCGAAAAAGGCAAAAGGTATCTCCTCCACCTCTGCCAGCATCTTCGTCTGATCTTCAAGGTAAATACATACAGTACACTTAATAAAACCAGTTTATTTCTTTACATTCTCTTGTATTATGTACAGTATATACGAGGTCGTGCTTGTTTATACATTATTTGTTATTTATAAAGTACATTTTTGTTATTTAAAAGCACCTAACAAAAAAAATTGGTGTTTTTTTTTTGAGGCTGGAACGGATTAATAGCATTTCAATGCATTTGAATGGGAAAATTTGCTTTGACTTACGAGCGATTTGGCTTACGAGCTCCGTCACGGAACGGATTAAACTCGTAAGCCGAGGTACCACTGTATATATATATATATATATATATATATATATATATATATATATATATACAATTATACATACATACATATATATACATACATATTGTTACGGGACCGCGGCGAGGATGTTGTTTGCCGAGCGGATGGCCGCCGCGCCCGAACAGTTACCCCGACTAACCAGATTCCTGAACGTTGGCCGAATCGCGCCACAGATATTCAATGGGGAAAAGACTAAAACGAAGGATGTAAAGAAGACAGAAGTAGGGAATACGAATATAATTTATTTATATTTACAACCAAAAGTAACCAAGGAGAAGGAAGGATAATAAAATAAAGACAGAAGGAATCAAGAAGACACAGTGAAAATTGCTAGCTTATCTAAACAGTCTTACTTTACCCAGGGACAGAACAAACAAAGACAGACTCACGCGGGGAATGATGACAGGAATGGCAGGAGGTGGATGGCTGGAGGGAGAGGGTGAAAACTGGAACCGGAGCACGGTCAGGCCGGGAGTGAGCAGCCGCCGCCCCTGGTCGATCGGCATGTTTTGCAGCCGCCGTTCCTTCGCAGCCACGGACGAAAACTGCTGTCGAAGCTCAAAGCTGTGGTGGTTTAAAGCTGCGGTGGTTGCACTTGTTCTCAGGCTTGGCACTTGTTACTTGTTCTCTCTGACTCTCTCTCTCTCTTGCTCTCTTTGCTTCGCTTCACCCCTTCTCTCCTCTCTCTTTCTTATTCCAACCACTTCAAGGCTTTCGCGCGCGCTCTTTATAGCGCCTCAGGCGATCAAGCCGCTGGTGTCCAGGACACGCCCCTCGGTGAGCTCACCTCGGCCCTGGTTGGTCGCACGGGCTCCCGATCCCGCCCTTAGAGGAGGCGTTGGCAAGGCCACGCCTTGTTCCCGGCGCTGGGCCGACTCCTTCCACCTTCGGCTCCGAGCTTACCTCGTGGCTAATGGAGTCATGGGATGAAACAAACCACCGCTGTAGCAACCCTAACAAACCGCCCAGTGCAGTTGGCAATTGAGGCTTTGAGGGAATGCAGTTGGCAATGGTTGGAAGGGGAATGTGAAGGGAATCTACTCTTATTTCACTTGGTGCAATGGAGTATTTAAATTAATGGAAGACACAGCCTTACACTAATACACATAATAAGGATATAACTACTGAACAGGGAGATATGGTGTCCTGCGTGTATGTTTTATGGAATTAACTACGGGTACGCCCTTTGACCTTTATACAACAACAAATGCAGGAAGGAGGGTGACATTTTACAACAATTCATTACACAACAATAAAAAAAACAACATTCTCATATCCACAACACTGCACCCTCCTCCCCTTAGGAACGTCCCGGGCCTATGAACTTTTACCTTTAGTGTGGCACGTAGGTGTAGTTCCCTCTACATTTAATCTGACCCTGAGTGTGACAGTTTTAAAACACCAATAAATATGTCCCGCTGCTCCATTGCATCCTGCCTAACAGACTCACGCCCACAGCTAACCGAATTGCGGATTGGTCTTCAAACTAAAACAGTTACGGTGGGGGCGCATTATTTACAATGACTACTTTATTTACAAAATGCAACCCAGGACCTGTGATCGTTCTTGGGGGGTTGGAGACAGTCTGCCCTGCATCGATGCACCATGAAAGCACCCACAACGCACCAATACACCCTCAAGCACCAATCGGTGCACAGTCATCACTGTTCATGAATAAAAATAAAAACAACAAACCCTGGTGCTGGTCTTCCTCTTCGGCTCCCTCTGCTGGCTATTTGTTCTTCCAGATGTTGTCATCTTCTTTGCTGGCGGCCTATTTGCACATAAAATAAAATGCACCAAACGTGTCCGTTTTTATTTATTTATGGCCCACAGGGCCGACTTGTGTGGTTCACCTGTGGGGCATAGGTGCCCTGTGGCCAAGGTCCGCCAGCAAGATCTCGGGCCTTCATGGCCGGTTCCAGCAGAGGGGCCTTGCCCCAACCCATGAGGTCCATAAGTGGTGCTCGGCCACAGACATGTGGTCCATAAGGTGGTGCATCGATGCAGACAGTTGGTTCCGGGAGTTTCGGGCGCACAATGGCGGACTCTCGCACGCTCCCCTCAGTGCCCAGTGGCGCACAGTCCTCATGTGGGAGACAAGGGGGGAAAAGACAGATGAGCGAGGGGTAAGGTCTCAAGGGTACACATCAAACAAGGCAATGCAAGGTGAGGTGAGGTGCGTATGGAGACGGAGCGGAGAAAAGCTCGTCCCTACCGTACGTCACCCCCCCTGTCACCTACTCTACCCTTGCCCTTACCCCATATTTACAAAATCTACACATTACAAATTCGTCACAACTGTCACGTCTCCCCATATCTCTTATACCAAATTCGTCCCCACAATCCCTCGAACCAAAATTTGCCATCACCCAATTCATCATCAATCCTCATAAGGAGGAAGAGATGGAACATCAGCACAATGTCACACCCACGTCATGATGCGTCTCACATCCAAAACATTTGCATCAAAATAATAAAAACCAACAAACCATGGCATGGTGTGGAGTACCATCGTTACCTCAGGTGAGTGGATGCAGATGGTGCGAGGAGATCTCCATCCTAACTACCTTCTAAATGACTTTAACACACTTTACACTACCCGGGGTCTTTCCCTGCCAATCCATTGGCCAACTTACACTATGGGTTCTAAAAGCCAATTCCCATTGACCAAACTGTGGTGCTTCTCAATTTGGGGTCTCACTCCCCCGATTCATCTCCCGGTGCCCTTGCACAATTTCCGGGCTGAGTCGTGTAGCTCTCCCAGCAGGTCTACCCACCTGCACACCTCCACCACTGTAGTTGCCACCCGAGCTTACCTAGCTCCTCACCCTAACCTATCTAATTGGGGAAGGCCCCTCCTGGCTCTGTCACCCCTCGGTGCCCTCTGGCACTGGGCTACCCGGGTCCGTCCTCCGGATCCTCGGGCCCCATCCACAACAACTACCGGCTCCCAGAGCCCACCTGCGGCCTCACCTGGCCGACATCCTCACAGTGGTGGAGTGCCCAACCAACTACACACACTAACAGGCTACAGGCCCAGTCATTTCCACAACACTAATGCACCCATCACTACACTCCTGTGCAACTACCCGCACCACAGATGCCAATATCCAACCACAATTTACCTGTACCCTCTACCTAACTCTTACACTACCCTCCCCGGGTATTCGTGATGGGGTCCATCCTCCTTTCCCCCATCCACACCTTCGCACCATCCACTCCACTCCACAGTTTCCACCATACTCACTCCACGACCATCCATTCCAATACTCCAGCCCATTTATTCCATACACCTGTTCTTCATTCACCTGTGCAATCACACCTGGTGCCACCTGCACCCTCTTTCCTTCCTGGACCATTTGGGCAGCACAACTCACATCACTATCACTCACTCATACCTGCTCCATCCACTTGTCCAGTTGCACACCTGTGCAATCACACCTTTTAACCACACACACGGCATCATCTGAACTACCTGTTGCCCTGCTAACTTAGTGCTCCCCTTCTTCCCTTTAAACTAAGCACATACCACGTCAATATCATCCAAACTAATCTACCTGCGTCCCCACTACAGGTATCATTGTCACTACCTAACCTTAACGTTACCTAAGGTCATCTCTAGGTCCCTACACACGATATCCTAACCCTCCCGGGCTAGTTTTCACTGCCAAACCCCATAAGTCTAGTGCTCCTTTGCCCCCGCTGTGAGAGATGGCAAATTTGCCATCCCACCACATCGGGCATCTTCCACTACCAATTTTGCACACCAAATTCCAGCCAATTAAAAATTTGCCAATCACTACCAATCATCACTCTGCCAAACCCTTGCCAATCATCAAATTTTGCTTTTTCTAATTTCGGGTCCAAAACACTATCCTCATCACACGTCTACTCACTTGAGCCTCTCGGTGCGCCAATTCATCTCCAAAGCTCGGCATCGTAAAGCCGAGCAATGAATGCGGGTTGCTTGGTGCCGGCGGCTGGATCCGTCCGGCCTTCGGTGCAGGGAAGGAGGTTTACCCGGGCCGAGATCCCACGCACCATCTCGGCACAGAGCCGTCCAATGGCCCGATCTCGCCCTGCCGGAATGCCTCAACAAAAAGGGGTCGCCATGACGACCCTTCCTAGCGGGCCGCCCGCTCAGCATAGCGGAGCACGGACGCGGCCGGTCAGAGCGCGGCCCGGCGTGGATCCCGCACGGCGGTTCTTTCGAAACCGCCGCGGTCACAATCCCCGCGGATCCCCGCGGCACGCAAAGCTGCCCGGCACGCACCGAGGGCCCGCTTCGGCTATAAGTCGCTCTAACCGCTAACCTGGTTAGCGTCGATGCTCCACTTGCATGCTCACACCCCGCAGCCCGTTCCTTGCTCATACATCCAGCCGTTCCCATGCTCCTCGTCATTGCACCTTCTCTTACACACTCAGGTACACTCATTCCGCTTACAGACTTTGTCACACACCTGACCACCGCACACCTTTGCACACACTCGTCGTTCGCACACCTCACCAACACACCTCTTCGCGCCCCCTCCTCGATCACCTCCTCTGTGACAACCACAGGTGTGCTCTCACTTGCACACCCAACCACGTGCCTCACTACCAACTCCAGCATGCATTCCCATACACGCTCTACCATTCCAGGTGTGCATCCTTCCATTCCAGGTGTACATCCTCTCTCACCTGCCACAACCAACTCACGCTCCGTGTCACTCTTACTACTTTTACCACCACACTCGGTCGCGCATTCACCCTCACTCTCGACCGCGCACTCTGTCCTTATGCACCCGTCCGTTACACATCTTTCTCGCGCATCCTCTTGCGCACTCTCTCCCGTTACACCCTCCGTAACACTCACCACAGGTGTGCACTCTCTCGTTACATCCTCTGTAACACTCCCCATCCCGCGCTTCCATGTGCCCCCTCGCACACGCGCTACAACCGACTCACCCTCGACAGCACACTCACTCCTTGGCGCGCACTTTTTCCTCACACACCCCAGAGTCGGACATTCTTGCACACCTCCTCCTTCGCACACCGTACCTGTCGCACACTTCACCAACGGCCTCTCACAAACACCCGGGTCCACACCAACCCCCAAGCCGACTGAAGCTCCCCTCACATCATATACAATTCCGAATATATCGCCACTCACCTTGGCACCTCGTCTCTGCACCTCCTTCACCACCTGCAAACTCTTTATTTGGTTAGCGAGCACACCATCACGATTTGAGCACCGACCTTGCACATATTCCATCACTTCCTCCTTTATCTCCCTCTTAGTTTCCCTCCGTCTCTTCTTAATTTCACTTACCCCCTCTTCCACTTCCTCTAATTTTTGTTTCACCTCTTTTATTTCCCGGTGCGTCTCTTCAATTTCGTCCTCTAAGGCCACCTTGACAGTTTCTATGTGCGTCCTCACCTCCCGGTCCTTCGTCTCCATTACTTCTGTCACCTCGTCCAACCTCGTTGTCAGTCCCTCACGTACCATCTGACATTCCCTCTTCGTCGCTATCAAGTCGTCTTTTAGTTCTTTTTGTGTCGCCTTTAACCCTCCTAGTACCGCAGTGTTCCTTTGTACCTGCTCCACTAACTCCGTCTGTCCCACCGTCAGCTGTTCCACCTCCTGCGTCAGGTCCTCTATGCCCCCTTGTAACTTTGCCGTTCCATTTCTCACCTTTCTCCATATGCTTCCCACCTCACTTTACCTCCTCGCGTACCCCCGAGACCTCCTCGCTTACACCTCGTCTTATTTCCTCCTTCATTTCTCCCATCTTTTTGGTAGATGCCACCCTCATCTGTTCCAATTCATCCCTCTGAGCATCCAATTTCCCTTCTAACCCGATTTTCACCTCCTCTATCTGGTTCCCCATCTGTTTGATTTCCCGGGCGGATTGCTCCCCTATTTCCCGCAATTTGCCTTCCATCTTATCTTCTAGCCCCGTTAACCCATTCTTCACCTCTTTTATCCCGTTGTCTAATCCCGCAATTTTGGCTTCTAGCCGCTCCCCCATTCTGTTTTCCAATCCTCCGATTTGGTTTCCCAATTGCTCACTATTCTTGGCCATAAGGGCCTCCATTTGCATCATAAAAAGGTTCAAATCCACCGGTGCTGCTACGGTCACGGGCGCCGCTAAATTTGGTGCCGCTGTAACCACGTGCGCGAGGGCGCCATGTTGTGCACCTGATACTCCCTCAACCACCTCACCATTGCTCTCCTCCATTTCCTCCCTCTCGTCCTGGGTTACCCCTAACCCCTCTTGTAGTTCCCCCACCTGCATCCTTCGCCTTGACTAGCCATGGCGCGATTTCAAATTTCGGATTTTTCTAAAACAAAACAAAACAGAATTTCGGCCGCTCATAATTTTGAGCGCGTTAAGCGCGCTATGGGTCCAATCTCGCTCCCGACACCAATTGTTACGGGACCGCGGCGAGGATGTTGTTTGCCGAGCAGATGGCCGCCGCGCCCGAACAGTTACCCCGACTAACCCGATTCCTGAACGTTGGCCGAATCGCGCCACAGATATTCAATGGGGAAAAGACTAAAACGAAGGATGTAAAGAAGAAAGAAAGACAAAGGGTAGGAAATACAAATATAATTTATTTCTATTTACAACCAAAAGTAACCAAGGAGAAGGAAGGATAATAAAATAAAGACAGAAGGAATCAAGAAGACACAGTGAAAATTGCTAGCTTATCTAAACAGTCTTACTTTACCCAGGGACAGAACAAACAAAGACAGACTCACGCGGGGAATGATGACAGGAATGGCAGGAGGTGGATGGCTGGAGGGAGAGGGTGAAAACTGGAGCCGGAGCACGGTCAGGCCGGGAGTGGGCAGCCGCCGCCCCTGGTCGATCGGCATGTTTTGCAGCCGCCGTTCCTTCGCAGCCACGGACGAAAACTGCCGTCGAAGCTCAAAGCTGTGGTGGTTTAAAGCTGCGGTGGTTGCACTTGTTCTCGGGCTTGGCACTTGTTACTTGTTCTCTCTGACTCTCTCTCTCTTGCTCTCTTTGCTTCGCTTCGCCCCTTCTCTCCTCTCTCTTTCTTAGTCCAACCACTTCAAGGCTTTCGCGCGCGCTCTTTATAGCGCCTCAGGCGATCAACCCGCTGGTGTCCAGGACACGCCCCTCAGTGAGCTCAACCCGGCCCTGGTTGGTCACGCGGGCTTCCGATCCCGCCCTTAGAGGAGGCGTTGGCAAGGCCACGCCTTGGTCCCGGCGCTGGGCCGACCCCTCCCACCTTCGGCTCCGAGATTACCTCATGGCTAATGGAGTCTTGGGATGAAACAAACCGCCGCTGTAGCAACCCTAACAAACCGCCCAGTGCAGTTGGCAATGGTTGGAAGGGGAATGTGAAGGGAATCTACTCTTATTTCACTTGGTGCAATGGAGTATTTAAATTAATGGAAGACACAGCCTTACACTAATACACATAATAAGGATATAACTACTGAACAGGGAGATATGGTGTCCTGCGTGTATGTTTTATGGAATTAACTACGGGAACGCCCTTTGACCTTTATACAACAACAAATGCAGGAAGGAGGGTGACATTTTACAACAATTCATTACACAACAATAAAAAAAAACAACATTCTCATATCCACAACAATATATATACACATATATATATTGTTGCGGAAACGGAGTACGGCGCTCCCCTTAGGGGGGGGGGAGGGGTGGGT
>NC_136265.1:85139888-85304888 GCF_964187855.1 Myxine glutinosa
AAATATAGGTTTAGTATATTTTTAAAAGTTTTTAGGGTAATTAGAGGCAGAAATAGAACAAAATATGTCTTTTACAGTGGCAATTTTGAAAATCCAAAATGGCCGCCATACAGGTATCTCTCCAAATGTAAACATTGATTTTTAGTTTCCTTATGCTATAACCTTTCCAAAAATGTATAGGTTTGCAAATCTACCATGATTTTGAACGAAATATAATTTATTGACATAGTGAACCTGACTATAGGGATGAGGGTAGGAGGGAGACGTTGTAAAAACTATGTATACGACTCACTTCGGGTGGAACTTTAAGATTTTCAGTGTATGGCCTCGAGGCGCTTCCTTGTGCATTGTACGCATCGCGACTTGCTTCTTGCTAATGCGGGTCGTGCTGCCGTGTGCTGGGCGCGGCCGTCTAAGGTGCATCACCAAGGAAATCTTCCGTGCACGCAATAGGCTCTTGTAATAAACACAGTGTGAACAGTTCTGACTGCTTCCTGGCTCTCATTCTGAGTACATCGGGAAGCGGAGCCGTGGGGAAGCAGATTGTTGCTACCACAGCTGGCGCAGCGAGCCGGGCATTTGCCCGGAGGGGGAGGGGACGGTCTTCCCCGCTCGGTGGCAGCAATACGGTCGAGGGCCCCCCAAAAAGGTGAGATCTTTCTCGGAATATCGGTGACTTGTGCTGCCTCTGAGCGAGCGGGGTCGTCTTGACTTCCAACTCCGGCGCAGGTTCTGGACTAAGACGTAAGGGGAAGGAACTGTTTGCACAAGTGTGTTACAGGATGCGGGAGTAAAAAATTGCTCCAGCCTGAGCTGGGAGCGGAGTGTATCAGTAGCGTGGACACTCAACGCGTCGCGAACGTAGGAAGTGGCCGGACTCGGCCCACGTTCGGAAGCGTGTAGGCCCGGCGGGAGAGTCCATTGGTGACACATTAGCGTGCGCCCCAAGACCTCTTTTTGGGGCCTACCCGGCGACACTAAGGGTATCGTCGGGAAGGGACCATCCGTCAGTGGGGAGGCAGAATAATAGCCCCCAATAGAGCTAACGTGTTGTGGCGCAAGGTGAGAAACGCCAGTAAATATGGGTAACGGGCAAATGGCATTTGGAGCCGCGGATTTATCCGAGGACAGACCGGCAGCGGAGTACATGCTCCGGAAGCATGGAAAGGGCGCGGTAAGAGATATGACATTATGGAACGCATGGACGCGGAAGAATAAGAACACAAAGCTAATATTCCCTATTGAGAGGACGTTCGCCCATGATTGCGTAGAGCATTTACGCAATGTATTGAGAGTAAAGGAGAAGAGCATGTTGACTAGATCGAAGGTACATTGGGAGGCATTCGGCTGGTGGGCCGAAGAATGTCTTCGCCGAGAGGAACAATCTGTGAAGGCCAGTCTGAAGGGAAGCCTCCGGACTGCGCAGGATACTATAGGGGAGGTAAAAAAGGCATTGCCAGTGATGCAACAGATAGTGGCTGCCGGACCTCCCCATGCGGGAGTGAGACAGGTGAAGATCCCAGAGCCACAAGGGAGACCGGCCCCTGTGGGACCGACAGGGGCTGGGAATCCCCACCGAACTCTGATTAGGGAATTGGCCCAGATAGTGGAGCAAGGGAAAGAGCCTGGACTAGGAGCCTTGGTGGCGGCTGCTCCTCCGATGGCCGAAGCCCGGCTCCCTCCATCCCCCTCCACCCCTACCCCTTTACCCCTCTTCCTTCCCAGGCCGGTGGGTAACTCACTCACTCCATGCCCTGCTATGACGGAAGGTCACCCGAGCCCTGACCCCCCCCCCCCCCCCCCCCGAGTAAAATGATGCCTGCTCAGGTTGTAGGGGTGAGAACCAATAGACATGGGACTCCGGAGCCGTATATGGCACGCGTGGCATTTAAGGAAACTGAGCTGGCCGCTATGGCACGGACCATAAAGCCCCTGTTGACCGAGCCGGAGAGAGCCAGGGATAAGCTAGCGGAGTGGATATTATGTCATTCCTTGGACCACCGGGATATAGGGGTAATGTGCAATCATGTACTCCCGAGCGGAGTGTGGCGACAGGCAAAAATGGTGGCCTTATGGCCGGAGAGACGGCCGCTAACGCAGACAGAAGTGGGCCATGTGGTGATGGTAAATAACGTTCTTGATGCGATACGAGACGAGCTCATGCCGCCTGACCAAGATTGGGATAAAGTTTACAGAAACACCCAACACAAGGATGAAAGAGCCAGGGATTACTTAGACCGATTAACTCGGGCTCTGATTAACTTTGGGGGGTTTGTTAATGCAGCAGCAATTCCACCACGCTTGCTTGCAAATCTGTTTGTGGACGGGCTCTTGGCCCCTGAGGAAACAATTGAAATATGTCATGCTCGACTGGCGGACAAGGAGGGTGCGTGAATTATGCGCAGCTGCGGACCAATGTCAAACACGAATAGAACGAAAAGTCGAAGTCAAGGATGAAATGCTACAGATGCTGGTGCAGGAGCGATTGGCTGGTGCGGTGGGGAAGAATGGGGGGCCCATGTATGAACAAGGACAGGAAGAGGGATCCGACGAAGATGGGATGGATACTCTAGGGTTCCCACCCCAGACAGTTAAGCTGGGGTGGATAGGTGTGGGTGGCGGCCTGCCGGCCCCGTGGGCTAGGACTGGAGCGGGGTACCCAGGGGGGCCTCCACTTTGGCGGGAACAAGCGCCGGGACCGGGTGGGTCCCCTGTGGTGCCCCCAGCTCAATGGCCAGGAGGAATGCCCGGGTGGGGGGGGCCCTTCGCACCTCCCGTGCACGCGCAGGAACAGGTGCCAAGGTGGGTAGGGCCCTACCCACCAGGGCCCTACGTTTCACGTCCTGCAAGTTGGCACGGTTCAGGGCCCACGGCGCCATTTGGAACATGCTTCCACTGTGGGCAACTGGGGCATTGGGTAAGGGATTGCCCCCCTGATTAGACAGGTAGGCCAGAGACGAAAAAGAGGGGGCAGGCGGACAAAAGGCCAGACGGTTCCCCAGGGGGCTCAGCAATGCTGACTAGAAGCAGAAGTGGCCGCATGGGAAAACGCTGGCTGCAAGAAGCAGACGGACACTGGAATATGGGTGCGAGATGGCAAGATGGTAGCCCCCAGAGGTCTATTGCTGTGGCTTGGCCGCCTGGCACATGGACATGGCCACGTGGGCAAGCATGGAATGGCAGGTACGGTGCAAAGGACGTGGTATGCCCCAGGGTTCACAGTCGTGGCGGAGCAGCTCTGCCGCAGATGCCCGATATGTCAGACGACCAACGTCGGTAGAGCTCAGCCACAGGCACACCGGGGGCCGCCCCCCGCCCCTGGGGGCCAGGGGTGCACCTCCAGCTCGATTTTATGGAAATGCCGCGCTGTAATCAGTTGCAGTATATTCTAGTGATTGTTGATATGTTTACAAAGTGGGTCGAAGCCTTTGCGTGCAGGAACAGTGACGCGGTAACAGTGGTAAAACTGCTGATGAAAGAGTATGTCTGTAGATATGGGATTCCATATAAAATATCTAGTGACCGAGGAGGACATTTTGCGGCCGGCATTACCAAGGAGTTGTGTAAGGCGCTACAGGTTAACCAGCAATTCCATTGCGTGTATCACCCACAATCCGCGGGCGTTGTAGAACGCCATATCTCAACTTTGAAGAACAAAATCGGCAAAATATGCGCAGAGACGGGCCTTAAATGGCCCGATGCACTACCGGTTGCTCTAATGAGCATGCGATCAACACCAAATAGAACGACCGGATTGTCACCTCATGAGGTTCTCATGGGTCGGCCCATGAGAGTTTCCCGGTGACAGCGCCGGTCGACCTAGCAAAAATGGACTTACATTTCATGGATGGTGTGATATTGCAATTTTGTAAAGCCTTAACTGCGGTTGCAAGGGAATTTCACACACAGGTGAAGGCAGGAATGCCCGAGCCTGCAACAGAGCAGTGCCACCCCTTTCAACCAGGTGACTTGGTGTTGGTAAAGAACTGGAGGCGTACGACGGCGCTGCAACCCAGGTGGACGGGACCGCACCAGGTACTTTTGGTATCATTCACCGCAATCAAGGTTGAGGGTAAGCCATCTTGGGTACATGCTACACACTGCAAGACATACCTACCGCAGGATGATGATAATGCAGATGCTACTCGCCGGCATGATGGGAGTGATGTCGCAGGGCCATCAACCCAGACTAGTGGGTAGGGAAAGAAATGGGCAAATAGGAGGGCAAGGCCATGAGCGAAACACATATTGGCAGGTAACCCGACAGGTAGCTGCAGCCCTTAATAAGTCCGAGTGCTGGGCGTGCACCCCTGTCCCACCGACAAGAAGAGGAATCAACATGAGAGCAATTCCCCTCCCTCCCACCCAAATCTGTTGGACAGACATAGCTGGCATCAGCAGGTATTCCCAAGGAGACGACACCATGCGGGGGGCACCTTGTATAGAGATTAAAGTCCTAAAGCGACCAGGGTCCCAGGAGGAGGAGGAAATCTGCCCGATAATGAAAAACGGAAAGATGCCCTCGTGGACCCAACAAGGACAGATGCCTCAGGCCATGCACCTGTCAGGGCAGGAGAAAGCCCCCCTTTGTATAAAGAGCCAAGGGTATGGAGTCTCTCCCCACCATAGGATGGGGGACTCGGTCTGCCAAAGAACCCTGAGTAGGCGGAGTCGTGATTGGGAAATAAACATACCCTTGGAGGACGGGCCCCTCAAAAATTTGGCTGTGAGGTCGGGCGAGGATGGCAGCTGCATGGCAAAGGCGAGAACTGGACCACGGGGAACCATGTTCGTGTGTGGGGACCGGGTCTACCCCTACCTACCTCGAGGCTGGGTGGGAACTTGTTATTTGGCATACGTTCTGCCCCAGATGAGCTTCAAGGAAGAAGGGTATGTGATGGGAGAGGGACGAATAAGACGGAGAAGGGCCTCTTGGGGGGCTGACGGCCAGACAACATTGCACGGAGCAGGATTGGAGAAAGCATTAAGCTTTTTCTTTCCAGCAGCAGGCACAGTGATGAACAGCTACTGAATAGATAAGCTGGCATTTGTGTTGGAAAAGGTTGCCAATGAATCTATGGCAGCGGACCAAGCGTTACTGGGCACTGTAGTGGAGATGAGAGCAATGGTATTGCAGAACAGAGTGGCGCTCGACTTATTACTAGCCGAGAAGGGGGGTGTGTGCGGGATTGTTAAAGGGAAGTGTTGTGCATGGATTCCTAATCCGTCGCAGGGGGTGCAGACGGCTATCAACAAGATGAGGGAGATAAGCACCAAATTGAAAAATGAAAGGCTAGACCGAGAAAAGTGGGGGGGGGGGGGGGGGGGTGTGAGCGCCTGGTTGGCAAGCACATTTGGAGAATGGGGGGCCAAAATCATTCATTGGCTGATAGTGGCCATGAGTCTTTTATTGGCGATCATCCTCGTGACGGGATGTGCGACAGCACTAATTCGAGTGCGTATCAGGAAAACTTGCAATACAGGTACAGTAGGCTAATGGTGAAATCTCAAAAGGGGCCTTAAAATGGGTCTAACCCCTCCCCATCTGAGAACAAAAAACAACCTATTTTTTCTTCAAGGGGGATGTCTGTGGAGTTAGAAAATCATGGTTGTGAATATGAAAGCATTGCACATCACTCCGAGAATCACATTTACATATATATATAATAGGTGCTGATGTTGACGCCAAGAGCCGATTTGACGTAACAGGTTTTTTGCCTTTATAGGCGTCAATATTGATGCTATATGCACAAATATGGTATTAAAATGTGCAGGAAGATAAGACACAATCAATAAAATAGGAATAAGGCTTAAAAAATAACTTTTCTTGGGTAGAAATGACAAAATGTTGAAATTAAATGCTACAAATTCAGTTCGGTTTCATCGATAAAATGGGGACAAATACATTGTAATTTCAGAAATATGAGCTTCATAGTCATAAAGTTTATGTTCAAATTTCCCCTGTTCATTCGTGTATTTAACATTATTAACCAAAATGTTAATATCAATAATACTGATAATTATACTGTCAAAATCAAATGTCACCCCCCTAATATTTTATTGAAATTCACAAATCGCAATACCGCCAAAACATCAAGTAGTGGGGCAGATAAGGTCATACATGGAAGGTATTGTGCATTTTATGTGCATGGCAGTTTCAGCATATAATCTACATACCCCAAGGTTTTATTTCAGACATGGAGGCAATTTGTTTCTGACCTGTGGTGACCTTGAGAGGTCATTGACCCCAGCATTGCATGCTCCATTGACAGTTTGACCTTGATCCCTTGTTCCAAGGTCAAATCTGATGGTGGCAAATGATTCCCCATATATGATTTCCTATTAGTGCCTAATATATACCTAAACCGTCTGACCATTATTTAAAGAGTTACAGGTACTTGAAAGTAAAAGCTATAAATAACTTTGGGACATCCCCTTATGTCATGTGACTGATGACACAATCCTCTCAGCTTTCAACTGTCTCCATGTGGACAAACAAAACTCTGAGGTCAAGGAAAAAGGTAAGATTTTGAAAGATATAAACTTTTTCTAAATGAAATAATGTAGCAATATTATGCATAAGAGTACCAAGAACATGTATAACTAAACAAATGGCATGTTTTAAGGGGGAAATAAGAAAACTAAGGCAAAATACTGAAAATCTGTTGACTTAAACCTTCATTGTGGGTATGTAGATTATATGCTGAAACTGTCATGCTTTAGTCATAAAATGCACAATTGGTTTGCTATATTTCTTTCCAGATGGACTTTTCTGACAATGGTCATCACTAACCTTCTACCATGGATTTGGAAGCACCAGCTGTGAAACGTCGAAAAATCGATACGGACCATTGTATCATATGCTCCAAAACTCTTGACCCGAAAAAGGACCATGTGGTTAAGAACCCAACTGCTGATGGCTTGAATGCAATTCTAAAAGCAAGTAAGCTGAGACAAGATGATGTTTATGAAGCACTCTGGCCTTTGCAACAAGAGATTTTAAGCCTGAATCTGAAAGTGGCTTTCCATAAATCATGTCGTGCCAATTACACCAGCAAGTCAAATTTGCCTAAATGCCAATCTACTGATACTGAACAACAACCGTGTACGTCGGAGTCCATCTCTACGGAACCTTCAAGGCTCATGAGAAGTGAAACAAGCGGGTTTGACATCAGGAATGTCAAATTCGGCCTAAATCAGCTGACGGCATCAGCCCACGGGTCCTAAAATCATGTTCTTCCGCTCTTTCACTCCCTCTATCTGTTCTCTTCACCCTCTCTTTTGCTCAAGGTCATCCTCCATCTGCTTGGAAATCTGCCAACATCACCGCTTTGCACAAAAAAGGTGCAAAAACAGATCCCAGCAACTACAGACCAATCAGCCTTCTCCCAATTATCAGCAAGGTCATGGAATCCATCATTGCTTCAGATATGAAATCTTTCCTCTTCTCCAATGGCTTGATCTCTGATCATCAATTTGGTTTCAGACCTGGACACTCCACTCTGGACATGCTGCTTCTGCTTTCTCAACAATGGATGGAGGTCCTCAATGCCAAACAGGAAATTAGAGCAGTCTCCCTTGACATATCACGTGCCTTCGATACAGTCTGGCACCCCGCTCTGCTCACCAAACTCTCCTCTTTTGGTATCCATGGAAATCTCCACGCATGGCTGGCGGACTTCCTCTCTAGTCGTAGTCAACGTGTGGCCCTGAATGGGTTTCTCTCATCTCCTCTTCCTGTTCAGGCTGGAGTTCCCCAAGGCAGTGTTCTGGGCCCTGTGCTTTTTCTGGTCTTCATCAATGATCTCTCTGACTCTCTTGAAAATCCTCTCTATCTCTTTGCTGACGACTCTACTCTCTGTCGCTCCATTCTTCATCCCTCAGATCGGCAGTCTGCAGCCTCCTCACTCTCTGCAGACCTTGACAAAATCACAGACTGGGCAAACAAGTGGAACATGTCTTTCAATCCTGACAAATCTCACACTCTTACGATGTCTCTCCGAAAAGACCGACTGGACAACCCTCCCATCCACTTTCTGAATAATCCTCTCCAAGAAGTTCTGTCACTCAAGCTTTTGGGTCTCACTATCTGCCATGATCTTTCCTGGAAAAACCACATTTCAAATCTGGCCTCCAAAGCCAGTCGCCGACTGGGCATCCTCCGTCGTGCGAAGTCCTTCCTTGGCACACCTGAGCTCCTCACCACATACAAGGCTTTCATCCGCAGCTCAATGGAATACTGCTCTCCCCTCTGGGCTGGTGCTCCTGCCTCACACCTAGCTCGCCTTCGCGCTGTTGAAACCAAAGCATTCAGAATCATTGGAATCTCCCGCGATGAAGCTAACTCCAAGGGCCTCTCACTCACTCACCGCAGGCAGGTTGGTGGTCTTTCCGTCTTCTACCGACTCCTCTCTGGCCTTTCCCCCCCAGCTCTCTCTGGGCTCTGTCCCGCAAATATTCCTACAGGTCGCACAAGATCTGCCTGCAACCCTCTTTTGGTTAAACTGCCAAAATCAAGACTCTCTGCTCACCTTCACTCCTTCATTCCTCTTTTCTCCCGCCTCTGGAACAAACTCCCTCACTCTCTTCAATCCCACTCCACCCTCCAAGTCTTTAAAACAGCTGTTCACCACCATCTCTTATCTTCCCCCATCCAAAACCTTGATCTTTTCTACCCCCGCTAATTTCACCCCAATTCCCCTTTTTGAAATACCAACTTCTGTCCTGGAAGTCCTTGGTGTCCTTGTGCTTTATACTTCTCCCTCCCCCCCCTCCTTCCCATGCCTCCTCCCCCCGGGCCCTCTCCCTTCCACACATCTCCCTGCTCTCGGATGTTGTGTTTGTGTGCTTCCCCTTTTCTCCCCATCTTGTCTTCCTCTCCCTCTTTTTGTGTATTTTGTTTGTCTGGTCGATTTGTTTGTGAAGTAAATGTTAGCTCTTTCACGAGCCTCGATTCAGTATACAAAAAAAAAAAAGGAATGATTGTTTCATTTGTGGCAAACGGAACACTTCAAATAGAAAAAAGCTTACACAAATTTCCACAGGCATCGGACAGACCACCAGAGAAAAGGTTCTTGCAGCGGCCCACAAAAGAAAAGATGACACCATTCATATGCGAATGCTCTTGTATTCAGATTTGTTTGCCTATGATGCCAAATACCACCGATTCTGCTATGGACATTATATAACAAACCTCAACATAGTTGCTGCGCAAAACAAGTCAGGAGAGTCAGCAGCAGTTACATTACACGATGTAGCCTTTGATGAACTTAAAATTCATTTGGACCAAACTGTCTTCTCCAAAAAAAAGACTGTGACAACCCTTGCCAGTTTGAAAGCACAGCTCATCAACTATTTAGTTGAATTGGGTGCCTGTAATGCGCAGCAGTACACCGCCTGGAAATTGAAGGAATGATTAACCAAACATCACAGTGATCAGTTGGTCTGTGTTACATTATGTTGTACTGACATCGTGTGCTCCTCTTCTGTGACCTTGGGTGATGCACTAAAAAAGGCCACTGCTCTGCAAGATGCAAACGATGATGATGACTATGAAGAACTGGTTTCTACAGCACAAGCAGAACCAGTGAATGAAAACCCTATCTTGCACACTGCTGCTGGCATACTGAGGAAGCACATGGCTGACATCAAGCATGCAACTGGTGTCTATGCACCAGCTGAAGACACAAACATTGAGCAGTATGCCAAATTCATTCCAAATGCTATGTATGACTTCATTCAGTGGTGCTTCAGTGAGAAGTCATACACGAATATAACTAGCTGTAGCAACGAGGGTGTTTCAAAGAGCAACCTGAAAACGATCGCCATATGTCATGACATAATATCACAGAACCAAAATGTGTACACAGCAAATACCCTGGACCTGGCCTTAAAAGTACATCACGAATTTGGAAGTAAGAACATCATTGACTTACTTCATTCACTGGGTCACTGTGTATCATACGACGAAGTACGGCGTTTCCTCACATCTGCTGCCATTGATCAGACAAGTAGATCAGAGGATGTTTACATACCCAAAAGACTCCAAAACCTGAGGGTCATTGATGATTATCCTATCATCGACGGCGCCATTGATAACTTTGACCAAAATGTTGATTTTGACCAAATTTGACCAAATCACTTTGTGATTACTGGAATATCTAAGGGGCAGAAGGGGGCAGATCACTTTCTGATTACTGGAATATATAAGGGGCAGATCACTTTCTGATTACCGGAGTATCTAAGGGGCAGAGGGGGGCAGATCACTTTCTGATTACCGGAATATCTAAGGGGCAGAGGGGGGCAGATCACTTTCTGATTACTGGAATGGACCATGCTACATACCATCGATCTCGCTAAATCACACTCGAGGATCATTGTTAGATGCGATGATACTGATGTATTAATTCTTCTAATATACTACTGTGGCAAGGGCATGCTCGGCAACTGCAATGTGTATATGAATGCCGGTCATTGTAGCAAAGCAACGAATCGCCAGAGGTTCATTCCTGTCAGCAGCATAACTGACAAAATTGGGCAAGACATTTCACTGTGCTTACCAGCATCCCACGCTCTTAGCGGCTGCGATAGTACCTCCTCACTCTTCAGGATAGGCAAGCGAACTGCCTACAGCAAGCTCTTGCAGAACATTGGAGACTTGCTACCACTGTCACAGCTGGGTCAGTCCAGTGATGTATCCGAGGTACTCCTCACTGCCACGAAGTATGCACTACTGCTGTATGGATCGAAGAGCAAATCGTGCCACTCTCTGGACCAGCTACGCTATGATTATGCATGCAAAAGTGATAAGGCTGCATGTCTCTTCCCACCCACCGATGATGCATTTGAACAACACGTCAGACGCGCCAATTACTAGGTGGCAATATGGGTTCACAGTCACGTAGCAAAGCCAGTTCTTTGGAAGCCTGATGGCCATGGATGGCAGCTGAGAGATAACAAACTCGAGCCCGTCATGTTCAAAAAAGAAGCGGCCCCAAAAGAGGTTCGGGATCTCACATATCTGTATTGCATGGATGAGGACTGTTCACAGACCAGAGCCTGTCAGTGCCTGAGAGCGGGGCTGACATGCACTGAATTTTGCTCCTGTAATGGTGATGGTTGCCCAAACACAGACAATTCTCTTATCTTCAGTGACAGCAGCGATGATGACAGTGACTGAACATAGTTCGACTTCATTCAGAGCATCATCAGAATGACATGTATATACTGCGATTACTGGATGTTGGTAAAATATTAGGGGGGTGACGTTAGATTTAGACAATATAATTATCAGTATCATTGATATTAACATTTTGCTTCATAATGTGATATACACAAATGAACAGGGGAAATTTGAACATAAACTTTATGACTATGAAGCTAATATTTCTGAAATTACAATGTATTTGTCCCACTTTATCGATGAAACCGAAGTGATTTTGCAGCATTTAATTTCAACATTTTGTCATTTCTATCCAATAAAAGTTATTTGTTAAGCCTCAATCCTGTTTTATTGAGTGTGTCTTATCTTCCTGCACATTTTAATACCACATTTGTGCATATAGCATCAATATTGATGCCTATAAAGGCAAAAAACCTGTTACGTCAAATCGACTCTTGGCGTCAACATCAGCACCTATTATATATATATATGTAAATGTGATTCTCGGAGTGATGTGCAATGCTTTCATATTCACAACCATGATTTTCTAACTCCCCAGACATCCCCCTTGAAGAAAAAATAGGTTGTGTTTTGTTCTAAGATGCGGAGGGGTACTCGACCCAAAAGCACCCTACACCGCTCGCCTATATGTACGACGTACGTGTATCACAGACGGGATTATTTTGTGTGAGCGGCCATGAAACAATTATGATGGAGACTATCAAATCGAGAGGGTGAGAAAATTGATTGCTCGCGATCAGTCGAACGATGTTAAAAAAAAAAAAAAAAAAAAAAAGGAGGCGGCCTCTAAAAAGGAAGCGGGCGGGGACGCTAAACATGAATATTTTTTTGTTTGGCCTTAGCGGGGGCAAGGGTGCAAGGGTACACGTCATGCAAGGCAATGCAATATGAGGGGCGTGGGAGAGCGAGCGGAGAAAGGTCGTCCCTAGCCGTTCGTCACCCCCCACGTCAATCTACACTACCCTTGCCCTTCCCCATATTTACAATTTACAAATTCTGTCTCTACCATCTTGTCTCCCATATCTCCCCCTAAACCAAATTCGTCATCCAATCCCTCCCAAGAAGGAAGGGATGGAATCACACACACAATGTTTCACCCACGTCATGATGCGTCTTTCATTCCAAATCGTCTGCAAAACTCGGTGTGGAGTCCTGTCACCTTGGTGAGTGGATGTGTATGGTGCGAAGAGATTCTGATCCTAGCCAGCCTCTGACATTAACTCTTTTAAACTACCCGGGGTCTTGCCATGCCAATCCAATTGGCCTCTTTACACTATGTGGTTCTAAAAACCAATTCCCATTGACCATCCTGTGGTGCCTCCCAAATTTGGGGTCTCACTCCCCCAATTTTTCAATACTGTGCCTTCGCACAATTTCGGGGCTGGGTCGTGTGGCTCTACCAGCACGTCTACCTACCTGCGCACCTCCGCCACTGACGTCGCCACCCGAGCTTGCCTAGCTCCTCAACTACCCTAACCTGGGGAAGGCCCTCCTGGCTCTCTCACCCCGTGATGCCCTCTCTGGCATTGGGCTACCCGGGTCCTTCTCTCGGATCCTCGGGCCCCGCTGAACTCTACACAACTGGACTCTAACTGGCTCCCAGAGCCTACCTGCGGCCTCACCTGGCCGACAGACTACCAGTGGCAGAATGCCCATTTAACCATACTTACCAATTAAGCCCACACGCCCAGCCATTCCACTCACTTATGCACCCCTCAAAGCAACAACTTGCTACTCCCTGCACCACAGATGTCAATATCCAAACAATTTACCTACTCCCTCTACCTAACTATAAACTAACCTCCCCGGGTATTCGTGAAGGGGTCCATCTTCCCCCATCCACTCCTTCGCACCATGCACTCCACACCACTCATTCCACACACTACTCACTCCACACCATTTAGTCCACACCATTTATTCACTTGCACCCCATGCAAGTCAATCACTCAACACACTTACACTTGTCCACAAGACTCCATTCATACACTTTCTTCGGTCATCCCAGACCATTGCCTCATTTCACCAAGTTCCAATGCCTCATTTCACCAAGTTCCATTGCCTCATTTTACCAAGTTCCTCTCCCATACTCACACACACAACCATTCTCGAGCATTGCCTCATTTGCTCACTCTCACCACAAAGATTCTCATTCTCAATTCCTCATTTGCGCCTAAAGCGCATCCTCATACTCACACACACAGCATCATTTAACTAACTATTTCCCGCTAATACTAGTGCTTTCCCCGTCTTCCCTTATACTAAGCACTTCCTCGTCATTATCATCCATCTAATCTGACTACATCCCCTCTACTTGTACAATGTCTCTACTTAAATCTCTGTCTCCTATTGTCATTTCTAAATCCCTAACAATATCCTAGCCCGCCTTCGGTTAGTTTTCACTGCCAAACCCCACAAACTAAAGCTCATGTGCCCCAAATGTGAGGGATGGTAGATCTGCCATCCCTCTACATCGGCCACCATTCCCCAACACTATCGCCATTTGTCCACTATACTTGAGCCTCTCGGTGCGGAAATACATTTTCACAGCTCGGCTTCGTAAAGCCGAGCAATGCATACGGGTGGTCTGTCTCCTGTTGGTTGGGTCCATCCGGCATTTTCGATTCTGGGGAGGAGGCATACTCGGACCGAGGTTCCAGGCGCCATCCCGGCGCGGAGCCTTTCGGTCTCCACCACGATGACCCAACCTCCCCCGGCCGGAGCACCGAGCCCGCCAGGGGGCGAAGGTCCAACCTCTCCTTCCTCCCCTGGAATCGTGCCGTTTGCCTCTTGCGCCACGGCACGGCACCGACCATACAGGGCGGGGCCTGGCCCGAATCGTGCACGCTACCGCGGCAACGATCCCTGCCGGCCCCCGCAGCACACAAAGAACACCATGCCCCGAGAGCTCGCGTCGACTATCCGTCGGCCTAACTAACCGCTGCCCCGGTCTGCGTCGATGCTCGAGTCGCATTCTCCCATCCACACATGACCGGCTCCATACGCACACATCCCGTACATTCCCTGCATGCCGTTATTGCACTTTCTTGTGCACACTCGTTCGTTACGTCCTCCGTAACTCCCACGGGTGTGCACTCTGTTGCACACCCAATCACCTGCTCCGGTGTGCACTCCGGCACACTCTCCACAACCATTGCACACTCTGTGTCGCACTCCTCACACATACACTCCGTTGTACACTCACTCTCACTCTCGGTTTCACACTCTCGCTCTGGGGCCGTTCGCACACGCGCGCCATTCACTTTCGTACAGCGCACCACGGACCTTCCACAAGCGCCCGGGTGACGTCGGGATCCCAAGCGGGCGAAAAATCTTTTCCCGCCAAACCTTTTCGCGCCATACACAACCCTCCTTACCTTCGGGACCCTTTTCTCCTTCCGCAGCTGCAAACTTCCATTGGGGTGAGGAAGCACGACATCACAATGTGAATTCAGACTTTGAGTGCATTCCATTTCTTTCTTCGGTTCAATCTCTAATTCTGCAGTCTCCTCAACCCCGATTTCCACTACGATTATTTCTTTTTCTTTTTCCTCGATGACCGCCGGTGCTAATAAAATAACATTTTCCAATTCGGCGGCCGTCGGCTTTTCTATACCCCGTGTCGCGATTTCTACCCCGGTCCACCCGGCTGTGCTTGGCTCAACCTCGCTTTCCCCGCGTTCCTCAAGTCGCGCTACCCCGTCGCATACCCCCGCGACCTTCCCATTCGACCTGCGCTCTATTTCTTTCCCCATCTTTTTTATTTGGCCACCTATTCTGTTACCACACCCTTTTAACCCGTCTTTCATCCCTTTCATTCGATTCTCTTGGGTGCCCATCCTGTTTGCCAACCCCACTAACCCCTTGTTCATTTCTCCCATTTGGCCACCCACGTCCTTCAATTGGCCCCCCATTTCCTTCATTTGGCCCCCCATTTCCTTCAATTGGCCCCCCATTTCCTTCATTTAGCCCCCATTTCCTTCAATTGGCCCCCCATTTTGCTTTCTAATCCCCCAATTTGATTTCCCAATTGCTCTCCAATTTTGTTTTCCAATCGCTCACCCATTTCATCCATTTTATGCTCCGCCTTGATCATATAGGCCCTCATTTGTGCCATAAATAATTGGAAGTCCCTTGGCATCGCGGGCTCGGCACTCACCGCCATGTGCGAGGTGCCGCCATTTTCTTCGCCTGCCACCCCTACTGCTGCACCCTCATCAATGTTCTCTTCCATTTCTCCCAATTGTCCCAATTCTTCCCGGGGGTCCTGGGTTGACTCTAATTCCTCCTCTATCTCCTCTTCTACCCCCACCGGCATCCGACCGTCTTGGTTATGCATGGCACGATTTCAATTTGGATTGTACTAAAATTTCGGCCGCTCGTAATTTCGAGTGCGTTAAGCGCACTTCGGGTCAAATCCCATTCCTGACACCAATTGTTGCGGATCTCAGCGTCGGCCTTCCCCTTACCAAGGGGGGATTAATCCCCTTGTCTTTTTACTTGCCGACGTGATCCGAAGCTATGACGTTCCTTCCGGTCAGCGCTGAATAGGGTGGTAGGCCAAATTATTCCTATTACCTAATTAAGAGCGCCTCCCAGGAAGCAAGGAAATAACTTCTGCCTGAATCACGGATAGAGATGGAAACGCCGAGCGGATGGCGATCCGCGATCCGAGCCGTTAACCAGGACTAAACCCGATTTGAAGCGGTTCTGAATCATGCCACGTTTACCCAATGGAGAAATCACTAAAACGGTCGAATCAAGAGGAAAAGGAAAAACAATTGATTTATTAATTATTTACACAGGAAGAAGGAGAAGTACACACAGTGCAGACTTTAATAACAGTCTTAACTTATCCCTGGACACGGGCCCGCTTCACACTCAGTCACACTCTCAGACTCACTCACACGGGGTTTGTAGGTGGTCAGGCGATGGTCCAAGGAATGGCGTCCACAGCTCGCTCCGGTCCCCGACTCGCCGTGAAGAAGATGGCAGGACGAAGAGGGCTGAGCAAATGGCGGCGTTCCTCGTGTGTCGTTGACACGGAGCGGACAATTATACGGGGGGATCGGTAAGCTGGGCTGGCGGTTACTGTGCGGCTCACGGCCACGTACGTAATAGAAATACCGGCGCTTTATATGCGCTTCCAGCAAGCCCAAAGCCAAATCCTCAACGAGTTCTTGCAATCAGTCAGTATAACAGCGCCTCTCCCAACCAGTCCTCAACAATGGCACTTTCCCACACAAAGTCCTCGAGCCCTTGCACAATCAAAGTTCCCCCAGCGAGTCCTTTGACCAATGCCAAACGTGACAGTCCTCTTGGTAAAGCGCATATATTCTCAAGTCCTGGACAGTCCTGTGTAAGAGCTTTGTGTGCGCGGTTATATAGCGCCGCCCAGCGAACCCTCTCAAATTTGCCAGACGCGCTCTCACCACGCCCCTTAGGCCATTCCCACTGAGCCCTGGTTGGTTGTTGGGGTCTTACCGGCTCCGCCCTTGACGTCTGCTTGACGTGGCCACACCCCCCGACCTCGCGCTCCTCCCCCTTTTCCAGGCCTTACCTCGTGGCATTTGGCTGCTTTCAGCATCCCAATGCGAGGGGCAATAGGGCGCAGACTGGATGGTGCGCAATGGGGAATGGGGCGCAGACTGGATGGTGCCCAACGAGGTCGATTGGAGGGTGGGCTGCAAAATGAACGGGGCCTACTCTTATTTATTTCTTTTACACAACGCAGGTATCACTATTGGAAATGGCCTTATCTCACATATACTATGAAATAACTAACGTTCCAAGGTGACCTACGTGTTGCATGTGGATTAACTATGGGGGAAAAACCTTTCACCTTTATTAATCAAATATGTACACTTTCTCAGAACCGCAACACTATATATATATATACATACATACATACATACATACATACATACATATATATATATTATATATATATATATATATATATATATATATATATATATATATATATATATATATATATATATCAGTCACTATGCGACCCCCATATCATCAGTGGAGAACCGCCAGCAAGGTGTCCCATACAGCTGCTGCTGCACCTTGCTGGGAGCGATAAGCACCGCCTGCCACACGGTAACGTTATCTCTGGTATCCACTCATCATATGGAGTCGACATGGTTGCGGTTGGGAGTTACTAATAATGGTATCTGTAATCTGGTTCTCTAACCTAGTATATGTCCTCCACTGATGATATGGGGGTCGCATAGTGACTGATATAAAAACCGAAAGGTTCACAGAGTTACAAGTGTATGGAAAGCCTCACTGCGTTGCCCTGATGAAGTCCCAACAAGGGCGAAACCAGGTCGGTAACTGTGAGTTTTGCATGCACTTGTGACAGTATCTGAATTTATAATCCGTAATTAGTAATGACGCACTGCTAGATGGTTCCTCTGGAGCTTTGCAGGCAATGCGGACATGCATGGCGATGACGTCATGCTGTCCGCTCATTAGGTTGGAGAACCAGATTACAGATACCATGAGATATATATATATATATATATATATACATATATATATATATATATATATATATATATATATATATATATATATATATATATATATATATACACATCAGGAAGTATACAGTACACATCACACATCATCATCAGTATTACATCATGTGTATATATATATATATATATATATATATATATATATATATATATATATATATATATATATATATATACAGTGGAACCTTGACTTACGAGTTTAATTCGTTCTGTGACCGAGCTCGTAAGTCAAATTGCTCGTATCTCAAATCAAATTTCCCCATTGAAATGCATTGAAATGCTATTAATCCGTTCCAGCCCGCCAAAAACCACACCAATTTTTTTTTAAATATACAGTATATATAAAAATATCTCGCGCTTTATATTTCACCTGTATGCAGCATACAAGTTGGCAGGATGGCCTGGACTGGAGGTACGCACACTTGACTCTAAAGTCTAAACTGTCCAGCCAGGGTTTGAATCCCGACCCAGCTATAACCTGTCATGGGTGAATCACAGGCAGGGTGATTCATCAATGTGTGTACCGCTAAACTGGGCGCCCCGTTTGCGTCCCATTAGTTGTTGGATGTTAAGGATCTCACCGTGTTTTCCACAAAGAGAAGGCGAGCTATCGCCGGCACTCTGAACAAGTTGACGGCAGAGATACTGTACTTGCACGGCATGATAACCACGTGTCGCACGATCTCTTGTCATGGTCCACAAGATTATCACAGAGAGGTGCAGCTTCCAGCGTTTCGAGATCTGATCCAGGCCTATCCAACGAGACCGGTCCCAGCGTTCTAGGCCCGGTGGTTGTCTCAGACGGACCCGACAACGGCAGTGTTCGTTTTAACTCGATTCGATTCGAGCGCCGACGTGCCGGCGAACAAAACCGGTCATATCTTTTGAACGCGTGGCTCGATTTTTACAAAATAAACTTTTTCTTGAAGGTCTGAACCGTGCGCTCAAAACGATACCGAGTTTGACCCTGAGAGAGCCGTTTTGCGCCGGCAAAGGCGCCTTGTGTGACGTGAGGACCACGTCGTGCTGCATAGATTATCATAAATTATCATATCATTATCGGCGGCGTTATATATCATTAGCGCTATACGACAGAGATACTGTACGTGCACGGCAAGATAACCACGTGACCGGAGCCCACCTGGCGGCGTAAACTCAAAATAACCGAAATGCGAAATCTAAAATGCAGCGCTATACTACGACAGAGATACTGTACGTGCACGGCAAGATAACCACGTGACCGGGTGGCGAAAGCTCGTAACTCGGATCTCGGCTCGCATCTCAAAGCAATAAACTGCCAGAGTGACGGCTCGTATCTCGAAAAACTCGTAAGTTGGGGCACTCGTAAGTCGAGGTTCCACTGTATATATATATATATATATATATATATATATATATATATATATACATATATATATATATATACTGTATATATATATATGTACAGTGAACCCTCGTTTATCACGGGGGTTACGTTCCAGAACCCCCCGCGATAAACGAAAATCCACGAAGTAGCGACCATATTTTTTTTTTTTTTATATATATATTTTAAAGCATTATGAACTCCCCACACTCTTATTAACCTTTCCCATACTCTTATAAACACTTCCTATACTCTTAAACACTTTTTACACTCTTAAACATACGTAATTTTAACAACATATAAAATTCTAATGGGTACTCACCATTGAAGATACTGTAGCTACCCATGGGTTCCCCAAGCAAGACCAGCATCAGAATCTCCTTGCTCCAGCCGGTGACGTCACCGGCGGGGATTCCCGGTGCGAGAGTGGCTGGTCACGTGACCGCTAAAGCGTGCCGCGCTTTGCGGGTATAATCAGCTACACCTGTTGATCACGTGACCACCGATTCACCGAAGCACGCCACGCTTGAGAGGCGTGGCTTTCGGTTTCTGGTTGTGCTTTATAATGCAGCCCGATAAATGGGCTTTTCAGTGTTCCCGAGTTGGTTTTGAGAATAAATATCTTCTCGGACGAGTTTGTGTCTTGCCCGTCATTTCGTCTGTATCAAGCAAGAGCCCCGGCTCTTCAATACTACAACTTGCGTGATGAAGATGATGATGAATTAGCTGTGCAGTACTGATGACGATGAAGGTGATGACGATGATGAATGTACTGGCGTTTTCCATACGCACGACTCTTTGTCTACCCTTCTACTGTACACTATGTACAGTATTTTATTTCTTGTAATATGTTTTAAATACTGTATTTTTCTTATTTCTTTACGTTTTTTTATTTTTTAGGCTAGAAAATGCTTATTTTACCACAAAAATATTTAAAATAATAGTATATAAAAATACATTTATACCGCAAAATCCCGCGATATAGCGAAAAATCCGCGATATAATTTTACATATACTAGCGAGAAAAAACCGCGATGTACCGAATCCGCGAAAAGTGAACCGCGATATAGCGAGGGATGACTGTATATATATATATATATATATATATATATATATATATATATATATATATATATACAGTGGGGAGAACAAGTATTTGATACACTGCCGATGTTGCAGGTTTTCCCACTTACAAAGCACGTAAAGGTCTGTAATTTTTATCATAGGTACACTTCAACTGTGGAAGACGGAATCTAAAACAAAAATCCTGAAAATCACATTGTATGATTTTTAAGTAATTAATTTGCATTTTATTGCATGAAATAAGTATTTGATCACCTACCAACCAGTAAGAATTCCGGCTCTCACAGACCTGTTAGTTTTTTCTTTAAGAAGCCCTCCCATTCTCCACTCATTACCTGTATTAACTGCACCTGTTTGAACTCGTTATCTGCATAAAAGACGTCTCCAGACCGTCTCCGACCACAAAGACCGACCGCAAAGCCGTCTCCAGACCTGTCCACACTCAATCAATCAGACTCCAACCTCTCCACAATGGGCAAGACCAGAGAGCTGTCTAAGGACATCAGGGACAAATTTGTAGACTTGCACAAGGCTGGGATGGGCTACAGGACAATAGGCAAGCAGCTTGGTGAGAAGGCAACAACTGTTGGCGCAATTATTAGAAAATGGAAGAAGTTCAAGATGACAGTCAATCTCCCTCGGTCTGGGGCTCCATGCAAGATCTCACCTCGTGGAGCCTCAATGATCATGAGAAAGGTGAGGGATCAGCCCAGAACTACACGGCAGGACCTGGTCAATGACCTGAAGAGAGCTGGGACCACAGTATCAAAGAAAACCATAAGTAACACACTATGCCGTCATGGATTAAAATCCTGCAGCGCACGCAAGGTCCCTCTGCTCAAGCCAGCGCATGTCCAGGCCCGTCTGAAGTTTGCCAATGACCATCTGGATGATCCAGAGGAGGAATGGGAGAAGGTCATGTGGTCTGATGAGACCAAAATAGAGCTTTTTGGTTTAAACTCCACTCGCCGTGTTTGGAGGACGAAGAAGGATGAGTACAACCCCAAGAACACCATCCCAACCGTGAAGCATGGAGGTGGAAACATCATTATTTGGGGATGCTTTTCTGCAAAGGGGACAGGACGACTGCACCGTATTGAGGGGAGGATGGATGGGGCCATGTATCGCGAGATCTTGGCCAACAATCTCCTTCCCTCAATAAGAGCATTGAAGATGGGGCGTGGCTGGGTCTTCCAGCATGACAACGACCCGAAGCACACAGCCAGGGCAACTAAGGTGTGGCTCCGTACGAAGCATCTCAAGGTCCTGGAGTGGCCTAGCCAGTCTCCAGACCTGAACCCAATAGAAAATCTTTGGAGGGAGCTGAAAGTCTGTGTTGCGCAGCGACAGCCCCGAAACCTGAAGGATCTGGTGAAGATCTGTATGGAGGAGTGGGCCAAAATCCCTGCTGCAGTGTGTGCAAACCTGGTTAAGAACTACAGGAAACGTCTGATCTCTGTAATTGCAAACAAAGGTTTCTGTACCAAATATTAAGTTCTGTTTTTCTGATGTATCAAATACTTATTTCATGCAATAAAATGCAAATTAATTACTTAAAAATCATACAATGTGATTTTCAGGATTTTTGTTTTAGATTCCGTCTTCCACAGTTGAAGTGTACCTATGATAAAAATTACAGACCTTGACGTGCTTTGTAAGTGGGAAAACCTGCAAAATCGGCAGTGTATCAAATACTTGTTCTCCCCACTGTATATATATATATATATATATATATATATATATATATATATATATATATATACATATACACATATATACATATATACATATATACATATATACATATATACATATATATATATATATATATATATATATATATATATATATATATATATATATATATATATATATATATATACAGTAGGCGTCAGGAAGGGCATCCGGCCATAAAAGAATTGCCTCAAACAGGGAACCATGATTGTCATGGGGCCCGCAAGGCTAACTCCCGCTCGAGCGGGGAAAATGGCCTTAACACGATCATTCATTCATTCATTCATAAATATATACACATATACATATACATACATATATATACATACATATATATACATATACATACATATATATATATATACACATATATATATATATATATATATATATACACATATATATATATATATATATATATATATATATATATATATATATATATATATATATATATATATATATATATATATACATACGTATATATACATACATATATATACATACATATATATGTCGGATTGAGACTTAGAACTTGGGACTCAGAAGACTCAGAGAAAGGAGCAACGGATATATTTATTAGAACTCGATTACACAAGCTTGCGGGAGCAGGTGTCGCAGGAAGGTTCACATGGAATGACCAACCACTACAACAAGATGCTCTGAAGTAATTCGATTTAAACTTGCTTTATATAAGGAATATCGGGTGTGGTTTTAGCTCACAAGATACAGAGACAGAATGGGCTCATTGGCCCTCCCACCATAGTCCCATCCTGTTGTTCAGTTAGTTAGAGGAAGCTCATCAAGGCCACTCATAGTTTAACTCGGATAAGGAGATGGTCAGCCATATGTGGCAACATGTTTACAACTTTCTGTATAGAAACCTTGGTTGGGAAAGTACAAAGGGAGGGGACACTCATAAATGTGTCAAATACAGGATATTGGCAAAGTCTAGAGGGAGGCTGAGAGATAACAGCGGCAACCAAGGCCAGGGAAGGGGGAACGAGCGATTGTGCCCACACAGGCCAAGAGCTCACAGGCACAGAACTCCTTATTAGGATATTACACATCCACAATGCACAAGAAAGGACTGAGTATTATAAAAGAGTACAGCAATCAGTCAAAACAAAACATATAATTGGTTATACTTGGTAATTGGTAAAGCAGCAAGGATATACAAAGGGGGAGGGGCATTACAGCTCCCTACATATATACATATATATATATATATATACAATTATACATATATATATATATATATATATACATACATACATATATGTATATATCTATATATTGTTATGGTTTTTAGAACCTTCACATGTAAATTTAGTAGTAAATTCCCTTATAAATAACCCCTGTGTACATTTCCCCTTAATTGGCTGTTAATTAAAGATTGCACCTTAGTTAGTCCATGTACAACACGGAGGACACCATAGGACCTCTCAATAGTTATGTCATTAGTATGTGTTTCAGGTAAGGCTGTGTTTCCAATAGTTGACTCTACGTTGCATCAAACAAATAAGATAGTTCGCCTTTCAATTTTCCCCAATCGCCTCTGCCAAGTGCCAGTAAGTTGCATGGGGCTGTGTTTACTGGCTCCATATCGCCCCAAACTCCATTGCCCATGAGGCCAGGATCGGAGAAGAAGGGCGTGGCCCCACCTCGTCATCAAAGGTGGAGCCAGAGAGCCCCTGGCGACCAACAAGGGCTCGGTGAGCATGGCTTGAGAGGGCGTGCAAGAAACATCTGGCAAGTTCGAGAGGGTTCCAAAGGGGTGGTTATAAAACCCTTGGTGCGAGGCCCCCACCAAGAGGAGACGCGCAGATGAGTTGGACAAAGAAGGTACGAATTGGAGTTGAGAGAGACGCGCATGAGGAGCTTCCAGAGAGTCGGTGAGAAGGCAGGAGAGATCAGCTGTGTGAAGCTCCGAGACACTGCTTCGAGCAGCCCTGCCGCGTGAAGCTCTGACGCGCTGCTTCGTGCAGCCCTGCCGTGTGAACCCGAGTGTAGGGAGTCGGTGGCCGCTCGCTTCCCGCCCTGCCGTTCTGCACGGACCCTTCTCATCCTTCGTCCAGCCATTCCTGCCTGCAATCCCCTTTTGTGTACGTGAGTTTGTTCTGTTCGTCTTGTCCCTGGGGTATAAGTAAGCCTGTTTAAGAATTGCTCTGTGTATCTTCTTCCTCTTCGTCCTGTAAATTACCTTAGTTTCTTCTTTGGTTTTGTATAGTAATTTATAAATACCTGTTCCTCCTTATTCTTTGGTTTTCATTCTCGTCCGATCGTCTTCGTGTTTTCCCTATTGAATATCTGTGGCACAATTTTGGCAGAACCGCTTATGAATCGGGTTAGTCCTTTGCTAACGGCTCGGATTCCGGATTGCTAAACCGCTCGGCAAACTCCATCTTCTCCGGGATTCGAGCGGTACTTGTCTCCCTGTTTTGCGGAGGGATTGATAAAGGTATTCGGGCTAATACCTGGACCAATAACCCTGATCAATCCCACCCCGCAAAAGAGCGTTACAAGTACCAGGACCGGTCGGACGGCCAGCTTAACAAGACAAGGGGATTAAACCCCCCTTGCTAACGGGAGTGCCGTCCCCCCGGATCTGTAACAATATATATATATATATATCTATATATATATCTATATATATAAAACACAGTTTGTGTGTGTGTGTGTGTGTGTGTGTGTGTGTGTGTGTGTGTGTGTGTGTGTGTGTGTGTAATGTTACCGATAGACTCCCAAACGGAGAGGCTCACGTACTTGATATTTTGCACAGACATGGCCATTGAGCCTGGGAAGAACATGGTCGATCTAAAAATTTATTTCATAATATTTTTTTACCATATTTTTACCTCAGCGCATTTCAGCGAGGAATATTATGCACGGAATCTGACGGTGGCAGAGCAGCGCGCTGATTCGCTCAGAGCGATCACGTGATGTTCCTTGCCGCCATTAACTCAGTTACGCGTTCGCACGGATTTCAGAGCGAAAAGCGATTGCGTTTTTTCACATTTCAGCGAGGAACATTGCCATTCACACCACATAGGTTTTTTTTTCTTTCATCTTTAGATCCATATTTTTTTTCAGCGAGGAATATTATACACGGAATCTGAATCGGTGGCAGAGCAGCGCGCTGATTCGCTCATTCGCGCTCATTGATGACTATCACGATCACGTGATGACGTGATCACGAATGATGTTCGTGACGCGATCACGTGATGTTCCTTGCCGCCATAAACTCACAGCAAGTCGCATATATTTTAGCATGATTAGCATTTAGCATGATTTAGCATGATTTAGCATAGATAGTAGCATGTTTCACATAGATTTTTTTTCAGCGAGGAATATTATACACGGATTCTGACCGGTGGCAGAGCAGCGCGCTGATTCGCTCAGAGCGATCACGTGATGTTCCATCCCCGCCGCCAGTTGGCTTCACTTTTCACGGAGTATGAGCATTCTATATATTTTCAATTCAGTGCGCCTGACTCGCTCACGTACTTGATTTGTGGCATAGACATGGCCATTGGGCCTTCATGGGGTAATTTGTGCGAGGCCTTTTGCCCCCCCCCCCCCTCCCCGATCAGACTCGGTGACCTCAGACAAAGACCTTTAAAAGGACTTGGGTTGAATCCCTGCTTGAGAGAATGCCAACCCCCTCCCCGCCATCACGGTCGTCTCCCCAACTCACAATCCCACGAGATATGCGGAAAGGACGACCCAAAACCAATTATCTTCTTTTTGATTCGTATATAAACATCATTAAAAGTAAATAATGACCTCGGCCAAAGTTCAAACGACATGAGTTTAAT
The DNA here is from genome assembly GCF_964187855.1 of Myxine glutinosa. Classification (NCBI taxonomy): domain Eukaryota; kingdom Metazoa; phylum Chordata; class Myxini; order Myxiniformes; family Myxinidae; genus Myxine; species Myxine glutinosa. The sequence continues at coordinate 85,165,617 of NC_136265.1, forward strand.
CTCGACACGAGATAATTCCACATAGCTATTTGGGCGGTGTATACACTAACAGATCGCTGTCTCCATCGATCTTGCCAAGGCCGTAATACCTATCGGCGCAAAATCCTTTTAACTGTTGACTTGGTCGTTTTTAGAGTGAAGAAAACATTAACAATGTTGTTAAAAGTTTATTTTGTGATTAATTTGTGATTGGAGTTAAGTTGTTTGGAATGAAAAAAGAGATATCGAGCTCAAGTAAATGACGACATGCCGCGATGGTTTCTACTTTCCAAACGTGAACTTCGCGGATCGCCATATGCAGATTCGCCATGGGACCCACAATCGATGTTCTGGAACGTACCCATTTGTTTGCGAATGCACCCGTACCCGTTTGTTTGCGAATGCACCCGTACCCGTTTGTTTACCCGTACTATATGGTACTATACGTGAACGTGAACGTTTACCCATACTATACGTGAACGTACCCGTTTGCAAACGGGTGAGTTTTTCATGGAAGTCCTTCACGAACTTGCTGTCCATGTCTGACTTGCGACTGAGGGTGCGCCAGGAATGTGGAATTTATTGGTTTCATGCTTTAGCATTCGCCGTATCTGCATTGCCCATTTGCTTCTGGCCTCCCACCCATGCGTAGCACGGGTATCTCACGAGTATCTATAATAATCAATCTCTCTACCCCCATAGCGAGTGAGTGGTAGTTAGGTCTATTGAGGATATAATATTTGTAAATACGTTGCCCCCAAAAGAGGGTGAAATTTTTGATGAGCTCAAGTGTTTGTCAATAAGTTTTACTGAATTTTTCCCAATGACGAGTGTTAAATTTTATGTGAGCCAGAATCAACATTTCCCCTCTACTCACATGACACCATCTTTCCCGTTCCGTTTGGTCGGTCCAATGAGTTAATTTGTGAACCAGTGACAGGATTTCAACCAACCTTGGACAAAGTATAGAGTATGAGGCAAAGATAAACTGATGAGATGAATGCATCAAAGGTCAGAGGTCAGGTCAAGTAAAAATGTGACACTTGAAAACGGCTGAAGGGATTTAAATCAAACTTGGTACCAGTACGTGCAATGATGTAATCATGTGGGTGGACACGTATCGGTCGACGACGTGACGTCGAAGAGTGCCGTTGTGGTTTTCGTCGAAGAGTGCCGTCGAAGGATACAACAAGATATATTGTTTAAAATATTTTATTTAATCATGAAGAGGATAATTGATGTTTGTGAAATTGATCTCCTGCCATCATGGATATTTCTCAAAGCAATGAAATCATAATGTCGGGGTTTTTTTTTCTTTTCTTAACACCAGAATTCATCATCAAACTGATCAAATCAAAATGTATAAACATTGACAGAAACCTTGATGGGGATGGTTCTTGAAGAGAGAAGCTTCAGCATCATTTGGTTCAGGTCGATCCAGGTGAACATCAATGTCGTGCTCAGTTTTCACTTCCACTTTCACAAAAAAATCTGGAAAAAGTAAATTTTATTAAATGCAGGCACTCTTGTGTCACACGCATAAGCAGTCTTGTGTCACATGCATAAGCAGTCTTGTGTCACATGCAGAGCTGGTGCCATCTACCATATAAAGCACAATGTCAGTTTTGTGTGTTTGTACAGATGTCCTCCTTCATAAAGGTAGGTTTTAAAGGCCAATCTTTAACATGAATGTGTGTTCACTCCTGTCTATTTTGAGGATAAAACAACCTCGAAAAACATTTTCCATAAAAGAGTAAATATGTCTCTTCTATTGGAATTGCAGACGTCGGCTTGCAAACCAAGCCTCAATGGCGTTGTACAGAAGCGGTTTTTTTGTTTTTTTTAAGAACAATAACTCCAAGGCAGAGGAGGTGAAATTCGCTGCATGTGATGTGCAACGCGTGCACAGTAAAACGAGTGTTCATTTACATCCCAATGATGTCAAATAAATAAGGAAGATATAATCACATCGCAGAAACGTCCAGAGGCCCAAATAATGCGCAGTTAAAGTCTCCCTGGTCTCAGCATGTCTGGTTTGTTGTGCCTCTTACTGGATGGAGTCGAGACAAGCTCTTGAGTGATCGAGAGCTGCGATTGGCTCTTGATGACATCATTACACCACCCCTGGGTGAATAACTGTTGATCATTCGGCAGCAGCTGAAGGGCCATCTCTTGGGAACAGTAGCTCACCTCCTCAGCAGATGAAAGATGTGTCTTTCCGTGTGGTTTGCATAAAAGCTCTTACAAAGTGCATTTCTAATGTGTGCTTGCAATTTATTTTTATTGTTATAAATACTGATAAAGGGGGTTAACGGGCAAGGGGCAAGGGGGTTAACAAGGAGAGATGCAGAAAATAGGGCAAAATGGAGAAGATTGTCATGGGGACCGCAAGGCGAACCCCCACTCTAGTCGGGGAAATGGCCTTTAAAATGCATGTTGTTGTTTGTTGTTGTTATAAATACTGAAATATGGATGAGAATGTGTTTTTTTCATGGGGAAATATGAGATTTAGACACCAAAATATTGTCGAAACTTCCACGAAGACGAGCTCGGTGTGAGGCAGCAGCACCAGCCCAAAGGCGAGAGCAGTACTCCATCAAGATGTGGATGAAAGCTTTGCCACTGGTGAGAAGCTCAGCAGTGCCAAGGAAGGACTTCACATGACGCAGGATGCCCAGTCGGCAAATGGCTTTGGAGGCCAGCTTGGAAATGTGGATTTCCCAGGAAAGATCATCGCAGATAGTGAGGCCCAAAAGCTTCCAACAAGTGACAGAACTTCTTCATGAGCATTATTGAGAAAGTATATGGGCGGAAGGGGGGGGGGGGGGGAGTTCAGAAAGTATTCAGACCCCTTCACTTTTTTCACATTTTGTAATGTTGCAGCCTGATGCTGAAATCGTTTAAATTCATTTTTTCCACTCATCAATCTACACTCAATACTCCACAATGACAAAGAGAAAACAGGATTTTAGAAAGTTTTGCAAATTTATTAAAAAGAAAAATCGGGGGTGAAGGGCCTTGGCAAGAGAGGTGATCAAGAACCCGATGGTCACTGATTGAGCTCCAGAGATCCTGTGTGGAGATGGGTGATACTTCCAGAAGGACAACCATCACTGCAACACTCCACCGATGTGGGCTTTATGGCAGAGTGGCCAGATGGAAGCCAAACAGTTCAATCTTGGTTCCATCAGACCACAGAATCTTGTTTCTCACAGTCTGAGAGTCCTTTAGGTGTTTTTTTGCAAACTTCAAGCAGGCTTTCATGTGTCTTTCACTGAGGAGAGGCTTCCGTCTGGCCACTCTGCCATAAAACCCAGATCGGTGGAGTGTTGATGGTTGTCCTTCAGGAAGTTTCTCCCATCTCCACACAGGATCTCTGGAGCTCAGCCAGAGTGACCATCGGGTTCTTGATCACCTCTCTTACCAAGGCCCTTCTCCCCGATTGCTCAGTTTGACCAGGCAGCCAGCTCTAGGAAGAGTCCTGGTTGTTTCAAACGTTTTCCATTTAAGAATTATGGAGGCCACTGTGCTCTTGGGAACCTTCAATGCAGCAGAAAATTTTTTGTAGGCTTCCCCAAATCTGTGTCTCGACACAATCCTGTCTCTGAGCTCTGCAGACAGTCCCTTTGACCTCATGGCTTGGTTTTTGCTCTGATATGCATTGTCAGCTGTGAGACCTTACTTATATAGACAGGTGTGTGCCTTTCCAAATCATGTCCAATCAATTGAATTTTCCACAAGTGGACTCCAATCAAGGTGTAGAAACATCTCAAAGATGATCAAGAGAAATGGGAGGCACCTGAGCTAAATTTCAAGTGACATAGCAAAGGGTATGAATACTTATGTCAATGTGATATTTCAGTTTTTTTCTTTTTAATAAATTTACAAAACTTTCCAAAATCCTGTTTTCTCTGACATTATGGGGTATTGAGTGTAGATTGATGAGGGAAGAAATGTATTTAAACGATTTCAGCATAAGGCTGCAACATAACAAAATGTGAAAAAGTGAAGGGGTCTGAATACTTTCTGAATGCACTGTACACCTTTCCCTTCAGCTTCAACGACACTCCCCTCCTCGTCGGCACGCCACTCAGTTCCAGAAACTTCTTCCATGCACATCTCACTCCAGCAACCATTGCCGAGTCTGATCCACCTTCTCCATTCAGCATGTCTCCTCGGTAGCGAAATGTTTTCACACCTTCCAGCTTCACGCCGTCTCCAAGATCCAACTCAACATTTCCTCTATCTGCAGCTCCCGCTGTGCACACCTAACACTTGAATGTAGCTGCCACACTGGTTAATTACCCTCTCAGACCACTACATTTTTGATGAACCCACACAGCGCACATTGTACATTGAATGGAGTTCACTCCGACACCCTTCCTGCACACAGCACAGGGCCACTTCCCAGTTCTATCCACCTCACCACATGCTTTACCACTTGCCATCACCTTCGTCTTTCCCATATTCACTTTCAGACCATTTGCCTCCATACATTCCTTCCACTTGTTCATCTTCTCCTTCATTCCATCCATTCTCTCCCCAATCAACACCAGATCATCTGCATGCAACAACTCCCACGGTAAACCCTCCTTTATGTTCTGAGCCAGCACCGCCATCACAGCTACAAATAGTAGTGGACTTAGTACCGACCCCTGATGCACTCCCACCTTCACCTCAAACTCACCACTGTCCCGTCCTTCATCCTTTCAGCTGTGCGCGCTCTCTCGTACATTGCCATCACTACTCTGATCAACCATTCCTCCACTTCTAACTTCTTCAACGCCCATGTCACTACTTCACGTGGAACCCCATCGAATGCTTTCTCCAGATCAACAAACCCAAGAAACAACTTCTTCCTCTTCTCCATGTACTTCTCTTTCATGTAGAGAGAATGAGAGTGTCAGATTTGTCAGGATTGAAAGCCATGTTCCATGTGTTGGACAATTTGTGATTTTATCCAGGTCTGCAGAGAGTTAAGTTGGTGTGAGTGAGTGAGTTGTGAGTGAGTGAAGTTGGTGTTGCAGTTGTGACTTGCGTTGCAACTTGTGAGTCTGAGTCTGCAGAGAGTGAAGTTGGAATTTCTTGCGCTGGAGGACGGGACCAAGGCTCAAAATACACAGCAACTCATTAAAAAGTTGATATGCTGCCAGTCGATGTGAGGGATGAGAAATGGAACAGCAGAGGGTGGAGTTATCAACAAAAAGATAAAGAGGGTTTTCCAGAGAGCAGGAGTGATCAAGGATGAAGACAAGTACAGATACATTCAAAGTACACCGCTCCCATGCCAAATAATTAAATATCCTACAGCGCGGCATCGCCGGGGCCTCTCCGGCGGCCGGCAATACCGCAGTGCAGCTCATGGAGACTGCATTGGGAGGGAGAAAGAACCACCTTTAGAGGCCATTTTTCCCCGCAGAGCAGGGGTTGGCCTTTTTCGGGCACCTTGGTCCCCTTTGTGAAGCAATGTTTTATGGCCGGATGCCCTTCCTGCCGCCAACCCTGTTAGTCCCCTCTTGCGACACACAGGGAATTACCAGTGAACTGGTACTCAATTTGCCGACCTCAGAAGGATGACAGGCTGAGTCAACCCCCCTGGTGTTAATTCAGCGATCGACCGGGATTCGAACCCAGGATCCTAGGATCCCAAGCCGGCACCGTAACCGCTAAGCCAACACCAGGCTAGCATTGGGAGGGAGAGGTGTACAATAATTGATTGATTAATTGTATAATTAAAATCAATAAAAGATTATCACAAAATATTTTCTTAATCAATTGGCTTATAGCATAACTAAACCACGAGTGCTTCATCCGAAGATGTCTTTTAAAAATGTAATTAAATAAGCCATTAATAAAAAATTTAATAATTAATTGATTTATCAATAAAATAATTCATCGATGAAATGATTAATCAATAAATCAAAAATATCCTTGAAAGCCACATCACTTGGTCACTGTCATGACCAAATATGAGCTTCCTAACTGAAAAGGTGCCTGAGATATTGGCCAAATGAGAAAGAAAATAAATAAATGATTAATCATTAAAATAAATAAATAATAATCATTAAAAAATTCAATTATTAATCAATTCAGTCACAGAACACACAAACCACCACTATTTCATCAGAATGTGTAACTTCAAAAAAAAATTTTTTTGTCATTAATCGCATAATTAAATAATTAATCGATCAATTGATTAATTCATAAATCAAAAATAGCCTTTGCAGACAAATCACCTGGACATTGGCATGTCCAAATATCAGCTTCCTAACTCAAAAGGTGCCTGAGATAATGGCCAGAAGAGAAAGTAAATTTAATTAATTAAATAAGTACTTAAATTTAAAAAACCACCTTTATAGGCCATTTTTTCCCCACAAAGCGGGGGTTGGCCTTTTTCGGGAACCGTGGTTGTTGTTGTTTTTTTGGTCCCCTTTTTGAAGCAATGTTTTACGGCCGGATGCCCTTCCTGCCGCCAACCCTTTTTGCCGCCTTTAACGACAAACAGGGAATTACCAGTGAACTGGTACTCAATTAGCCGACCTCGGAAGGATGACAGGCTGAGTCAACCCCCCTGGCGTTAATTCAGCGATCGACCGGGATTCAAACCCAGGATCCTTGGATCCTAAGCTGGCACCCTAGCCGCTAGCCCAATATCGCTAATAATTAAATAACTCCTCAATTAATTGATTAATCAAAAAACAAAAAATACAGTTTTTGACAAAGGACTTGCTCACTATTGTGCCGAAATTTCAGCTTCCGAGCTCAAAGGATGGCTGAGATATCGCCCGGACAAACAAGAAAGAAAGAAAGAAAACAAACAAACAACCAGAGTGAAAACTGAGTACTCCCTTTCAGCGTGCGTCACTGCTGAGCTCGGCAATGACGTTTTGCAATGCCTAGAGATTGCATAGGAAAGGAGCGGTGTACAAAACAAACAACCAGAGCGAAAACTGAGTACTCACTTTCAGCGTGCGTCATTGCCGAGCCCCCTTCGGTGCCCGGCAATGACGTTTTGCAATGCCTGGAGATGGCATAGGAAAGGAGCGGTGTACAATTAGAAAAAGCAAAGGACCCCAAACACTGCCTTGAGGCACTCCAGCCTGAACGGGAAGAGGAGATTAGAGAATTCCATTGAGAGGCACGAGTTGACTATGACAGGAGAGGAAGTCCATGAGCCATGAGTTGAGGCAATCAGCCTTTTCAAGAGCAGTGCCAGCTGTGGAGTCATTTGAGGTAAGGGAGGTGATGAAGGGGGAACAAACACCAGACAGAGTCTCAACTGGACAACCACCAGTATTTGAAGGAGGGAGATAGGTTTGAGAGTTCAATCTTGAGATTTGAGAGGTATTGTTTCCTGGATCTCCTGAAGGTAGAAACACACTTTTCGGAGCTTTGTGGAAGGAACTGAGATTACCTTCAGTTGGATTGGACTTCCATGAGGCAAAGGCAAGTTGTTTCAGGGCAGCAGAATGAGGAGAAGGAAAACAAAGCGTGAAGTGGTGATGGGATGAGGCAGTGAGGAGCAATATGAGAGGGGGCAAAGGAAGTAGAAGATTGGAGGAGGTGGCTGAATGAGTTGGAAGAGAGAGGGCAGGGGAAGGAGGGAACTTTGTGGATGAGGGCAACTTTAAAAGGGGAGTGAAGGGGGTGATTTGAAGGTGAGAGGTGAGTGGGGAGATTTGAGAGAGAAGGGTGAGGGGAGATTGGAGGGGAAGCGAGCGACGTTTGCTTTGAATGGGGAAGAGGCGGCCGATTTGAGAGGGAGGGGTGAAAGGAAAGCTTTGAGAGGAAAGGGAGACAGAGAGAAGGCAAGGCTATGGAGGAGGAGGGAGAGGGCAGGAGAGGGGAAGGGATAAGACTGGGTAGCGGAATGATGAAGATGGGAGAAACACGATTTGAGGAGTGGGAAGCAGGTGACGGGTAAGGAGCAGAAAGAAAGATTATGAAAATGCCAAGAACAGCTGTTACGCTCTTTTGGAAATAACAGCTCTTGCCTCATTATTCATCTTTTGATCTCAAATCCAAATTTTTTGAGCATGCAGCAATCATAAAAATTTGACTTCACTGTTCCAATACTTATGGAGTGCACTGAAATTAACTCTTGGAAATAATCATCTCTCAAAACACTGAGCGGAGCAAAGGCGTACGCACGAATAATTCACCGCATGGCCATTTTGTTGTGTGCAGTGCAGTTGCCCTAACGAGTGGAATTTATTGTGCTGGAGGATGGAACCAAGGCTCAAACTACACAAAAACTCATTTAAAAGTTCATATTCAGATCCAGTCACTCCAACATGAGCATTCTGTTTCTGCTCTCTCAACTACCGATGGAAACCTTTCCCGTCACACATGAGATCAGGGCTGTCTCTCTCGGCACCTGTCGAGGTTTAAATCCAGTCTGGCACTCTGGAGACCACCTTGGTCTCCAAACTCTTTGCCCAAAGCAACCAAAGCAACCTCCACACATCGTTTTTAAAATTCTACTCTCGTAGCAACCGCATGCCTCTCAATGCAATCCTTTAATCTCCTCTCCCTGTCAAGGCTGGATTGCCCCCAAGGCAGTGTGCTGGGCCCAGTCCTATTCTTCAACAATCTCTCTGAATGTTTGGAAAATCCTCTTCATCTATGTGTTGAACATGTCACCCTCTGTTGTGACATCCCTCATCCTTCAGAGAGACAGACAGCAGCCTCTTCGCTCTCTTCAGACCTTTATATAATCACAAGAAGCTCAAACAATTGGTATATGTCTTTCCATTCTGCCAAATCTCACTCTCTCAATCTTTCTCTCCAGAAGGACATTCTGTCAAACCCTCCAATCTCCTTTCTTAACAATCCTCATGAAGAAGTTCAGTGATTCAAACTTTTGGGTCTCACCATCAGCGATGACCTTTATTGGGGGAAACCACATTTTTGTGTTGGCCTGCAAAGCAGGATTGGGCACCCTCCATTGTGGAAAGTCCTTCCTTTGCATACTTGAACTGTTATCCACCAACAAAACCGCCATCGGCAGCTTGATTGAGTGCTACTCAGGTGTCTGCAGGACGCACGCGGTCCAGCGGCAACCCCATTCTGGTGAAAATCTCAAAATCCAGAATCACTGCTCACCTCCACTCTTTCATTCCTCTTTTATAACCAACTGTGGAAACAACTTCCACATTCTCTTCAATCTTATTCTTCCCTCCAAGACTTCAAAACAGCTGTTCACCATAATCTCAGATGATCCCCCATCCACCCATGATCTTTTCCATCCCAAATTACTCCATGACAAAGAAATCCCTTTTCACAGGTCATTGTGATTTTTCCCCCTCCCCTCACCTCTTTTTGATTGCTTGTTGGTTTGTTACTTTTATGTTTCATCCCCACTTTCTCCTTCCATTTCTTCTTGTGTTTCATTCAATTTGATTGCAGCTTCTTCACCTCCATGTGTCCTTCTCCCCTGCCCTTCATCTCAGCCTCACATCGACTCTGCTATTGTTGTTTCCTATTTTCCATTCCCTTCCATTCTGCTCCAACATTTTATGATAACATTGTATTTCCTTCCATTCTTCCCTGGGTCTTCCAAGAGCCTCTATAAAGTACAAGAAAAAAAAAAACTCGGCACCAAACAAACACAGATCTCATCAAAAGTTATGTCGATCACACAACTCACCATTCAGCTGGTCGCTTTGCTCCTCTTCCAGACGAAAGGAGTTCACATCCTCTATTTTTATCTGCAGAATCTTAGATCCTTCCAGCTCCTCAACCTTCATTCCACAAACGAGCACAGTTGGCTGTTCCAATTCTGGCTGCACACCACAGGAATCCTTCCAACAGCCAACTTGAGCATACATCGTGGGTGAACCTATAGAGGCAAAAAGACATAATAATAATAATAATAATGCATTTATTTTATATAGCGCTTTTCAGGAAGCCCAAAGACGCTTTGACAGAGTGCAAAACATAATGCATAGCAAAACATAAAAACAATTGCAAAAAAAACAAGAATCAATAGGGAAATATTCAAAGCAAAAAGGAGGGAGGAGAAGAGATAGTCAGGGGTTAAATGCTGTGGGTTAAATGTTGAATGCAGTGTTGAACAGGTGGGTCTTGAGTGATGTTTTGAATGTGGTGAGTGAGGAGGAGTCTCTGATGGTGTGAGGTAGTGAGTTCCAGAGGGTGGGGGCAGCGATGGAGAAGGCCCTGTCCCCCCAGGATCTGAATTTGGTCCGGATGGGGGGGGGGGGGGGTCAGGAGGTTGGTACCAGCAGAGCGGAGGTTGTGGTTGGGAGTGTGTCTGGAGAGGAGGTCAGCCAGGTAGGATGGGGCCAGGTTATGGAGGGCTTTGTAGGTCAAGAGGAGGATTTTGTACTGGATTCTCTGGGAGATGGGGAGCCAGTGAAGCTTGAAAAGGACGGGGGTGATGTGGTCACGGGTCCGGGAATGGGTGAGTAGACGGGCAGGGAAGTTCTGAATGTATTGGAGTTTATTGGTGATTGTTGAGGGTGAACCATAGAGGAGGCTATTGCAGTAGTCCAGACGTGAGGTGATGAAGGCGTGGATGAGGGTTTCTGCAGCCATGGAGGAGAGGGATGGACGGAGACGGGTGATGTTTTTCAGGTGAAAGAAGGCTGTCTTTGTGATCTGTTTCGTGTATTTGTCGAAGGAGAGGGTTTGGTCAAAGATGATGCCAAGATTCCGGATGTGAGGGGAGGTGGATACTGGGATACCGTCGATGTTGAGGGCAAAGTTATTGGTGGATTTTATGAGCGTTTTTGGGCCAATGATGATTATTTCAGATTTATCATAGTTAAGTTTGAGGAAGTTAATTTGAAGCCAGGATTTTATTTCAGTGATGCAGTTTGTCAGGATAGAGTGGGTGGCGGTGGAGATGGACTTGGTGGAGATGAAAAGCTGGATGTCATCGGCGAAGCAGTGGAATTGGAGACCATGACGGCGGATTAAGTGACCGAGGGGGGACAGGTAAAGGATGAAGAGGAGAGGGCCAAGAACTGAACCTTGGGGGACACCTTGGGGGAGGGGAGCAGTGGGGGATTTGCAGTTATTGATGGAGATGAACTGGCGTCTGTCAGAGAGGTATGATTTAATCCAAGAGAGGGCAGTGCCAGTAACGTTAAACGTGGTTTCAAGTCGGGTGAGGAGGATGGTGTGATCGATGGTGTCAAAGGCGGCGCTGAGGTCAAGGAGGATGAGAATGTTGAGGTTGCCAGCGTCAGAGGAGAGGAGAAGGTCGTTGGTGATTTTGAGGAGAGCAGTTTCAGTACTGTGGTTGGAGCGGAATCCGGATTGGAATGTTTCATACAGGTTATTGGCAGAGAGATGATGTTTGAGTTGAGCGGCTACAGCGCGTTCCAAAACTTTCGACAGAAAGGGTAGGTTGGAGATGGGTCTGAGGTTGTTTAGGGTGTCAGGGTTTAGTCCAGGTTTTTTCAGAATGGGGGTAACAGCAGCAATTTTGAGGGATGGTGGGACGATGCCTGTAGACAGGGAGGAGTTTATTGTTGCAATGATAAGTGGAGAGAGAGCAGGAAGGGAGGCCTTGACAAAGCTGGAGGGGATGGGGTCAAGAGTGCAGGTGGCAGTTTTCATTCCTATGAGGAGTTCAGAGAGGTCAGTAGGGGAGATTGGGGAGAATTGAGACAGGGGATGGCAGGATAAGAGGGGGCAGGTGGTTTGAGGGGGAGCGGGTGCGGCGGTGGTCAAGCTGTTGTAGATGTTTTCAACTTTGCGTTGGAAGAATGAAAGGAAGGAGATGCAGTTGTCTACTGTGAATGACTGGGTGGTGGTGTTCAGGGGGCTGAGGAGTTTGTTTATTGTAGAGAAGAGTGCTTTTGGGTTTCCGGAGCCAGAGTGGATAATTTGAGAGTAGTAGGCGGAGCGGGCGCGGGAGAGGGCATCTTTGTAGTGTTGTAGGTGGTCCTTGTAGGCTTGGGAGTGAATTGTGAGACGTTTTATTGCGGAGTCTTTCAAGTTGGCGAGCACGAGTTTTCATCAGGCGGAGTTCAGGGGTAAACCATGGAGCAGAATGGGTGAAAGAAACTGTTTTGGTTTTTATAGGCGCAAGTTGGTCAAGGCAGGAGGAGAGAGTGTGGTTGTCGTAGTCAGTGAGATCAGAAGGGTTGTGGAGGTCAACGAAGGGAGAAGTGGACATTTTTTCAGAGAGGATGGATGAGAATGAGGTCGGTGAAAGAGCGTTTAGCTTACGGAAGTTGATAGTGCAATAATGCCTTGGTGTAGGGGCGGGGATGTTAATGGTCATTGTGATGGCTAAGTGGTCAGAGAGGGTGAGGTCGGAGCCAGAGAGATGGTGCAAGATTAATCCAGTAGAGCAGACAAGGTCCAAAATGTGACCACGGTTATGGGTAGGAAAGTTGACATGTTGAGTGAGGTTAAAGCAGGTGAGTAAATCAGTGAAGTCAGTGGTTATCGTGGAGTCAGTGGAGTCCATGTGGATATTGAAATCACCAAGGAGGAGGATTGAGGGGGAGAGGGAACATAGCTGGGTCAGAAAGTAGGAGAAGTCAGACAGGAATGATGGGTGAGGTTTGGGAGGGCGGTAGACAACAGCCATGACTGACTGTGTGTGACCAGAGAGTTTAAAAGCCAGGTGTTCAAATGATGGAGCAGATGCGATGGAGATGAGGCTGGTCCTGATGTCTTGTCAGTGAATAACGGCAATTCCACCACCTCGGCCCTCCGAGCGTGGTTTATTGATGTAGGAATATCCATTGGGTGTGGTGAGGTTGAGTGCAAAGTAGTCCAGAGGTTGTTGCCAGGTTTCAGTGAGACAGAGAAAGTCCAGTTTATTTTCCAGGATGTAGTCGTTGAGGATGAGGGATTTGTTGTTGAGGGACCGGGTATTGAACAGGGTGAGCTTGATGTTGTTTTGTACGGCGGGGATGAACTCAGGTGATTTGGCCAGGGTTCGCAGACAGGAGGTGCGATTGTGTGCGTTGCTGTGACCAGGTGCGCTGGGACGATGAGTGGGAGTGCGCTGAGCCGACCAGAGGACGGGGATGGAGTGACCTGATTGTAAATGAACAAACTTACGACCGGAGCCACGGTGAATGTACCTGGGTCGTCGCAGGAGTCCATTGGATTTGATTGCAGAGATGCATGATGGGGTGGAGCGGATATTAAGCAGAAGAAGCCTTGCGGCGGAGTACCGCAGAGCCATGCCAGGCAGGAGCGAAGAGACGAGCACGAGGCCAAGGTTGAGGAGGCGAAACAATGGCCACAACCCACGGGAGCGGGCCCGAGGAAACAGCGAAGGAGCCGGGCAGGCGAAGCTAAGAGCAGAGCCGGGACCATGCAGAGGGCAGACTCAATGGCCAAAAATCCGCCACGACCACCAGAGAAGCAAGCTAAAGACAATGGCCCAGTCGGAGAAGCGGCGAGCAAGCGACGCCAGCGTCCTCTCCGGACCGGACCGGAAGCGGCAGACACACCACCCTTCCTTGTTTGCTCCACTCTGAGTACCTTGAACCCACACAGTACCAACATGTGAAGTACCTCTGTACTTGAGACCTCATCCTCTCCCTAAATCAGTTACAGTACCTTAAACTTTCACCAAACATATGGCACACCTTGTGACACCCAAAAAATAAATTGTACATTGTAGCGGTTACCGCTGGATGCACACAATCGCCTTGCACCGGCCAGAACACGGCCAGACGCGCCTCTCCCGGGCATGCCCGGACTCACTGTTCCCGGGCACGCCCGAACCTCCCGGGCACGCCCTGTCTCGTCTTTCCCGGGCATGCCCGCTCTCGCCTTTCCAGGGCTCGCCCAGAGCGTCCGGGCATGCCCGCTATCGCCTTTTCAGGGCTCGCCCAGAGCGTCCGGGCATGCCCGCTATCGCCTTTCCAGGGCTCGCCCAGAGCGTCCGGGCATGCCCGCTATCGCCTTTCCAGGGCTCGCCCAGAGCGCCCGGGCACGCCCAGCCTCGACTTGCCAGGCCGCAGCCAAACACGCCCGGGCAGGTCCAGACTCGCCTTTCCAAGGCTCGCCCTTGACACCCGGGCATGCCCGGTATAGCTTTTGCCGGGCAAACTTCCCGACATAAATGTGTATATATATTGCTGCCCGATAAACGGGCTTGTCAGAATACCTGAGCTGTTTTGTTTCAATAAAGCAACTCGGACGAATTCCGTCTTTGGTCGCGTCAATTCTTTCGACTCGCGTTGGAGCGCAGTTCCTTCAACATGTTTTTATTTTTTTATTTTTTTTGTATACAAGATCGAGGCTCGTGAAAGAGCGAACATTAACCACACAGAAAGATAAACTGACACATAAAACATATAACATCGGGAGCGGTAGACAAGATGGGGAGAGAGGGGGAAGGACACAAACACAACATTTGAGAGCAGGGACCGAGAGACATGGAGACATCGAGAGATCTGAGAGAGGGCGAGGGCTTTGGGGGGGTGCATGGGAAGGGGGGGGGGGGGGTGGGAGAGGTATAAAACATCGACACTGCCAGGACTTCCAGGAAAGAAGTTGGAATTTCAAACAAGGTGAATTAGCGAATTAGGTGAATGGGGTGAATTAGCGGGGGCAGAAAAGATCAAGGTTTTGGATGGGGGAAGATAAGAGATGGTGGTGAACAGCTGTTTTAAAGACCTGGAGGGAGGAGTGGGATTGAAGGGAGTGAGGGAGTTTGTTCCAGAGGTGGGAGAAAAGAGGAATGAAAGAGTGAAGGTGAGCAGAGAGCCGAGATTTCGGCAGTTTAACCATCAGAGGGTTGCTGGCAGATCTTGTGCGACCTGTAGGAATATTTGGGGGACAGAGCACAGAGAGAGCTGTGGGTGCAAGGCCGGAGAGGAGTCGGTAGAAGACAGAAAGACCACCTACCTGCCTGCGGTGAGTGAGTGAAAGGCCCTCAGAGATAGCTTCATCGCGGAAGATTCCAATAATTCTGAAAGCTTTGGTTTCAACAGCGTGAAGCCGAGCTAGGTGTGAGGCAGGAGCACCGGCCCATAGGGGAGAACAGTATTCCATTGAGCTGCGGATGAAAGCCTTGTATGTGGTGAGGAGCTCAGGTGTGCCGAGGAAGGACTTCGCACGACGGAGGATGCCCAGTCGGCGACTGGCTTTGGAGGCCAGCTTGGAAATGTGGTTTTCCCCAAGAAAGATCATGGCAGATAGTGAGACCCAAAAGCTTGAGCGACAGAACTTCTTGGAGAGGATTGTTGAGAAAGTAGATGGGAGGGTTGTCCAGTCAATCTTTTCAGAGAGACATAGCAAGAGTGTGAGATTTGTCAGGATTGAAAGACATGTTCCACTTGTTTGACCAGTCTGTGATTTTGTCCAAGGCTTCAGAGAGTGAGGAGGCTGCAGACTGCCGATCTGAGGGAAGAGGAATGGAGCGGCAGAGAGTGGAGTCATTAGCAAAGAGATAGAGAGGATTTTCAAGAGAGTCAGAGAGATCATTGATGAAGACCAGAAAAAGCACAGGGCCCAGAACACTGCCTTGGGGAACTCCAGCCTGAACAGGAAGAGGAGATGAGAGAAACCCATTCAGGGCCACACGTTGACGACGACTAGAGAGGAAGTCCGCCAGCCATTTGTGGAGATTTCCATGGATACCAAAGGAGGAGAGTTTGGTGAGCAGAGCGGGGTGCCAGACCGTATCGAAGGCACGTGATATGTTGAGGGAGACAGCTCTAATTTCCTGTTTGGCATTGAGGACCTCCATCCATTGTTGAGACAGCAGAAGCAGCATGTCCAGAGTAGAGTGACCTGGTCTGAAACCAAATTGATGATCAGAGATCAAGCCATTGGAGAAGAGGAAAGATTTCATATCCGAAGCAATGATGGATTCCATGACTTTGCTGATAATTGGGAGAAGGCTGATTGGTCTGTAGTTGCTAGGATCTGTTTTTGCACCTATTTTGTGCAAAGCGGTGATGTTGGCTGATTTCCAAGCAGATGGCAGTTGACCTTGAGCAAAAGAGAGGGTGAAGAGAACAGAGAGAGGGTGAGATAGAGCGGCAGAGCAGGATTTTAGGACCCGTGGGCTGATGCCGTCGGGTCCAGTTGCAGAATCAGATTCGAGGGTTGACAGAAACTTTTCCACCTTGTCAGGAGGAAAGGACACGGAGTCCAGGAGCAGCTGGGTACGACTGGGTATGGTGGGTACAGAGAGGGATGGGTTTGGGACACAAGATTTAGAGGCAAACACAGAGTTGAGGCATTCAGCTTTTTCACGTGCGGAGT
Organism: Myxine glutinosa; assembly: GCF_964187855.1. Taxonomy (NCBI): domain Eukaryota; kingdom Metazoa; phylum Chordata; class Myxini; order Myxiniformes; family Myxinidae; genus Myxine; species Myxine glutinosa. The sequence goes on from NC_136265.1 coordinate 85,181,811, forward strand.
CAGCTGTGTAGCCGTTTGAGGTAAGGGAGGGTATGGAGGGGGAACAAACACCAGAAAAGGATTTGACCAGACGCCACCAGGATTTGGAAGAGGGAGACAGATAAGAGAGTTCTGTCTTGAGAACGGAGAGATATTGTTTCCTGGCTCTCCTGAGGGTGGACACACACTTGTTTCGGGCTTTGTGAAAGGAAATGAGATGTCCTTCCGTTGGATTTGCTTTCCAGGAGACGAAGGCAAGTTGTTTCTGGGCAACAGCCTCACCACAAGATTCTGTGTACCATGGACGGGAGGAAGGGTATGACAACTGAAGACGAGATGTGATAAATCTGTGCATGAGAGAGAGCAATTTACTTTGGAAGAATTCCCAGGATGAGTTGATGTCAGAGGTGGTAGAGATGGGAGAGCAGTCCAGATGATTGATGGCTGCTTGAAGACCATGCCAGTTGGCCTGAGTGAAATGCCAGACTCGTCGACGCTGAGCAGGCTCCCTGAGAATGGTCAGAGAGATGTCCACTTTAACAAGGACATGATCAGATGATCCGATTCGAGCAGAAGAGCAGCAGACATTTTCAGGGAAGTTAGTCATAACCAAGTCCAGAAGAGAAGATGCTCCGTTGACTGAGATCTGGGTCGGGAAATTGACAGATTGTGTCAGTCCCAGTGAGTCGCAGAAGTCCTTTGCTGAGGAGCCATGGCTGGTGAGAGAGAGGTACCCACACCCAGCCAACTGGCATGATGACAGTTGAAATCACCACATATGAGGAAGAGAGAGTTGGGATGAGTAGATAGACGTTGGTCCATATTATCAGACAGCGAGACGTAGATGGAGTCATCACTGTTTGGTGGACGGTACAACACACATATGAACAAGAGGTGGGAGCGAAGGGGAAGCCGTAGCCAGAGGTATTCCTGGGGGTGAGGTGGAGAGAGTGCAGTGCAGGGCGAGTGAGGAAGAGAGTTTTTGATAAAGATAGCAACCCCACCTCCAGGACGAGGCTCAGGTCTATCATACCGGAGGACGGAGTAACCCGGGAGATATACTAAGGAATCAGAGACATCATGAAGGAGGAAAGTTTCTGTCAAGCAGATCACGTCTGGTTTGACAAAAGCAACCTATATGGAGAGATCAGTTAAGTTTGAGCGAAGGCCCCGGATGTTTGAGGTCCATACTGTTAAGGAAGAGGAAGGGGGAGCATCGGATACAGAACAGGGGGGGGGGGGGGGGAAGCGGTAGGGCAGGATGTGGAAGAGGAGGAAGAGGTAGGGAGAGCTGTTGCAGGTGTGTCAGAGATTACAGAATAGCTTGGAGAAAGGGAAGAATGGGGCGGACAAAAGGTTTGATGGTGTTTGGGTGAGGCGCAGTGAGGTGTTATTTGAGGAGGGGGAAGAGTGAGGCAGAAGGCTGAGGAAGATGAAGGTGAGAGTTGGAAGGGGGAAGAAGCGGGGAGGACGCTTTGAGGAGGAGGGGTGAGAGGGGCGAAATTGAGAAGAAATGAGGGTGGGGAGATTTGAAGGGGAGGGGTGAGGGGGGAGTTTGGGAGGGAAGGGACAAGGGGAGGGATTTGAAAGGGATGGGATATGGGGGAGATTTGGAGGGGAGGGGTGAGGGAGGAGTCTAGGAGGGGAGGGGCGAGGGGGAGTCTTGGAGGGGAGGGGTGAGGGGGTAGTTTCGGAGGGAGGGGGCAAGGGGGGAGATTTGAAACGGATGGGTGATGGGGAGGATTAGGAGGGGAGGGGAAAGGGGGAAGATTTGAAAGGGATGGGTGATGGGGAAGATTTGGAGGGGAGGGGTGATTGGGAAGATTTGGAGGGGAGGGGTTATGGGGAAGATTTGGAGGGGAGGGGTGAGATTGGATTTTAGAAAGTGTACGATTTATGGGAAACTAACATTTATTGCAAAATGAGTTTCTTGTGACCTTCGAGTTAAAAATACGTTTCAGGACGCTGGATGGAGGATGGAGTGCAGGAGAGTTTCGGGAATGTAGAAAAAAGGCACTATAGGAGATGGAATTTTTTAGGATGAATAGATTTGGTGAGCAAGTCGAAAGCAGCCTTTTAAAGAAGAAGAAAAAGGTGTTATAATATATGATGGAATACATAACTTGAGGGGAAAGTGTAAACATTGAAGGTTAATAACAGTGAAAACTATCTGGGGAAATGGGGGAGAAACACGTGGTCGAAGAACGAACGAACGAGTAAGAATGAATAAACGAATGAGAACAGAGAAGGGAATTTTTTTTTTTTTTTCTGAGTTGAGATTTACACAAGGAAGTAGGCTATGGGGTGAAAAGACTGGGAAAACAGAGAACGAAAGTTATTGGATCACAAACGACGGACCGCTGAGAGAAAAACAAAGCCTCAAGGTTGTACACTGTACAAGGCCTCAAGACACGACACGAATTAACACGATTTTCAATACAGGTATGGAAGATTTGCACCGAAAATCTTCCTCCGGACACAATATACGTATACACACCATAAAATAAATACAGTTATAACGAAAATACAAATGGGAACAATTACTTAACTTCTATTTCAAATCGCTCGCGACGCGGCAAAGGCCTTGCTCGCGACGCGGCAAACAGACGATTAATTTATGAAAGATAAACACCGAGAAACTTCCAAGGTGCACATTATAACTTCACACACCGAAAGATAAATACAGTTTCGACAAAATACAATTGTGAACAGACTTAACTTTGAAAACGTGGAGACCGTGTGGAGCTTCGAGAATCCCTGCCGCCGTCTCCAAGATCTCGCGAGATGTTGCAGTACTTGTGGAGTACTTTACACCACCTTTACACGTGCGTCCCACCAACTTTACAATTGAAAGGTACAATGAGCCACCTTTCAATATTTTCCATGGAGATGTTTCGGAGATATAGAATGAAAAGTCTTTCGGTTTTTCCAAGATGGCACCCGTACCATGTAACCGATGACGTCAGACTTATCATTTGAAATTCTAAAAGAAGAAGCACTTCAATGGTGAAGATTTAATGTCAATCAGAGCAACAGTAGCAGAGAAAACATTTTTTAAAGGGAATAAAACTGCAAAATGCCGGCAAGAAGGGACATACACCACCGGTCAAAAGTTTTAGAACACCTCAATTGTTCCTGTTTTGGATTGAAATTTACGCAGTTTAATGTCCAATGAATAACCTGAAATGGTACAAAGGTAAGCAGTAAACTGGTCGACGTTAAAAAAAAAGGTTTAGGTTCGCAAAAACGGGAAAATAATGTAAATTGCAGTTATATTGTAAAAAAAAAAAAAAAAAAGGCCTTCTTCAGGGAACAGTTAATGGGTTAACAACTTACAGCTATGTAAGTAGTTGATAATGTAAGTAGTGCAGCAGCAATGCAATTAATGCAAATTAAATTAAATAATGCAAATGCAAAATAATGTGCATGCAATGTGCATGCAAAATAATAAAAAATAATTTGCCTTTAATAATGGAAAATTAATGCAAAAAAATGCAAATTAAAGCAGCAGCAATGGTACAAATAGCAGCAGCAATGTAAGTAAATGAAGCCTTGAAAGTTGATACAAACAATTCCTCCAGGTGTCCCAACCTCTGCTGATTATTTGATGACAAACCCCTGTCTGTATAAAAGCAGTTTTGGAACAGACTGTTATGACACCCTCTGAAGCATTATTTGGACAATATTGCACTGCAGGAAGGAGTATATTGGAAACTGCAGGAAACTCTGACAGGAAGAGGTCTGGCAGACCCAAAGCCACAACAGAATCAGAAGACAAGTTTCTGAGAGTCAACAGCTTGCGTGATAGGCGGCTCACAGGATAACAGCTTCAAGCACAGCTTAACACTGGTAGAAGTAAGCAAGTCTCAGTTGCAACTGTGAAGAGAAGACTTCAAGCTGCAGGTTTGAGAGGTCGAGTGGCAGTAAGAAAGTCATTGCTGAGATGGCAAAACAAGAAAAAGAGGCTTTCCTGGGCCATGAATCACCACCAGTGGACTACTGAAGACTGGAAGAAGGTCTTGTGGACCGATGAATCAAAATTTGAAATCTTTGGTTCATCACGCAGGGTTTTTGTATGCCGTCGAGTTGGCGAAAGGATGGTTCCTCAGTTTGTGACACCAACTGTCAAACATGGAGGAGGAAGCGGATGGTCTGGGGCTCTTTTGCTGGATCCAGAGTCGGCGACTTGCACAGAGTGACTGGCACCCTGAACCAAAAGGGCTACCACAGCATTTTGCAGTGCCATGCAATACCCTCTGGTATATGCCTAGTTGGTCAGGGGTTCATTGGCAACATAATGACCCTAAACACACCTCCAGGCTATGTCAAAACTACCTTCGAGGAAAAGAATAAGACGGTAGGCTTCAAATCATGGAATGGCCAACACAGTCTCCAGACTTAAACCCCATCGAGCTGGTTTGGGATGAACTGGACGGAAGGCTGAAAGCAAAGCAACCTACAAGTGCAACACATTTGTGGGAACTTCTGCAACAGTGTTGGGAAGAACTTCCCGAACAATGTTTGATTTCCATTGTCGAAAGAACGCCACGAGTGTGTTCGGTGGTTATATCTCCAAAAGGTGGCTACATTGCTGAGTCAAAAATTTAAATTAAATTTTGTTCAACAAAATGATTCCATGATTTCTTTTTTATCTCCAATTGTTAACTTAACTGGACTTCCGTTCAGTTGAGTTCATCACATACTGAACCCTCCGGCGTCCGTCGTCATCGTGTCGTCTGTTAACCTTTCGACGTTAACACTCCAGCGTCCACAAATATCAACCGATTCTGATCAAACTTGACAAGCAGCACCCTTACCCCAATGACCAGGTTGGTTTTACATTTCAGCCCGATCCGTTGAAAAATGGCGGACTTAGGCGACCATTTTGTTTTTGGTCATGAAAACGACGTTAACACTCTCGCGTCCATAAATATTAACAGATTTTGATCAAACTTAGAATGTTTAACCCTTACCACAAAAGGTAGGTTGCTATTGCATTCCAGCCCAATCCGTCACAAAATGGCCGCCATATTGTTTTCAGCTCCGAAACGACGTTAAGACTTTAACGTCCACAAATATTTATGGATTTTGATCAAACTTGGTGTGTGAGACTCTTACCACACAAGGTTGCTATCTTAAGTCAAATCTAGTACAGACAACTGACCTACTTTAAAGTTGTCCAGTCAGTTTAGTTGAGTTCTGCTTCCCTGGAAGCTCCAGTTTATTTGTTCTATGCTTAAATTCAGAGTACATTGAGACATGAAACTGCGTAAATTTCAATAAAAACTGGAAAAATTGAGCTATTCTAAAACTTTTGACCGGTAGTGTACATACATACCATACGACGGACAGACAGGCAAACGCTGTTAAAGACAGCATTGCCCTACAGAATACGCCATCAAAACAGTTCTTGCTCCATTGTTCTTCTGTACGGAAGACTCTGCCACATTTGATGCCAAATAAAAGCCTCTTATATAGCAATTTATGAAATGCCTTCCAGAAGTCCAGGTATGCCAGACCTCCTGCACTTCTCCTTCATCTTCCCAATCAGTAAATCCCTCAAATAATTCCCAAAAATTTACACCATGATTTTCCGTTTGCAAATTCATACTGGCATCTTAAATTAATTTACGTAATGGTTCCTCATCTGCTCCAATACCTTCCCGGAGATGCGGAAAGATCAACAGTTCTCCAATGTTTCCCTTGGGCCCAAAAACGTTTTGGATAAGTCATTCAAGATGGTGTTGCCTTAGCGGTTAGGGTGCCGGCTTGGGATCCTAGGATCCTGGGTTCAAATCCCGGTCGATCGCTAAATTAACACCTGGAGGGTTCACTCAGCCTGTCATCCTTCCGAGGTCGGCAAATTGAGTACCAGCTGGCTGGGATGAATGATCCCGGTGTGTACCCCGGTTTAGAATAGGTACACCATATCCCTGCGCATCGTAAGAGGCGACTAAGGGTTGGCGCCAGGAAGGGGGCATCCGGCCAGAAAAACATTGCCTCAAAACAGGGAACCATGATTGTCATGGGGCCCGCAAGGCTTACCCCTGCTCTCGCGGGGAAAATGGCCTTAAAACGATCATTCATTCATTCATTCAAGAAACTTTGATGCAAGAGAAAACTTAGCCCATCTTGCCTCTGCTGGAATAACCCCACATTGATTCAATCTCTTGTATTGACATTATTTCACTGAAAACAAATAGGGAGAAGAACAGCACAGAGACATGAGCAGAGTTTATATTGTAGTAAATGTTTCCTACATTGTGATTATGGGCTGGCATTATCGCCTGGAAATGGGGTCGCCAATTCATGGCTTGTGGGAAACATGCTGCCGCCAGACTCAGAAGTAGCCCAAGACCGGAGAAACACAATCTGCTGTATATTTTATTGTGAGCCCAAAAAAATCTGATGACGGAAAAAACAACAATACACTGGAACAGCACTCTTCGACGTGATAGAAAAGGAAATATCATTCACCATAATCCCTTGTGAGCGAAGCCATCCTCACCGACAGACAAGTTTCAGTGGCAAGACTCAGCTGCTCCTGGGCTCTGTGTCCTTCTCTCCTGACAAGGTGGAGAAGTTTCTGTCAATCCTCGACCCTGATTCTGCAACTGGACCAGACGGCATCAGCCCACGGGTCCTAAAATCCTGTTCTTCCGCTCTTTCACTCCCTCTCTCTGTTCTCTTCACCCTCGCTTTTGCTCAAGGTCATCTGCCATCTGCTTGGAAATCAGCCAACATCACCGCTTTGCACAAAAAAGGTGCAAAAACAGATCCTTGCAACTACAGCCCAATCAGCTTTCTCCCAATAATCAGCAAATCATGGATTCCATCATTGCTTCAGATATCAAATCCTTCCTCTTCTTCAAAAGCGTGATCTATTATCATCAATTTGGATTCAGACCAAGTTATTCTACTCTGGACATGCTGTTTCTGGTCTCAACAATGGATGGAGGTCCTCAATGTCAAACAGGAAATTAGAGCCGTCTCCCTTGACATATCACGTGCCTTCGATACGTTCTGGCACCCAGGTCTGCTCACCAAACTCTCCTCCTATGGTATCCATGGAAATCTCCATGCATGGCTTGAGGACTCCCTCTCTGGTCGTAGTCAACGTGTGGCCCTGAATGGGTTTCTCTCATCTCCCCTTCCTGTTCAGGCTGGAGTTCCCCAAGGCAGGGTTCTGGGCCCTGTGCTTTTTCTGGTCTTCATCAATGATCTCTCCGACTCTTGAAAATCCTCTCTATCTCTTTGCTCCCGCTCCTTTTATTGTATTTTTTGTGTCAGTTTTTTTTTTGTGATTCATGTTGGCTCTTCCATGAGCCTCGATCTTGCATACAAAAAAGAAAAAAAAGAAGAAAAGTCATTCAGGCGTTGCGGCAAAATAACAGGATTTAAGTTTAAACATCAATTAAGTTGAAAGTTGAATTAAATTGATTTAAGTTGAAACAATAAGATTTAACGACACGGAGCTTTTTTCAACTATACAAAGTCGGAACTCGAGACAGGGTTCCAAATACTAAAAGCCCCCACAGGGCGATTCGTGTGTTGCAAGGGACGAACAAATGACTGAAGCACCCACTGGTCACGTGGTGGTCTGAAAAACATGGATATCACGGGCCAAGTCGATCGTTAATATCTCGTTCAGAAACATCTTATAAACCAACATGAACAAACCACAACTCTTCCTCTTCTCACAAAGATGTTTAAAACCTGAAATCTCCACAACTCTTCCTCTTCTCACAAAGATGTTTAAAACACGAAATCTCCACAACTCTTCCTCTACTCACAAAGATATTTAAATCCCCAAATCTCCACAACTCTTCCTCTACTCACAAAGATGTTTAAAACCCGAAATCTCCACAACTCTTCCTCTACTCACAAAGATGTTTAAAACCTGAAATCTCCACAACTCTTCCCCTACTCACGAAGATGTTTAAAACACGAAATCTCCACAACTCTTCCTGTACTCACAAATACGTTTATTACACGAAATCTCCACAACTCTTCCTCTACTCACAAAGATATTTGAAACCCCAAATCTCCACAACTCTTCCCCTACTCACGAAGATGTTTAAAACACGAAATCTCCACAACTCTTCCTGTACTCACAAATACGTTTATTACACGAAATCTCCACAACTCTTCCTCTACTCACAAAGATGTTTAAAACACGAAATCTCCACAACTCTTCCCCTACTCACGAAGATGTTTAAAACACGAAATCTCCACAACTCTTCCTGTACTCACAAATACGTTTATTACACGAAATCTCCACAACTCTTCCTGTACTCACAAATACGTTTATTACACGAAATCTCCACAACTCTTCCTCTACTCACAAAGATGTTTAAAACACGAAATGTCCACAACTCTTCCCCTACTCACGAAGATGTTTAAAACACGAAATCTCCACAACTCTTCCTGTACTCACAAATACGTTTATTACACGAAATCTCCACAACTCTTCCTCTACTCACAAAGATATTTGAAACCCCAAATCTCCACAACTCTTCCCCTACTCACGAAGATGTTTAAAACACGAAATCTCCACAACTCTTCCTGTACTCACAAATACGTTTATTACACGAAATCTCCACAACTCTTCCTCTACTCACAAAGATGTTTAAAACACGAAATGTCCACAACTCTTCATCTACTCACGAAGATGTTTAAAACACGAAATCTCCACAACTCTTCTTCTCCTCACAACTCCCTTTGTGTAAAATTGTGCTTTGGTTTCGCGCGCCACGCCAACAAGATCAACGCCAGGTTATGCACGACTCTTCTTCTTCTCTATCCCATTTTGTTCGATCTCTCGATCGTTGTCTCACCCCCACCAACGTGTATTACAAGATCATTGTTTACAGACTATAATTTTGCGAAAATATATATATATAAAACACAGTTTGTGTGTGTGTGTGTGTGTGTGTGTGTGTGTGTGTGTGTGTGTGTGTGTGTGTGTGTGTGTGTGTGTGTGTGTAATGTTACCGATAGACTCCGAAACGGAGAGGCTCACGTGCTTGATATTTGGCATAGACATGGCCATTGAGCCTGGGACGAACATGGCCGACCTCAAAATATTTGACGATCCATATTTTTTATTCATATTTACCTCAGCGCATTTCAGCGAAGTACCCGCTAATCTCAGCCGGTGTCAGAACAGCTCGCTGATTCGCTCAGAGCGATCACGTGATGTTCCATCCCCGCCGCTAGACTGATTCGCTCAGAGCGATCATGTGATGTGACCATTGCCATTCACTCCACATAGGTGGAGATGCAGTTACCGGGCGCCATCTTGGTTGGCATTCGATGCTGGGCGACGGTGATTTCCGTCACACGTTTGCACGTAATTCAGAGCGAAAAGCGATCGTGTTTTGTGTCGATTTTTGTCGATTTTGTGCGATATGAATTAAATGTCTTTGATAGGGACCGGTAATTCCGCCAGGGGCGCTGCGCGCACTACTTACGTCACGCTGTGCATGGCACTCTGTGACCGCCGTTGCGGTGCAATGCTTTGCGGGCAAATCGTTTTTATGCCATGGTATGTCATATTTTGGACTTAACCACTCTTCATGACTGATCATGTGACATCTACACACTCATGGCTACCACCGAGACGGCTACCACCGAGACGGATCCTGGTTTCACGTGAGTAATATCTACCATATTTGCTCGATTTTTGAAACCGATGCATGCAAATATCGTGTCTATACCACACCTAAAATATTTTTCAGAAAGAAGAAGCACATCTCCCCTTTGAAAGTGCCCCGGAAGTGTGTCCAGGTGGAATTTCTAAGTCGTAGGTCTTAGCAACTCTCAGCAATCTGTTTACCGCATGGATTTATCTCGAGTATTTACTAAACTGTGCGAAGTTGAAGTTGCATACATATATTCAGCAGTTTTTCAATGTAAATCGGTTGTAATGTAACCTCCCCCCCTCCTACCCACTCCCCTCCCTACCGCTCGTACCCACCTCTCCCCCTCTCCCCTCATCCCTCCCCTCTCCCCCCTCCCACCCCTTCCCATCCACCTCACCCTCTCCCCATCCCTCTCCCTCTTCTCCCCTCGTCCCCCTCTTCTCTCCTCCCTCTCCCCCTCTCCCTCTCTCTCCCTCCCCCTCTCCCCCTCTTCTCCCCTCCCCCTCCCCCTCTTCTCACCTCCCCCCATCTTCTCCCCTCCCCTCCCGTCCCCCTTCGCCTCCCCCCGCCCGGCAATGCCGGGTACTTCTGCTAGTCTGACATAAAAGTCACTCAATTCATCCACAAATTTGGAATCGGGAACATTAGTGGGCAATCTACCATCCTTCACCTTCTTCTCCTCCATATGACTGAGTCTCCTCCAAGCGTTGCGAGCATCACCATCGTGTAGTTGTTCTTCAATCTTATCCTTGTACGAATGTTTACACTTGCCGATGAGAGGGCACTGTTCTTTCTATGCCTTCCTGAGGACGGAGTCATTCTTCCTCAGGAATGCACGCTTCTTCTTCATCAAACAATCCTTCACTTGAGGTGACCCAATGTTTGTTATTGGGAAACATGTGAATGGTTCTCTCTGTGGTCACGAGGTCCTCATAGAACTTCACATAATCTGTGATGGTCTCAGTAAGTTCATCAAGGTCGTCACAAGAGTTGAAAAATACATCACCGTCTGTGCACAGGAAACAGCCCTTCAAACGTTTGTGATCCTCCACCGTTCTGGGTTTAACGTCTTGCAAGGAACCGGCATTCTTTTCACCTTTGGTCTGTATGTAGGTAAGAGATGGACCACCTTATGGTCTGTATGTAGGCAAGAGATGGACCACCTTATGGTCTGTATGTAGGCAAGAGATGGACCACCTTATGGTCTGTATGTAGGTAAGAGATGGACCACCTTATGGTCTGTATGTAGGCAAGAGATGGACCACCTTATGGTCTGTATGTAGGCAAGAGATGGACCACCTTATGGTCTGTATGTAGGCAAGAGATGGACCACCTTATGGTCTGTATGTAGGTAAGAGATGGACCACCTTATGGTCTGTATGTAGGCAAGAGATGGACCACCTTATGGTCTGTATGTAGACAAGAGATGGACCACCTTATGGTCTGTATGTAGGTAAGAGATGGACCACCTTATGGTGAAAACACATAAGATAATGTGCATGTGTGTGAAATCTAATTTGTTTAAAAATTTCATAAAGTTGGTATGTACTATGTACCAACCAATTGCAGACATGTTGTGTGTGATGTATTCTTTGGGACAAGTGTTGGACAAGCGCGATGTGTGTACACATTGCAGGCAACAATTGGATTAGATGAAAGAATTGTACACATGTGCAGTGCATCCCATTTTACCAATCCCTTCTGGACCATAATTGCACATTCCATAAACTTGAAAGTGTTGACATTGCAGACATGTTGGAAAACGTGATGTGTACATGATGAATGTACACGACGAGAGGACCGCGTGTAGAAGCGCCCAAAAATGGCGCCGGTCAATCAGGCGAGCACATCGATTGGTGCAGCAGGCAGCCAAAGGTCTCCCGCTCAATCCCGGGCCAGCCAGCACAACACGGTCCCCAGCTCCCCGAAGAGCACCACAGACCAGCAACACCTCCTCCTTGGACTATTTAAAAGTTCCACAAAGACACCGAAAGCTCTCTTCACAAGCGCATGGGGCCACAAGCAGCCGAGCCACCCGAGAGAGAGGGGGGATGGGGAGGGTGAGGGATGGGAAGGGGTGGGGGTGGGAGGAGGGGGAGAGGGGTAGGGGGGAGGGGAGGGGAATGGGGGAGGGGTAAGGGGGGAGGGGTAATGGGGTGGAGGGGTAAGGGGGAGGGGTAAGGGGGGGGGGGTAAAGGGGGGAGGGGGGGAGGGGAGGGGTGAGGGTGAGGGATGGGAGGGGGGAGGGTGAGGGATGGGAGGGGGAGGGTGAGGGATGGGAGGGGGAGGGTGAGGGATGGGAGGGGGAGAGGGGAGGGGGGCGGGTAGGAGGGCAGGGGTAGGGGGGAGGGGGGGAGGTTACATTACACCGATTTACATTGAAAACTGCTGAAATATGTACGCAACTTCAACTTCGCACAGTTTAGTAAATACTCGAGATAAATCCATGCGGTAAAAGATTGCTGAGAGTTGCTAAGACCTACGACTTAGAAATTCCACCTGGACACACTTCCGGGGGCACTTTCAAAGGGGAGATGTGCTTCTTGTTTCTGAAAAATATTTTAGGTGTGGTATAGACACGATATTTGCATGCATCGGTTTCAAAAATCGAGCAAATATGGTAAATATTACTCACGTGAAACCAGGATCCGTCTCGGTGGTAGCCATGAGTGTGTAGATGTCACATGATCAGTCATGAAGAGTGGTTATGTCCAAAATATGACATACCATGGCATAAAAACGATTTGCCCGCAAAGCATTGCACCGCAACGGCGGTCACAGAGTGCCATGCACAGCGTGACGTAAGTAGTGCGCGCAGCGCCCCTGGCGGAATTACCGGTCCCTATCAAAGACATTTAATTCATATCGCACAAAATCGACAAAAATCGACACAAAACACGATCGCTTTTCGCTCTGAATTACGTGCAAACGTGTGACGGAAATCACCATCGCCCAGCATCGAATGCCAACCAAGATGGCGCCCGGTAACTGCATCTCCACCTATGTGGAGTGAATGGCAATGGTCACATCACGTGATCGCTCTGAGCGAATCAGTCTAGCGGGGGTGATAGAACATCACGTGATCGCTCTGAGCGAATCAGCGAGCTGTTCTGACACCGGCTGAGATTAGCGGGTACTTCGCTGAAATGCGCTGAGGTAAATATGAATAAAAAATATGGATCGTCAAATATTTTGAGGTCGGCCATGTTCGTCCCAGGCTCAATGGCCATGTCTATGCCAAATATCAAGCACGTGAGCCTCTCCGTTTCGGAGTCTATCGGTAACATTACACACACACACACACACACACACACACACACACACACACACACACACACACACACACACACACACACACACACACACACACACACACACACACACACACACACATGCGCGCACGCACGCACACACACACACACACACACACACACACACACACACACACACACACACACACACACACACACACACACACACACACACACACACACACACACAAACTGTGTTTTATATATATATATATTTGATGTTCTGGGAAACCGAGTAAAATGTGAAGCTCTCTGTGAGGATCTTGATACTCCAGCGTGTCCCATGCCTGTAATTTGTGAACCTGATGTCGTCAGGTGCATTAGGGGGTTGAGTGGTTCAGGTGGCATTAAGTCTTGTATTCTGAAAGAGTTATGTTTGGAACTTCGGAATGTTTTACTCGATTGTTTCAGTTACTTTTAACAACTCATACTGTTCCGATTTGTTGGAAAAAGTTTATAATCATTATTTCCCTGACAAAAATGGTTCACCCACGACATCTCGATGATTATAGACCTGTTGCTCTTTCCTCCACCTTGTTTAAAAGTATGGAGAAATTGATGGTGAAGTTTATAACAGATGTAACTCCTAAACTGGATCCTTTACAATTTGCATACAAAGCAAGATGAGGTGTTGAAGATGTGTGGCTCAGTTTGCTTCATCGAATCACAAGTCACCTTGACCAGAATGGATCCGATGTTCGTGTTATTTATCGATTTCTCGTCAGCCTTTAACACAATGCAGCCATTTACCCTTCTGAAAGTGTTGAGTGACCTGTACCTGAACCTCCATATCATACTTTGGGTGGAAAGTTTTTTACGAGACCATCCTCAGCAGGTGAGGGTGAATGGTAGCTTATCGAAGTTATCAATTTTGAATACTGGTGCTCCACAAGGTGGTGTATTGTCACCTCCACTGTTCATTGTGTACACTAATGGATACGTGGCTCTCAAAGAAGTTTGTAACTTTATGACATACGCGGACGATACCGCCATTGTTAGCTGTCTTTCCGATCAATCATCCCTTGTATCGCACCTCGATGAGATCGACACATTGAATAAGTGGTGTGGGGATTTTTGTCTTACTGTGAATGTGTGCAAAACAAGAGATGATTTTTGACTTTCGGAAAGGTCACAATTATGAGCCTGTAACCATAAATGGTGAAAAGGTGGAAATTGTTAACAAATTTAAATACCTGGGCACCATTGTTGATACCAAGCTGAATGTTGATGGAAATACTGATGCTGTGTACACGAAATCAATGCAAAGATTTTATCCTTTCAGGAAGTTGAATTCATTTTGTGTTCGCTAATCAGTGTTTTGCCATTTAATTTGATTTCCTGTACAGTTATCTAAATGTGCGGAATAAGTCACGATTGAGAAAGGTCATGACACTGGCATTTAAAGTGTGTGGGCCTTCTAGCAGTATGTAGTCTCTGTACTTGCGAGCATTGAAAAGGAAGTCTGTGCAGGTGTGTACCAATGAAACTCACTTCTTGAACGGACTTTTTGAAAAACTGCCATCAGGGAGACGCTTTCGTGTCAGGAGGATGAAGAAGAACATTTACAAAAAGTCATTTGTACCATGTGCAATTCAAATGCTAAATTAAAATTAAAATTCCAAGCCATTTTACTGTTCAATCCATCTTCCATATTTTATATCCTTTGATTTTGTTTTCTTATTCCCTTTGTGTTTTTACGATGGTTTAACTTACAGTCACCAAATAATAATTTACCTGAACAACAACAACATGCATTTTAAGGCCATTTTCCCTGCTAGAGCGGGGGTTAGCCTTGCGGTCCCCATGACAATCTTCTCCATTTTGCCCTATTTTCTGCATCTCCCCTTGTTAACCCCCTTGCCCGCATTTCTTCTTCCACCACCTTTAGCCAAGTCTTTCTTGGTCTTCCCCATGCTCTACTTCCTTCTAAATTCATTTCCATCATTCTTCTCAACCAGTCACTTTCATCCTTCCTCAACACATGACCAAACCATCTCAAACTGTTTCTCTTCACAGCATCCATCACAGGCTCTATTCCCATCATCTTTCGCAATTCATCATTTCCCTTCCTCTCTCTCAACAATACTCCACACATCCACCGAACCATTCGCATTTCCACCCTTTCCAGCCTTCGTTGCTGCTCTACATTCATTACCCATGTCTCGCTCCCATAAATCATAACACTTCTCACACATGCAGCATACACCTTTCCCTTCAGCTTCAACGACACTCCCCTCCTCATCAGCACGCCACTCAGTTCCCGAAACTTCTTCCATGCACATCCCACTCCAGCAACTGTTGCCGAGTTCGATCCACCTTCCCAATTCAACATGTCTCCGAGGTAGCAAAATGTTTTCACACCTTCCAGCTTCACGCCGTCTCCAAGATCAAACTCAACATTTCCTCCATCTGCAGCTCCCTCAATGCACAACTTACACTTGAATGTAGCTGCCACACTGGTTAATGACCCTCTCAGACCACTACATTTTTGAATTACCCACTCAGCACACATTGTACATTGAATGCAGTTCACTCCGACATCCTTCCTGCACACAGCACACACCAAGTTCCCAGTGCATTACACCTCACCACATGCTTTTCCACTTGCCAGCACCTTCGTTTTTCCGATATTCACCTTCAGACCTTTTGTCTCCATACATTCCTTCCACTTGTTCATCTTTTCCTTCAGTCCATCCATACTTTCCGCAATCAACACCAGATCATCTGTATACAACTCCCACGGTAAACCCTGCTTTTCATTCCGAGCCAGCACCTCCATAACAGCTACAAATAGTAGTGGACTTAGTACTGATCCCTGATGCACTCCCACATTCACTTCAAACTCACCACTGTTCCCATCCTTTGTCCTTACAGCTATGCATGCTCTCTCGTACATTGCCATCGCTGCTCTGATCAACCGTTCCTCCACTCCTAACTTCCACAATTCCCATGTCACCACTTCGTGTGGAACCCCATCGAATGCGTTCTCCAGATCAACATACCCAAGAAACAACTTCTTCCTCTTCCCCATGTACGTCTGCTGCAACTGCCTTGCAATAAAAAGCACGTCTGTCGTTCCTCTTCCTGGCATAAATCCAATCTGCATTTAGTTGATCTTCACTTTCTTCATTATCCTCCTCTCCAACACCCTTTCCAATACCTTCATTCCATGCTCCAATAACTTTATCGCTGGATATGAGCCACAGTGCAGAGGGTCACCTTTCCCCTTGTATAGAGGGATGAGGGTACTCGGTTCCAAATCCACTGGAATGTGGCCTTCTTTCACCACCAGATTAAAGATCTCTGTCATTCTCTTCACACCCCAACTTCCTGCTGCCTTCAACATATCTCCCACAACTCTCGTCAGCCCATCCCGCTTTTATACTCTTCATTGCTTTTATTGCTTCCTCAACTTCCTTCTCAGTTATCTTCTCTGCTGGTCCTAAAACTGGGTTACTCTCTATGTTGCCATCCCATTCATTCTCTGCATTCAACAGCATTTCCATATATATCTCCCATCTTCCTTTAATTCCATCTGGGTCCACAACGATTTGTCCCACTTCATCCTTCAAGCAACTCACCCCCATCACATCACACCTCTCTTTCGCTATCTGCTTTGCAATCCTGAATACCGCTCTCTGACCCTCTTCTGAATCCAAGCGTTCTCCGAACATTTTCCCAAATGCCTCCTGCGCCTTTTCTACATCTTTCTTTGCAGCCTTCTTGGCTGCTTATAACTTTCATGCTCTGCCTTTTCTGCGCCCGTACCCCTCGCCTTCTGCCACTCCTTGAACTTCTTCCTCTTCTCATCAATCCTCTTTCCAACTTCATCATCCCATCACGTTTCCGAGTGCCTCGGTGGTCCTTTTGTCCATCCACATACCTCACCAACGGCTCTCAACAGACTATCTTTCATTGACTTCCAACCACTTTCAAGCTCAACCACATCATCCTCGACCATACCCAGCCTCTATTTTAATGCCTCCCTCACTGTCACATCTTTCAACCTCCACACCTTCATTCTCGGTTGGTACTTCACCCGCCGAGCTCTCCTCGCACCCTTCACCCTTATGTCGCAGACAACCAAGTGGTGCTGTGAAACAGCCTCCTCCCCCAGGATCACCTTTGTGTCCCGGAGGTGACCCCTATCTCGCCTGCGCACCATCAGGTAGTCAACGGTTGTCGTCGACCTACCTGACGTGTATGTAACAAGCTTATTATCCGCAATCTGGAACTGAGTATTACAAATCAACAAACCAGCTCCATCAGCAAAGTCCAAAATCCTTTCACCTTCTCCATTCCTCAGACCATATCCGTAACCCCCATGAACTCCCTCATAACCGTCTATACTCCTTCCCACATGTCCATTTCGATCTCCTCCTTCCACAACAACTTCCTCATCTTTCACGTTTTCCATCAGCTTCTCCATTGCACACCAGAACTTGTCCTTCTCTTCATCGCTCCGACGACCTGCGGAGCATATCCCGAGATGATGTTCACCAAAGGCTTTCCAATCATCATTTTCACAATCATCAACCTTTCACTCACTCCAGTCACACTCACCACACTGTCTACAAACTCCTCAGAAAACAGGACACCAACACCATGCACGCCTTCCGGGCACCCTTGCCACACAAACATGTATTTCTGTCCCTACCTACCCTTCACCATTCTCAAACCACTTCCCTTCCCTCTCGTCTCCTGCACACAACATATGTCCACTCTTCTTCTGACCAATACTTCCACCACTTCTCCTGATCTCCCCGTCATTGTCCCTACATTCCATGTCCCAAACCTCAGAAACCGATCTCCATGTCGGGCATCAGACGTTTCGTCATCATAAATGGAGTGATTTCCACCCTTGCTTCGATTGGGTTCCCCACATTGAGTTTTACCGAGAGGGAGTGAGGTCCTCCACGTGGTACTTCGGGCTGCACCCTGCCCATATGTCGTTGTAATTGTCATGGTTCCCTTTTTGAGGGAATGTTTAATGGCAGGATGCCCTTCCTGACGCCAACCCTTTTAGTCGCCTCTCACGACACGCAGGGATACGGTGTACCTATTCTAAACCAGGGTACACACCGGGGTCCCTGAATATGGGACAATAAAGATTATTATTATTAACTAACTGGAGTGATCAATATACTGATCCAAAAAAATCATTTTTTGCCAAGTACTCCCCAGCGGTGCGCATCATGTGTTACGTTTGTGGGGGTAGATGATGGAATACCATCTCAAAGGCAGGATTGTATTGGTATAGCATGGACCGTGGACGTGTAGGAGACATCTCGATGTGTTAAGTAGGTTAACTGAAGCTTAAGATTGTTTATGTGTCTTCACACAGGGGGTGAAGCTGTGTTAAGGAGATAAGGGTTAAGATTAGTTTCCCCCAGTATGTGATTGCCCACTGTGGCTTTTCTCCACGTTTTTTTTTACAACTATATCAAGGCCGGCCATCTGAACCTCCATAACAACAACAATAACAACAACAATCGTCCCCTGCAAGCCAGGCAGAGCCGTTCGGCAACTAAACCCCACCTCCAAAATATCGTAACTGGCAGGCCACGCCCCAAATTTAGTCATTGGTTGAGGAGACACAGGGGATTTGATGAAGTTCGGCCATTGGACAGTGTGACGTCAGGAGATAAGTTTCAAACAAGAAGAAGAAGAGCGCTTCCACTTGGCTCTTGTCCAGTCGGCTCTTGGTATGCTCAAGGAGGAGGAGGCGCCATCTTGTTCTGCTCGTGTGCTGAGGTAGTTTTAATAATAATAAATAAATCTTTATTGTCCCATTTTCAGGGAAATTATTTGGTGACACCGTAAGTTGACCATCATTAAAACATAAAACACAAAGGGAATAAGAAAACAATTTTAAAAAAAGATATAAAATATAAAATAAATATAAAATATGGAAGATTGACTAAACAGCAAAATGTCTAGGAATTCGAATTTAGCATTTGAATTGCACATGGTACAAATTACCTTTTGAAAATGTTCTTCTTCATCCTCCTTACACGAAAACGTCTCCTTGATGGCAGTTTTTCAAAAAGTCCATTCAAGAAATGACTTTCATCAGTACACACCTGCACCGCCTTCTTTTCAATGCTCGCAAGTACAGAGACTCCAGACTAGTTGAAGGCCCACCTACAGCTTCAAATGCCAGTGTAATGACCTTTCTCAATCGTGACTTATTCCGCACATTAAGATAACTGTACCAGGAAATCAAATTAAATGATAAAACACTGATCAGTAAGGAATTTGTTAACATCCGCATCACACGAGAGCCAACACCAAATGAATTCAACTTCCTGAGAAGATACAATCTTTGCACCGATTTCTTGTGCACAGCATCAGTATTTCCATCAAAAGTTAGCTTGTTGTCAATAAAGGTACCCAGGTATTTAAATTTGCTAACAATTTCCACCTTTTCACCATTCATGGTTACAGGCTCGTGATTGTGACCTTCCCGAAAGTCCAAAATCATCTCTTGTTTTATACACATTCAGAGTAAGACGAAAGTCCCCACACCACTTATTCAATGTGTCAATCTCGTCGAGGTATGATACAAAAGATGATTGATCGGAAAGACAGCCAACAATGGCGATATCCTCTGCATACTTAATAAAGTTACAAACTTCTTTGAGAGCCACGCATCCATTGGTGTACACACTGAACAGTGGAGGTGACAATACACAGTCTTGTGGAGCACCAGTATTCAAAATAGATAACTTTGATAAACTACCATTCACCCTCACCTGCTGAGGACGGTCTCGTAAAAAACTTTCCACCCAAAGTATGATATAGAGGTTCACGTACAGGTCACTCAACACTTTCAGAAGGGTAAATGGCTGCATAGTGTTAAAGGCTGACGAGAAATCGATAAATAACACACGGACATAGGTTCCATTCTGGTCAAGGTGACTTGTGATTAGATTAAGTAAGCTGAACCAGGAATCTTCAACACCTCGTCTTGCTTTGAATGCAAATTGTAAAGGATCCAGTTTAGGAGTTACATCTGATGCTATAAACTTCACCATCAATTTCTCCATACATTTACACAATATGGAGGTGAGGGCAACAAGTCCATAATCATTGAGCTGCCTTGGGTGAACCTTTTTTGGCACGGGAATAATAAGGGACTTTTTCCAACAAATAGGAACAGTGTGAGTCGCCAAAAGTAACTGAAACAATCGAGTAAAAACATTACTAAGTTCTAAACAGAACTCTTTCAGAATACCAGACTTAATGCCATCTGGACCACAAGCCTTTTACTCAATGCCCTAAAACACCTCACGACATCAGGTTCACAAATTACAGGTATGGGACACGCTCGAGTATCTAGATCCTCACAGAGAGCTTCACATTTTACTCGGTTTCCTGGAACATCAAATTTTGCGTAAAAGTCACTCAATTCATCCACAAATTTGGAATCTGGAACATTAATGGGCAATCTACCATCATTGAGCCTCTCATTCATTCCCATCATATGCCTGAGTCCCCTCCAAGCGTTACGAGCATCACCATCGTGGAGTTGTTCTTCAATCTTATCCTTGTACGACCGTTTACACTTGCCAATTACAGAGCGCAATTTTTTCTTCGCCACCCTGAGGGCCGAATCAGCCTTCTTCAGGAATGCACGCTTCTTCTTCTTCAAACAAGCCTTCACTTCAGAGGTAACCCAAGGTTTGTTATTGGGAAACATGCGATTGGTTCTCTTTGTGGTCACGAGATCCTCACAGAACTTCACATAATCTGTGATCGTCTCAGTAAGTTCATCAGGGTCGTCACAAGTCAAAAACTACATCCCAGTCTGTGCATAGGAAACAGCCCTTCAAACGTTCGTGATCCTCCACCATTCTGGTTTTAACCGTCTTGCAAGGAACCGGCATTCGTTTCACCTTTGGTCTGTACGTAGGTAAGAGATGGACCACCTTATGGTCTGATCGTCCGATCGCAGGAGCACATTTCGCCACATAAGCATGTTCAATGTTACCGTAACATTTGTCCAACGTCCTGTTACCACGGGTAGCAACATCCACATACTGATCGAGCTGAGGGAGTTCCTGATCGAGGTCACATCGATTGAAATCCCCAAGAATCAGGATTGATTGATCCGTTGAACGGGCGGTCGCTCCATTGTAACTTTCTGCGATTCGTTCCGATGCGCATTTAAAGTCCGGCCCCGGTGCGTACACCAGAATAATAGTGCATTGACCAAATTCCCGTGGCAGGTAGTAGGGTCGGAAAGACACCGTCAGTATCTCCACGTCCTTGGAACAGTATCGTTCACGTACCGTAAAATGTTTGGCCCAATTCCAATTCACCAGCATACACAAACCGCCACCTTTGGCCTTGCCCGATGACGCGACTCTATCGGCCCTCTATTTTGGTGTGCACTTTTGAGAGGAAGGAGCTCTTAGCTGCGGTAGCGGCTATTGAAGGAGGTTTCGGAGACTGCTGGGCCCGTGATGGACTGAAGGACGTGTCGTTCGGGGGAGGGACGGAGAAAGAGAGCAAAAGAGGGCTGTTTTCAAAGCTCGGCGGCTCTGTGCACGTTGCCGTCGCCTGCCAGCGCCATTTTGGGCGCTCCGGCGCGGGAGGCATTGGGACCGACCGGACCATTGCAGTCACCCTCACAAAAGAACATGTTGGGACCAGCTAAGTGGCTTCACAATATGAAAAGGACAATTTATTTTACTTTGTCATTCCCCTGTGTGTTCGTTTTTGTGGCTGAGTGGACAACATTTATTTTGTCTTGCATTTATTTTTATTACTTATATTGGTCAGTTGCGTTTGTGGTTCTGTCTGTTTGTCTGTCACCGGCCTACAGGTCACAATTCTAAGCCGATCGTCACGAAACTTCACCAAGTTGTATAGGTCGTCCGAATTGAGAAGCCTATTGTTTTTGGGGTCAAACGGTTAAAAGGTCAACGTCGGCCAAAGGTCATCAACTTTGCCAAATTTCTAAAATCCTCAATTTTCATCCGACTGACTTGAAATTTGAAGAGGCCTTGCATATCTGGTCACTGAATTCAACCACCAAGTATATTTGAGGTCAACATAGGCCAAAATTCTGAAATCCTCAATTTTCATCCGATTGACTTGAAATTTGAAGAGAACTTGCATATCTTGTCACTGAATTCAACCACCAAGTATATTTGAGGTCAACATAGGCCAAAAGGTCAACATAGACCAAATTTCTAAAATCATCAATTTTCATCCGATTGACTTGAAATTTGAAGAGGACTTGCATATCTGGTCACTGAATTCAACCACCAAGTATATTTGAGGTCAACATAGGCCAAAAGGTCAATAGGCCGAATTTCTAAAATCCTCAATTTTCATCCAATTGACTTGAGATTCTAGGAGGATTTGCATCTATGGTCACTGAATTCAACCACCAGCCATTTTTGAGGTCAACATAGGCCAAAAGGTCAACATAGGCCAAGTTTTAAAAATCCTCAATTTTCATCCGATTTACTTGAAAATTGAACAGCATTTGCACATTGAGTCACTAAATAGGGAAACTAACTATTTTTGAGGTCAAAAGGTCAAAGGCCACCTCGAGGTCAACCTTCCAAAATCAATTTTTTATCTGAAAAATCGTCACTTTTGACTATTGACCATATTGACATCACTATTGACCTGAGCTTTGATCAAGATTGTCAATTTTAATCTTGCTGAAATGGACAATTTGCTGTATCAATGGAATTTTTTTTCTTGGGAGGGGGGAGGGGGGGGGGCGATTTTGCAAGTATCATGCTCTGCATGACATCTTCTTGTTAAATCATTATTGTGGCTTTTTTTGTTGTCGTGTTCGTTTTATTCATTGTGGGTTCGGGAATAAACCCTTGTACTTCATTCAGATAATGGCCTTCACTGCCCTCCATCCCGCGTACACCATAAAAATAACTGCCAATAATTCGGAGTTCACCTCAGAAGTAAAAACGTTCGGTCATTCGTCACCCAGTGGTCCTAATTGTGGGGCGACATGACAAATAATGTCAGGAGTGGGATTCGAACCTGGTGACACCGTTGGACAAATGGTGTGCAGGAGTTGGAATTTTTGAATCCATCAGTCAGCCACGATTTGAGCGATCTGAGCTGGGAAAATTTTAGAATCAAAATTATAAACGATTACCTCTCTACCATTGAGGGAGAGGTGGTTGTCGTGACCAAGGTCCAAATTTTATAGTTAATTGGTGTCGGGAGAAGAAAACACTTTCGGGAGGTATCTGGAGGCTATTAAATGCACGTGGGAAAAGGCAACTGTGCACGTAATGGCGGATGTGCACACAATGGAGCATCGGCGGGAAGGCAGTGATGAGGACGATGGGAGTGAGCCGGAGGTAGATTTTTTTTTGAGGATCGGGTAGAAGCTTCCGCCGTCTTGAGCATCCGTCCCCCTCCTCCACAATAGCCTGCGACACAGGGAGTAGGTCCAATGACTTTCCAGGCCATGTTTGAATCGTTAATGGAACGAATTAATGCCCAAACTAGTTCAATGTTGGCTTCAATTTTACAACTTGAAAACAAAATTAATGCTCAGAATGAGCGTGGGGAGCAAATGGAGAGTAATATGAAGGGAATGGGTGAACAAATTAATGCCCAAACATATGAAATTAGGGAATGAGTGATCGATTGGAGGGAAAAATTGAGGGAATAAAACAGGAACTGGGTGAACGGATTTATGGAATCGAGGAAAGAATGGAACACCAAATTAAGGACAGACTGGGACAATTTGAGACGAAATTGGAGACTCAATTTGGGGAAATGGAGAAAAATGGCATTATAATTTGAACCAAAACAGGAGGAAATGACATTGAAAATAGAAGAGGGTAAAACCCAGGCGATTTTGCAAGGTTGTCGTCACCCAAAGGGGAGAAAAGTTGGAGGAAACAAATGGGTCAACAAATAAAAGAATTGACAAAGTAAATGAGGACCGACAGGGCTATCACACCTGTGTGGATGCCAGAATGCAACAGGGAGAGGAATGGGGACTTTGGAAGGAATTGTTAAATACCGTGGTAGAAATGAGGACCATGGTGATGCAGAACTGGGTAGCGCTCGACATCCTCTTGGCGGAACGGGGAGGAGTATGCGGGGTGATCGAGGGAAAATGTTGCACTTGGATAACGGACCCGACAGAGGGAGTAAACAAAGCCATTACCTGACTGAGAGAGAGGAGCAGGAGACTTCAGGTGGAAAGAACCTCCCGTGAGGATCTGGGTATAACTGTTATGGATTCGTCACTTCCGTTGTGGTGGTTTTCATCCACTGTAAACATTTCTGATTCCATGTATTATTATTGTTGTCATTTAAAGGGAATATATATTTCTATTTTCAAAAGTTAAAAGTTAATGTTTTAAATGAAACAGGAACCGGACGGCGACAAAGAGGAAAAGGAGAAAAGAGGGCGGAGCGAGTGAGTCGGACAAGGAGCCGAGCTACTTGCGGTCTGGAGCAAACGTTGGCGAACGGGAGTCACTAGCGAACTTTCGGGTTTCCCGGGAAAGGGGTCCCTGCGACAGAGTTGTCATCGCTGTGACCGATCAACCTGCGTGTCAGGTTTTTGGCAGTGGATTCCGAGGAGAATTATCGTCGGGCCGTTACGTCTCAAGAACGGGTCGTCGGCCATTTTGACTCACGCGCTTCACGCGTCGAGCAAGGTTTCTTTGCTTCGTCAGCCGTTTTCACCGCTTTCAGACGTATCTGGTGTGTGTGTGTGCACCGTGGCTTTTGAAGATTAATTTGCAGTTCGCCGACTGTGAGCCGTGAAAGTCCATACCCGAGGGTGTGATTTCCCAGTCGCCTTGAGGGCGCCTTTGTGCAGCTTTGGGCTGTGTGACTGTACTTGCCATCCGCACAGGATTCTGGTCTCGATTGGACATCGTTCTGGCGATCGCTGGAGCGAATCAACTTTGGGCTTGAAGCCGGGAATAAGAGACATGGGGGATGTTCTTGTTTCACTCACTTGGAGCACAGTGAGTTATATATTACAAAACTGATGGTACCATCATAGGACATATTGATTGTACTCTTGATTACTATTATTGTTGTACTGTTATTCTTGTGGGACTTCCGGTTCCTCAGGCGAGCGAAGCATACTTCGAGCTCTCCACGGCATCGAAGTTTAAGTGTTTTCCCATTCTTGTCTTTGTCAAATTTCCACTGGTTATTTTGCTGTGTACGTGTTATTGTGTGTTTTGGGTTGGTATTGGTTTGTAATTCGTACAAACTTGTGTGTAGTTAATCGTTTTCTGTGTCGTACCTCGTGCGCGGCCTGGTAACTTTGGGCTTCCCTCCCCCCGTTGGTGTTTTGTCGATTTGGGTTCTTTCCTTCACTGTGTTGCTTGTTTCTTTTATTTTATTTTCTCCCCCTCACCTCACCTCCCTAGACAAAGAATTCTATATTGATTCTTTCTCTCCTCCCGGACACGTGCTTGTACGCTCTCCTCCTCGTCTCGACTTGTGCCCCGCCCCCTGTATCTCGTTTTTCTTCCGCCTCTGCTCCTTGTTTCTCAAATCCACGTTCTCACTTGGAGACTTTTCCCAGATTGTTTTTCATGGTTTTCATGGTTCTGTTTGGATATTGTTGGAATATGTTTAAACCGCAGCCGTGATGCTGACGCCGCCCCCCCCCCCCCCCGAATTTCCATGTTTTAAACGTTTCCCAGTGTGCACCCTGGTCAGAATAGGTACACCGTATCCCTGCGTGTCGTAAGAGACGACTAAGAGGGTTGGCGTCAGGAAGGGCATCCGGCCATAAAAACATTGCCTCAAAAAGAGAACCATGACAATTACAAGTACATATGGGCAGGGTGCAGCCCGAAGTGGAGATCGGTTTCTGAGGTTTGGGACATGGAATGTAGGGACAATGACAGGGAGATCAGGAGAAGTGGTGGAAGTATTGGTCAGAAGAAGAGTGGACATATGTTGTGTGCAAGAGACGAGATGGAAGGGAAGTGGTGTGAGAATGGTGAAGGGTAGGCAGGGACAGAAATACAAGTTTGTGTGGCAAGGGTGCCCGGAGGGCGTGAATGGTGTTGGTGTCCTGTTTTCTGAGGAGTTTGTAGACAGTGTGGTGAGTGTGACTAGAGTGAGTGATAGGTTGATGATGGTGAAAATGATGATTGCAAAGCTCTTGGTGAACGTCATCTCGGGATATGCTCCACAGGTTGGTCGAAGCGATGAAGAGAAGGACAAGTTCTGGTGTGTGATAGAGAAGCTGATGGAAAACGTGAAAGATGAGGAAGTTGTTGTGGTTGGAGGAGACCTGAATGGACATGTGGGAAGGAGTATGGATGGTTTTGAGGGAGTTCATGGGGGTTACGGATATGGTGTGAGAAATGGAGAAGGTGAAAGGATTTTGGAGTTTGCTGATGGAGCTGATTTGTTGATTTGTAATACTCAGTTCCAGAAAGAGGATAATAAGCTTGTTACATACACGTCAGGTGGGTCGACGACAACCGTTGACAACCTGATGGTGCGTAGGCGAGATAGGGGGCACCTCTGGGACACAAAGGTGATCCCGGGGGAGGAGGCTGTTTCACAGCACCACTTGGTTGTCTGCGACATAAGGGTGAAAGGTGCGAGGAGAGCTCGGTGGGTGAAGTACCAACCAAGAATGAAGGTGTGGAGGTTGAAAGAGGTGACAGTAAGGGAGGCATTAAAAGAGAGGCTGAGTAAGGTAGAGGATGATGTGGTTGAGCTTGAAAGTGTTTGGATGTCAATGAAAGCTAGTCTGTTGGGAGCCGTTGGTGAGGTATGTGGATGGACAAAAGGCCCACCGAGGCACTCGGAAACATGGTGGTGGGATGATGAAGTTGGAAATAAGATTGATGAGAAGAGGAAGAAGTTCAAGGAGTGGCAGAAGGCAAAGGGTACGGGAGCAGAAACAGCAGAGCATGAAAGTTATAAGGCAGCCAGGAAGGCTGCAAAGAAAGAGGTAGCAAAGGCGCAGGAGGCATGTAGGAAAATGTTCGGAGAACGCTTGGATTCGGAAGAGGGTCAGAGAGCAGTATTCAGGATTGCAAAGCACATAGCGAAAGAGAGGTGTGATGTGATGGGGGGTGAGTTGCTTGAAGGATGAAGTGGGACAAATCGTTGTCGACCCAGATGGAATTAAAGGAAGATGGAAAAGATATATGGAAATGCTTTTGAATACAGAGAATGAATGGGATGGCAACATAGAGAGTAACCCAGTTTTAGGACCGGCAGAGAAGATAACTGAGAAGGAAGTTGAGGAAGCGATAAAAGCAATGAAGAGTGGAAAAGCGGGAGGGCCGACGGGAGTTGTGGGAGATATGTTGAAGGCAGCAGGAAGTTGGGGTGTGAAGAGAATGACAGAGATCTGTAATCTGGTGGTGAAAGAAGGCCGCATTCCAGTGGATTGGGAACTGAGTACACTCGTCCCTCTATACAAGGGGAAAGGTGACCCTCTGGCGTGTGGCTCGTACCGAGCGATAAAGTTATTGGAGCATGGAATGAAGGTATTGGAAAGGGCGTTGGAGAGGAGGATAAGGAGGAAAGTGAAGATCGACGAAATGCAGTTTGGATTTATGCCAGGAAGAGGAACGACAGATGCGCTTTTCATTGTGAGGCAGTTGCAGGAGAAGTACATGGAGAAGAGGAAGAAGTTGTTTTTTGGGTTTGTTGATCTGGAGAGAGCATTCGATAAGGTTCTACGCAAAGTATTGACATGAGCATTGAGGAAGTTAGGAGTGGAGGAATGGTTGATCAGAGTAGTGAGGGCAATGTACAAAAGAGCGCGCACAGCTGTAAGGACGAAGGATGGGAACAGTGGTGAGTTTGAGGTGAAGGTGGGAGTGCATCAGGGGTCGGTACTAAGTCCACAACTATTTGTAGCTGTGATGGAGGTGCTGGCTCAGAAAGTAAAGGAGGGTTTACCGTGGGAGTTGTTGTATGCATATGATCTGGTGTTGATTGCGGAAAGTATGGATGGACTGAAGGAAAAGATGAACAAGTGGAAGGAATGTATGGAGACAAAAGGTCTGAAGGTGAATATCGGAAAGACGAAGGTGATGGCAAGTGGTAAAGCAAGTGGTGAGGTGGAAATAACTGGGAAGTGGCCGTGTGCTGTGTGCAGGAAGGGTGTCGGAGTGAACTCCATTCAATGTACAATGTGCGCTGAGTGGGTTCATCAAAAATGTAGTGGTCTGAGAGGGTCATTTACCAGTGTGGCAGCTACATTCAAATGTAAGGTGTGCACAGAGGGAGCTGCAGATGGAGGAAATGTTGAGTTGGATCTTGGAGACAGCGTGAAGCTGGAAGGTGTGAAAACATTTTCCTACCTCGGAGACATGCTGAATGGAGAAGGTGGATCAGACTCGGCAACGGTTGCTCGAGTGAGATGTGCATGGAAGAAGTTTCGGGAACTGAGTGGCGTGCTGATGAGGAGGAGAGTGTCGCTGAAGCTGAAGGGAAAGGTGTATGCTGCATGTGTGAGAAGTGTTATGATTTATGGGAGCGAGACATGGGTAATGAACGTAGAGCAGCAACGAAGGCTGGAAAGGGTGGAAATGCGAATGGTTCGATGGATGTGCGGAGTATCGTTGAGAGAGGAAGACAAATGATGAATTGCGAAAGATGATGGGAATATTGCCTGTGATTGATGCTGTGAAGAGGAACAGGTTGAGATGGTTTGGTCATGTGTTGAGGAAGGATGAAAGTGACTGGTTGAGAAGAGTGATGGAAATTAATGTAGAAGGAAGTAGAGGACGGAGAAGACTTGGCTAAAGATGGTGGAAGAAGAAATGCGGGCAAGGGGGTTAACAAGGAGAGATGCAGAAAATAGGGCAAAATGGAGAAGATTGTCATGGGGACCGCAAGGCTAACCCCCGCTCTAGCAGGGAAAATGGCCTTAAAATGCATGTTGTTGTTGTTGTTATTCTTGTGTGATCTTAATACAATATTTGTTTGTGAGTAACAATTGGGATGGCTTCTCCATTGATCTTTGACATACAGAATAACACATTTTTCTGCCGTGACTCCTCTCGGGGCTCGGAGGGACACCGTGACCAGGGGGTCGGGGAGGCGCACGTAACAGAAATTGGGGGCTCGTCCAATTGGCTCGGGGGCTCGAAATTGGGATACTCGTCCGGGATTAAATTCCCTGATAATTCGTCTGGGATAGAATTCCCTAACATTCCCAAATTTGGAATTTTTTTCTAACATTCCAAAATTTTTCAAAAAAAAATTTGGAAATTTTTTTGTGTGAAGGTTAACAGGTGTTTACTGATAGTCACCATGGTGTTTGACGCAGAACAGTTTGCGGCATCCCCTAA
This sequence comes from Myxine glutinosa, assembly GCF_964187855.1. Classification (NCBI taxonomy): domain Eukaryota; kingdom Metazoa; phylum Chordata; class Myxini; order Myxiniformes; family Myxinidae; genus Myxine; species Myxine glutinosa. The sequence continues at coordinate 85,211,052 of NC_136265.1, forward strand.
TGAGGCACAGTTCCAAGCGTTAAAAAAATCGGAACTCTTGATATTGGCCAGACATTTTAACTTGGAGATCCGAGTTAATATGAAGAAAGCAGAGATGCAGACATTGGTGGTAGAATCTCTGGTGGGACAAGGAACATGGACAGAGGTAGCCTTGGATTGGTTACCCGAGGAAAAAGAAAATGTGGAGCTCCGGAAAATGGAGATGCAACTGCACAGCCAGGAAAGGTTAAAAGCAGACGAAAGGAGAGCTGCAAGAGAACTCGAGGAGAGAAGAGCAGAGGAAAGGAGAACTGAAAGGGAACTCAAAGAAAAAAGAGAAAAGGAAAGAGCAGAGGAGAGGAGAGCTGAAAGGGACTTAAAGGAACGTGACATGGAGTATCAGAAGGAAGTTAAACTCAAGGAGCTGGAATTAATGGGAGAATGGGGAGAAGTAGCATCCATGCCGGCTGGTTCGACAACTAGTCAGAACACTCTGAAGACCTGGACAAAATCACAGACTGGTCAAACATGTGGAACATGTCTTTCAATCCTGACAAATGTCACACTCTTACTATGTCTCTCCGAAAAGATCGACTGGACAACCCTCCCATCTACTTTCTCAACAATCCTCTCCAAGAAGTTCTGTAGCTCAACCTTTTGGGTCTCACCATCTGCCATGATCTTTCTTGGGAAAACCACATTTCCAAGCTGGCCTCCAAAGCCAGTCGCCGACTGGGCATCCTCCGTCGTGCGAAGTCCTTCCTAGGCACACCTGAGCTCCTCACCACATACAAGGCTTTCATCCGCAGCTCAATGGAATACTGTTCTCCCCTATGGGCTGGTGCTCCTGCCTCACACCTGGCTCGGCTTCACGCTGTTGAATCCAAAGCTTTCAGAATCATTGGAATCTCCCGCGATGAAGCTATCTCTGAGGGCCTGTCATTCACTCACCGCAGGCAGGTAGGTGGTCTTTCTGTCTTCTACCGACTCCTCTCCGGCCTTGCTCCCCCAGCTCTCTCTGTGCTCTGTCCCCCAAATATTCCTACAGGTCGCACAAGATCTGCCAGCCACCCTCTGATGGTTAAACTGCCGAAATCTCGGCTCTCTGCTCACCTTCACTCTTTCATTCCTCTTTTCTCCCGCCTCTGGAACAAACTCCCACACTCACTTCAATCACACTCCTCCCTCCAGGTCTTCAAAACAGCTGTTCACCACCATCTCTTATCTTCCCCCATCCAAAACCTTGATCTTTTCTACCCCCACTAATTCACCCCAGATCCACCTTGTTTGAAATTCCAACTTCTTTCCTGGAAGTCTTGGCAGTGTCCATATGTTTTATACCTCTTCCCCCCCCCCCCCCCTTCCCATGCCTCTCCCCCAAAGCCCTCTCCCTCCCACAGTTCTCTCGATGTCTCCATGTCTCTCGGTCCCTGCTCTCAAATGCTGTGTTTGTGTCCTTCCCCCTCTCTCCCCATCTTGTCTACCGCTCCCGATGTTATTTGTTTTGTGTGTCTGTTTGTCTTTCTGTGTGATTAATGTTCGCTCTTTCACGAGCCTCGATCTTGTATACAAAAAAAAAAAAAAAAAAAAAAAAAAAAACACCTGGGATGTTGGTAGGCATGTGAGGCTGGTTCCACCCTTCAATGAAAAGGAGGTAGCCAAGTTTTTTTTACACTTTGCGAAAGTGGGTCAAATGCTAAAATGGCCTGTGGGGTCCTGGACTATGTTAGTGCAAAGTGTTCTGGTGGGTAAAGCGCAAGATATATTTTCGGCTTTACCGATTGACTAATGAACAGATTATGAGGAAGTGAAGAAAGCCATTCTCAAAGCCTATGAATTGGTCCCTGAAGCTTACCGGCAAAAATTCCGGAATGCCAGGAAGAGGGAGAGTGAGACCCATGTGGAGTTTGCCAGAATGAAGGAAACCATGTTTGATCGGTGGTGTGATTTGAAAGGGATTGGGAAAGACTTCAAACTGTTGAGACAATTGATCTTGGTGGAGGAATTCAAACAGTGTGTCCACGCGGACATTAAAGTACATCTGGATGAAAGGAAAGTACCAGAGTTGTATGAGGCAGCAACCGTGGCAGATGACAATGCCTTGACACACAGGATGGGGTTCCACAAACCTAACTTCCCGCCTAGAGTTAGTCAGGGGAGTTATGGTAAATCAGGTGCTGTTATTCTTGTGTGATCTTAATACAATAAATTACTATTATTGTTGTACTGTTATTCTTGTGTGATCTTAATACAATATTTGTTTGTGAGAAACAATTGGGGTGGCTTCTCCATTGATCTTTGACATACAGAATAACACATTTTTCTGCCGTGACTCCTCTCGGGGCTCGGAGGTACACCGTGACCAGGGGGTCGGGGAGGAGCACGTAACAATAACATATTGGCTTTCTGGATGGTTTGGCAGCCTTGGGTAAACCATATTGTCCTGGATTCTTTGGGGCTTTACGGTAATCGTTGGGCTTGTCTTTGCTGTGTTCATAATGAAACATCTTCTTCGCCTGTGTCTTGAGAGATTTTTTCCTAGCTCCTCTAAGTCTCTGTTGGCCCAACTGCAAATAAACGAGAAAGAACGAAAACAACAACGAGGAACCGCCCGATCCACCTGTTATTCCGGATCCCCAAGAGCCCACGTCCATGGATGACTTAGACACAAAGGAAGTCTCTCTATCTTTTCCTTTGAATTACCATGCCCTGTACTCTAAGCAGGAACAGATGATACAGGAGATTGACGTTCTTATGTATTCCCCAGAGCAAAAACATGTGCAGGCCCTAATGAGCATTGAGATCGATTAACGTCGAAGATCTGCAAGGACCGCGTTTGTGTGAGATGGAGGGAGCCGGTTCCGCAGGGGAGTTGGACACCCTCTTGTGGAGCACATCTTCATCGGACCAGACGTCTTCGTTGGAGATCTGAAATGTTAATAGAATTCCATGGAGGATGTTCTGTGATATTAAAGATTTTTATTATTTAACTAGCTGAATGAATTTAATCTTCTGTACATCGGTCTGACACGAGCCCAGTATCAGTTAGTGCTCAACGATTCCTTGTTCTTTCTTCTGCCGGGCCCAGCGAGAGAGAATTTTGACAGCATGTGTTGCAATCAGTCAGATATTCCTATTAAGTGCATAAGTTGTACTTCAAGAGAATTTTGAAAGAAGAAGATTTATTGCGAAATGGGCCCAGCCCGGCCGAGGCGGCCTCGACACCTAGCCTATAACCTTCCCGGGGCTCGTCCCGACATTTTTTGTTTCAGAGGTTTCCTCCTATCTTTCACCGTTCAGGAGATTAGCGCATGAAGACAAACAAACAAATGAAGAAATCGGTCAGAGACCGAGGACTTGCCGGAATGTTCTTTTTTTTTAAATCGGCCCTTTTGGATCAAGTTTTTCGGTTTTTCCAAGATGGGGACCAAACCACGTGACCGATGACGTCATTATTATTTGTTTTCTAAACTAATTTATTCCGAGATTATGCTCAAGAAATTTCATCTTGATCGGATGAAGTTTTGTACTTGTTGAATTATGACATCATAATAGAGGCACCTATGACATCATTATTAATATATTTTATTCCCCATGGAGAGTTCTTTACAATGAGCCATGTCTCAATTTTTTCTATTCAGCACTTTCGGAGATATAGAGGTGCAAAGTTTTTCGGTTTTTCCAAAATGGCGGCCGAACCACGTGACCGATGACGTCATCATCATTATTTTTTTGTCCACCAGTTTATGCCGACATGGCGCTCAAGAAATTGCATCTTGATTGGATGAAGTTTTGTACGTGTCGAATTATGACGTCATAATGGAGGTCTTGGGCCTAGGGAGTTAAAAATTCGGCACAGTCTATTCCAGGGAAAGACATGTGTGTAAAGTATGGCGGTTCTATGTGCAACGATGTAGACGTAGTTCTGCGCACAAACAGACAGACAGACAAACCAACCAACCAACCAACCAACATACTTTCCAGAATCTTTTCCAGCAAGTAACAAACAAAAACTTTCTTTTACATATACTAGCAACAGTACCCACCCTGCGGGTAGGGCTTCAATTGGGAGGCCCAAATGAAAAGGTAAAATATCAGAAATTCAAGGTTTTAAAATTTTTAAAACGATTTATATAAACATCTGTTAAATCATGTCACACGCAAATCATCAAAATCGAAACAGTATCTTTAGAATTTCAATAAAAGCCACATCACTGTTCATATCGGTAAATATTATTCCATCGTGTTTCAAATCGTGATATCAACAGTTGACGGGATTTATTACGATGATGGAATTTATTATCTACTCAACTCTATGTCACCTCAAATCCCATTATAATATTGCATTGAAAACTTCTTATTGTTAGTTTTGAATTGCGACCAAAGGAGTTATATCACCTCCACCTAATTTTCTGAGTAATTCAATCATATTTTATAATCACCATCCACTTTTGACTTTAATATAACGCTGAGCCCGCCCTGCATATCCACAAACATTTCTAACTTACTTTTCAATTATTCAGTAACTCCAAAGTAAGGCGCGACCAATGACGCACGGCACACGGCAAGCTAATCGAGGCTATTCACTGGAATTTCTGAACACCTGCAAAGTCCAAAATCCAGTAAGTAAGTAAGTAAGTAAGCACCATCAACAGAATAATTAGCAAGTTGCTCATTGATTCAACTTACCAGTCAGTGTGAAGCAACTTATCTTAAACACAGACCAGATAAACCATGAATGGGATGGGAATACAATTACAAATAACATTTCCATTTGTTCATAGCATACATAGCAAAATAATAATAATATTAATAATAAGCGTAATTACACATCGATTCAAAATTGATACAAAACTAAAAAACTAAAAAAATTATTTTAAAAAATTGCAATGCGTTTCGGAGGGCTCCGCCGAACCCCTGAGCCGAGCTCACTGAACCCAAGGTTAAGAACCACGGGGGTAGATGATGTAATACCATAGGAAAGGCAGGATCATATAGGTATAGCATGGACCATGTAGGAAGCCAATCTTGATGTATTTAAGTGGGGAAACTGGAGCTTAAGATTGTTTATGTGTATTCACACGGGGGGTGAAGCTGTGTTAAGGAGATAAGGGTTAAGATAAGTTTTCCCCAGTATATGATTGCCCCCGGTGGCTTTTCCCAACCTGTTTATGACAAGGCCGGAAATAAAAACCCTCGTTCCACCAACACCAACAACTGCCGACAGAAACCCAAACATTCCCGAGCAGAGCCAAACGTTCTCGATAGGCAATTAACCCCGCCCACCAATCGAGCAAGGAGAAAGGCCATGCCCCGAAGTTCGTCATTGGTCGGGCCCAACCATGGGGCGTTTCGGTGGAACTCGGCGATTGGGTGGGATGACATCAGGGTGACGACAGAGGGAGAAGGTTCGGGCAGGAAAAGAGGAAGAATCAGGCAGGCTGTCTCTTGTGCTGGCTTTTGGTGGAGGCGGTCACCATTTGTCTCTGGCTGTCAGCGGCGGCTGGGATTTGGGAGAGCTTTTGAAGGAGCGAAGTGGAGCTTTTGCTGTGCCGGCAGCATCGTGACAGAGGCGGGCAACATTTGGACTCACTCGGGAGCTTGGAGGAACCGAGGAGATGGATGGGTCGTCGATGCCTCACGTCTTCATCAGCCGTGCCATCTTGTTTGCCCATGCAAGGGAAGGGAGGAACCTGACCATCGTCACCACTCGATGAGGACCCCATTGGAGACAGGTAAGGCCGGCCGTTTAACTTACAAGAAAACATTTATTTTCTTTTATCATTCCGCTTGTATGTTATTGTGTCAGCATGGAGGGTCCCTCAAAGTAGCAAATATTTATTTTACCTCAGGCTTTATTTTGCCAAGATTAATTTCATGAAACCATTATTTTTGGCACTTCATTTGTGGTATTGTCGATTTTCCTTCTCTCATTTCTATGTTTGTGGGTTTGAGTATAAATCCCGTGAGCTCCGTCCAGGTAAGCACCCTGGTTCCTTCATTCGCGCACGACAACCTGACCGCCAATTTTCGGTTTGATCGCCTCGGTATAAGGCCGACTGGCTATCAGCCTCGGGCTGGTGTTTTTCGGCCACGGACTTGACAGAATGTGTGTATGAACATCGATTAAACTCTTGGGATTTTATCAAATAAAATGAATAAATGATTATTTTTGGGAAACGACCCTGACCTACTGCAAATGACAAGGTGAAAAGGGCAGAGAGGATGTGCGAGAGCAGCAGAGCATGTTCTTAGGACACGTGAGCTGACGCCATCCGGTCTAACAGCAGATTCAGAGCCGAGGGTTGAAAGAACCTTCTCCACATTCACAGATACAAAAGACATCGAGCCCAGGAGCAGTTTGATATGACAGGACAGGATGAGTTTGGTCTTCTTCCAACCGGGAGTGATGGGTTGTGTATACAAGATTTGAAAGCAAACACAAAATTGAGGCATTCAGCCTTCTCATGAGCGGAATCGGCTATGGCGTCATTTGAAGAGAGGGATGGAAGTGGACCATACTCCTGAGGCAGACTAACAAGGCACCATCAGGTTTTAAAGCAACACAGTTCATTCCTGAGGTTGGACATATATTGTTCTTTGGCTGTCCGAAGAGTGGAACCGAATTCAGTTTCACACAATGTACATTTCTATGGGTGTTTTCCATTGTGATTTTTTTTACCGAGTAGTCTGTTGGGCAATGCCATCTGGAACAGCGTTTGTCAGTCCGTCCAGTGTATGTATGTATGTATGTATGTATGATTGTATGTATATATGTATGTATGTATGTATGTATGATTGTATGTATGTATGTATGTATGTATGTTCCTTCCACCCGCATTTTGCAGGTTTTTTTTCCCCCACTTAAAATTCGTTTTCTCTGCAAACGTTGGTCCGATTGACACAAAACTGTCAGCATAGAAGTACCTCCTGTAGAATTTTTTAATGATCATTGTGACATAATAAGTCATGTGGTACGGGTGCATTCTCTGAAAAAAACGATAAATGTTGCACCTCTATACATCCTAAACCACTCCATGGAAGTAAATTGAAGGGTGGCTCATTGTAAAGTACTCCCCATGGGGAATTACATATGTTAATGATGATGTTCCTTCGTTATGACATCATAAATCGACAAGTAGAATGTTTGATCTGATCAGTATGAAATTTATTGAGCGCAATCTTAGGATAAATTGGTTGACAAAATTTTTTGATGATGTCATCGGTGAAGTTGTTTGGCGGTCATTTTACAGCGCAGCACGCAGGGAAATGCCACCTGGAACAGCGTTTGGCCGGCCATCCGGTGTATGTCATTCACAAACGTCCACCAATCAAAGCTGAGGGTCTGGTCACATGTCTCGTGTTCCATTTGGCGATCCAAGCCCGGCTACACTGTTGTTGGGCTATCGGTCTTGTTAAATGGATTTTGAGGTTCCACAAATGATTGCATTAGTTCCTCAAACTGTGTGTTTGTATGAATGTTCTCCATTGTGTATTCCCATGTATATTTTAAGGGCGGAGGGATTAATGAAAGACTTTCCACAAATTGTGCATTTCTACAGGCGTTTTCCATTGTGAATCGTCATGTGTGTTTCAAGGAGGGATGATTGTTTAAAAGATTTTCCACAACTTATGCATTTGTATGGGCATTCACCATTATGAATTTTCATGTGTCTTTTAAGGCTGGATGACTGATTAAAAGATTTTCCACAACTTGTGCATTTGTATGGGCGTTCACCATTGTGAATTCTCATGTGTGATTTTAGGTAAGATGACCGATTAAAATTTTTCCCACAACTTGCGCATTTGTACGGGCGTTCTCCACTGTGAATTACCATGTGTTTTTTAAGGTAGGCTGAGTGATTAAAAGATTTTCCACAACATGTGCATTTGTATGGGCGTTCATCATTGTGAATTATCATGTGTGAGTTAAGGGTGGATGACTGAATAAAAGATTTTCCACAATTTGTGCATTTGTACGGGCGCTCTCCACTGTGAATTCCCATGTGTGTTTTAAAGGTGGATGGCCGATAAAATGTTTTTCCACAAATTGTGCATTTGTATGAGCGTTCACAATTATTGTGAATGATCATGTGTCTTTTAAGGCTGGATGACTGATTAAAAGATTTTCCACAACTTGTGCATTTGTATGGGCGTTCACCATTATTGTGAATGATCATGTGTCTTTTAAGGTTGGATGACTGATTGAAAGATTTTCCACAACTTGTGCATTTGTATGGGCGTTCACCATTATTGTGAATTCCCATGTGTGTTTTAAAGGTGGATCGCCGATAAAATGTTTTTCCACAAATTGTGCATTTGTACGGGCGTTCACAATTATTGTGAATGATCATGTGTATTTTAAGGCTGGATAACTGATTAAAAGATTTTCCACAACTTGTGCATTTGTATGGGCGTTCACCATTATTGTGAATCATCATGTGTGTTTTCAGGTGGGACGGCCGATTAAATGTTTTTCTACAACTTGTGCATTTGTACGGGCATTCATCATTGTGAATTATCATGTGTGTTTTAAGGTTGGATGGCCGATTAAAAGATTTTCCACAACTTGTGCATTTGTGCAGGCGTTCATCATTGTGAATACTCACATGTGATTTTAGGTTGGATGGCCGATTAAAAGATTTCCCACAACTGATGCATTTGTATGGGCGCTCTCCACTGTGAATTCTCACGTGTCTTTTAAGGCTGGATGACCGATTAAAAGATTTCCCACAACTTATACATTCGTATGGACGCTCACAATTGTGTTTTCGCAGATGTGTTGCAAAGCTGGATGAATGACTGAAGGATTTTCCACAAACTGGGCATTTGTATGGGCGTTTTTCATCTTTCTTTTTGAGAAAATTATTCTGTGAAAACATTTCCTCATTCGGTTTGTCTTGTTTGTAAAACGTCCTCTTCTTTGTTTCAGTTGGCGAGTTCTGCAGGTGTGTGTCTGCGCTGTTCATAAAAGTAGGTGCAGTCTCCCTTGCAGATTCAGTGGATTCACCTGTAAATACAACATCAAATGACCTGTAGAAAGAAATAAAATTTCACATGCCCTGACAAATGCACGAACATGTTTTTGTTCCACTGCAGAAAGAAATAAAAAAGATTTGGGAGGTAAATCTTCACCTACAAAAGGCAAAAAAAAAAAAAAAAATCTCTATCTCTGTCTCTCTCTCTCCCTTTGTGTTGCCCTCCAATGTTGTATTACATTGTTTTAATGAGGCTAATTCAGTGACATGTCCTTTTTGTACGCTTTCTGAAGACCTTTTTAACACATCTGTAGATTGTGCAAGACACTCCATTCTTTGTTTTTTTTTTATCACCGTATTAACTTTTCTTTCTCCACACGTTTTTTGTTTTTTTTGGGATATCACCTCGTGGCAAAAAGAGCTCTGAGACTGCTCGTGTTACTCTCTTGATTTCCATTGGAAAATTGGCAATCTGAAAGACAAGAAAAGCAAAGCTCCTTGCAAATGCTGATATTTTACGTGATGTAATTGTTTTTAAGGCTCTTGTCATGGCAAGGTTATGTATGGAATTTTTTATTTTGTCAAATGAAAGGTGATTTGTAAACCTTTGTGCAAAGATGGTGTGTAACGGGTGGCTGTTGTAAATTTGATAACGGCGTGTTACATTTATTTATTTTTGTGTCAAAAGGGTTTTTTGTTGTTGTTGGGCTGCACATGTTTGGAATTGTCATGATTTTATTATTATTTGTATGACGTGTGTTTTTCTTACCTTTATAATAAACCAGCTTCAAAAGTCAAAGTCTCTCTCTCTCTCAATCTCTCTTTCTCTCTGTCTCACTGTTTATTCCGAAACCAACACCATGCAAACACGACAAATAAAGGAAATGCACGATAATACAACAACAACAACAACAACATGCATTTTAAAGGCCATTTTCCCTGCTAGAGCGGGGGTTAGCCTTGCGGTCCCCATGACAATCTTCTCCATTTTGCCCTATTTTCTGCATCTCTCCTCGTTAACCCCCTTGCCCGCATTTCTTCTTCCACCATCTTTAGCCAAGTCTTTCTTGGTCTTCCCTGTCCTCTGCTTCCTTCTACATTCATTTCCATCACTCTTCTCAACCAGTCACTTTCATCCTTCCTCAACACATGACCAAACCATCTCAACCTGTTCCTCTTCACAGCATCAATCACAGGCTCTATTCCCATCATCTTTCGCAATTCATCATTTGTCTTCCTCTCTCTCAACGATACTCCGCACATCCGTCGAACCATTCGCATTTCCACCCTTTCCAACCTTCGTTGCTGCTCTACGTTCATTACCCACGTCTCGCTCCCATAAATCATAACACTTCTCACACATGCAGCATACACCTTTCCCTTCAGCTTCAACGACACTCCCCTCATCATCAGCACGCCACTCAGTTCCCGAAACTTCTTCCATGCACATCTCACTCGAGCAACCGTTGCCGAGTCTGATCCACCTTCTCCATTCAGCATGTCTCCGAGGTAGCAAAATGTTTTCACACCTTCCAGCTTCACGCCGTCTCCAAGATCCAACTCAACATTTCCTCCATCTGCAGCTCCCTCTGTGCACACCTTACATTTGAATGTAGCTGCCACACTGGTTAATGACCCTCTCAGACCACTACATTTTTGATGAACCCACTCAGCGCACATTGTACATTGAATGGAGTTCACTCCGACACCCTTCCTACACACAGCACAGGGCCACTTCCCAGTTCTTTCCACCTCACCACATGCTTTACCACTTGCCATCACCTTCGTCTTTCCGATATTCACCTTCAGACCTTTTGTCTCCATACATTCCTTCCACGTGTTCATCTTTTCCTTCAGTCCATCCATACTTTCCGCAATCAACACCAGATCATCTGCATACAACAACTCCCACGGTAAACCCTCCTTTACGTTCTGAGCCAGCACCTCCATCACAGCTACAAATAGTAGTGGACTTAGTACCAACCCCTGATGCACTCCCACCTTCACCTCAAACTCACCACTGTTCCCGTCCTTCATCCTTACAGCTGTGCGCGCTCTTTTGTACATTGCCATCACTACTCTGATCAACCATCCTCCACTCCTAACTTCCTCAATGCCCATGTCAATACTTTGCGTGGTACCCTATCGAATGCTTTCTCCAGATCAACAAACCCAAGAAACAACTTCTTCCTCTTCTCCATGTACTTCTCGTGCAACTGCCTCACAATGAAAAGTGCGTCTGTCGTTCCTCTTCCTGGCATGAATCCAAACTGCATTTCGTTGGTCTTCACTTTCTTCCTTATCCTCCTCTCCAACACCCTTTCCAATACCTTCATTCCATGCTCCAATAACTTTATCGCTCGGTACGAGCCACACTCCAGAGGGTCACCTTTCCCCTTGTATAGAGGGACGAGGGTACTCAGTTCCCAATCCACTGGAATGCGGCCTTCTTTCACCACCAGATTACAGATCTCTGTCATTCTCTTCACACCCCAACTTCCTGCTGCCTTCAACATATCTCCCACAACTCCCGTCGGCCCTCCCACTTTTCTACCCTTCATTGCATTGCTCACGATAATAATGTAATAAAAACTACAACGACACTCTTTGATGTCACAACGTCGACCAATATGTCTCCGCCCACATCATAACATCAAAATAATCCTTGTACAAAGTTTGATTTAAATCCATTCAGCTGTTCTCAAGTTATCACATTTTTACATAACACGACATCTGACCTTTGGCTTTTGACCTTGGGACCCCAAAATATAATCAGTTAATCTTTACATCATCATACATATCTGTACAAAGTTTGAATTTGATCCATTTAGCCATTCTCAGGTTATAGACTTATAACAGACTTTGACCTTTGACCTCTTGAACCCAAATTCTAATCAGCCAACCTTAACATCATTATACATACCGCTACCAAGTGGGAATTAGATCACTTCAGCCGTTCTCAAGTTATAGACCTATTACAGGCTTTGACCTTGACCTTTGACCTTTGCCCCCGAAATCTAATCAGTTAATATTTACGGAAACCCTGCCTCCAAAGGAATCGTCACATTAGGCGACACCCCGAGTTTCATCATTGTTCGAGAGGACGTGGGGTGTTTTGCGATAGCTCGGTCGTTGGTCGGCGTGATGTCAGGGTGACATCAGAGCACCTCACCGCCTTCTGTCCCGTGTGCACCATAAAAACAACCGCCATTATTCGGCCGCTTGCCTCGGGAATTAAAGACCGTCCAGATATCCGTCCAAGGCTGGTATTCATTGGTTATGGACTTGAAAATATATAGGTCTGGGCGAGAATGGATAATAACAATTACGATAATGGACCTTATCACGATTATAGCAATCATGACAAAATAAATATTGTAATAAGCGCCTTGAGCACCATGTACCATACAATAGCAATCCACAAAAGAACAACCTGAATAGTCTTAGAGTTAAGTGTGTTTGTACTCTTTATTTCATAATTTTGTTGCAAAACACACCGAGCAAGCTGCTTGCTAACGGAACACAACAAGTAAGCTGCATGCCAACGGAACACACTGAGAAAGCTGCATGCTCATATAACACACCGAGCAAGCCACATGCCAACGGAACACACAGAGCAAGCTGCATGACACACCGAGCAAGCTGCATGCTCATAGAACACACTGAGCAAGCTGCATGTTCATAGAACACACCGAGCAAGCTGCATGTACACCGAGCAAGCTGCAGGTTCATAGAACACACTGAGCAAGCTGCATGCTCATATAACACACCGAGCAAGCTGCATGCTTATAGAACACACAGAGCAAGCTGCATGATCATAGAACACACAGAGCAAGCTGCATGCTCATAGAACACACTGAGCAAGCTGCATGTTCATAGAACACACCGAGCAAGCTGCATGTTCAAAGAACACACCGAGCAAGCTTCATGCTCAAAGAATACACTGAAACACTGAGCAAGCTGCATGCTCATATAACACACCGAGCAAGCTGCTTGCTGATGGAACACATCGAGCAAGCTGCATGCTTATAGAACACACAGAGCAAGCTGCATGCTCATAGAACACACAGAGCAAGCTGCATGCTCATAGAACACACAGAGCAAGCTGCATGCTCATAGAACACCCCGAGCAAGCTTCATGCTAACGGAATACACCGAGCAAGCTGCATGCCAATGGAACACACCGAGCAAGCTGCTTGCTAACGGAACATATAGAGCAAGCGACATGCTAACGGAACACACCGAGCAAGCTGCTTGCCAATGGAACACACAGAGCAATCTGCTTGCTAACGGAACATGCCGAGCAAGCTATAAGCTAACGGAACACTCCAAGCAAGCTGCTTGCTAACGGAACATACAGAGCAAGAGACATGCTAACGGAACACACCGAGCAAGCTGCTTGCTAACAGAACACAACAAGCAAGCTGCTTGACAATGGAACACACCAAGCAAGCTGCATGCTAACGGAACACACCGAGCAAGCTGCTTGCTAACGGAACATACAGAGCAAGCGACATGCTAACGGAACACACCGAGCAAGCTGCTTGCTAACGGAACACACCGAGCAAGCTGCTTGCTAACGGAACACACCGAGCAAGCTGCTTGCGAACAGAACACAACAAGCAAGCTGCTTGACAATGGAACACACCAAGCAAGCTGCATGCTAAAGGAACACACTGAGCAAGCTGCTTGATAACGGAACACACTGAGCAAGCTGCTTGATAACGGAACACACTGAGCAAGCTGCATGCTAATGGAACACACCGAGAAAGCTGCTTGCGAACAGAATACACCAAGCAAGCTGCTTGCGAACAGAACACACCAAGCAAGCTGCATGCCAACGGAACACACTGAGCAAGCTCCATGCTAACGGAACACACTGAGCAAGCTGTTTGCTAAATGGGACATTGGTGAAGAAAGTTATACATGACTATCTTCAGGCATTTCAACGGACATCTTTGATGTGGAACTTGGCAAATAATAAATGCCAAGCAATCCCATGTTGTGACTAAAATGGGATAAGCAAATAAATAAATGAAACACATGACACCATCTTTCCCGTTCCGTTTGGTCGGTCCAATGAGCTAATTTGTGAACCAGTGATGGAATTTCAACCAACCTTGGATGAAGTATATAGTATGAGGCAAAGATAACCTGATTAGATGAATGCATCAAAGGTCAGAGGTCATATCAAGTAAAAATGTGATACTTGAAAACGGCTGAAGTTTTAAATCAAACTTGGTTCCAGTTCATGCAATGATGTAATAATGTGGGTGGACGCGTATGGGTGACGACGTGACGTCGAAGAGTGTCGTTGTGGTTTTCTCTCTGTCGCCTTATTTTTACACGAGCCAAGATTATACATAAACATGTAAAATTAATCAATAAAAACTGTGAAATTAAAGCTCAATCAGAATTGACGATAAGACAAATCGAGTAGAAGAGGATACAACAAGATATATTGTTTAAAATATTTTATGTAATAATGAAGGAGATAATTGATGTTTGAGAAATTGATCTACGACCATCATGGTTATTTTCTTAAAGCAATGAAATCATAATGTCGGGTTTTTTTTTCTTCTTAACACCAGAGTTCATCATCAAACTGATCAAATCAAAATGTATAAACATTGACAGAAACCTTGATGGGGATGGTTATTGAAGAAAGAAGGTTCAGCATCATTTGGTTCAGGTCGATCCAGGTGAACATCAATGTCGTGCTCAGTTTTCACTTCCACTTTCACAAATAAGTCTGAAAAAGTAACTTTTATTAAATGCAGGCACTCTTGTGTCACATGCATAAGCACTCTTGTGTCACATGCCTAGCTGGAGCTATCTACCATATGAAGCACAATGTCAGTTTGTGTGTTTGTACAGGTCCTCCTTCATAAAGGTAGGTTTTAAAGGACAATCTTTAACACGAATGTGTGTTCACTCCTGTCTATTTTGAGGATAAAACAAACTCGAAAAACATTTTCCATAAACGAGTAATTATGTCTTCTATTGGAATTGTGGACGCTGGCTTGCAAACCAAGCCTCAATGTTGTTGTTGGGACTTCCGCTTCCGGTCCCTTGAGCAAGGAAGCGACTTCGACCTCTGCACGGCATCAAGGTTTAAGTATTTTTCCCATTTGTGTCTTTGTCAAATTTCCACTCGTTATTCTATTGTGTATATGTTACTGTGTGTTTCAAGTTAATCTTGGTTTGCAATTCGTGCAAACTTGTGTATAATTAAATCGTTTTCTGTTCCCATGGCGTGCGCGGCCTGTTAACTTGAGGCTTCCCTCCCCCTGTTCGGTGTTTTGTGCATTTTTTTTTTTTGTATACTGAATCGAGGCTCGTGAAAGAGCTGACATTTACTTCACAAACAAATCAACCAGACAAACAAAATATATAAAAAGAGGGAGCAGAAGACAAGAGAATGGGAAGCACACAAACACTTGAGAGCACACAACATTTAATAGCAGGGAGATGTGGGGGAGGGAGAGGGCTTGAGGGGAGGAGGCGTGGGAAGGGGGGGGGGGGTGGGAGGAGTATAAAACACAAGGACACCAAGGACTTCCAGGACAGAAGTTTGTATTTCAAAAAGTCGAATTGGGGTGAAATTATCGGGGATAGAAAAGATCAAGGTTTTGGATGGGGAAAGATAAGAGATGGTGGTGAACAGCTGTTTTAAAGACCTGGAGGGTGGAGTGGGATTGAAGAGAGTGAGGGAGTTTGTTCCAGAGGCGAGAGAAAAGAGGAATGAAGGAGTGAAGGTGAGCAGAGTCTTGATTTTGGCAGTTTAACCATAAGAGGGTTGCAGGCAGATCTTGTGCGACCTGTAGGAATATTTGCGGGACAGAGCCCAGAGATAGCTGGGGGGGCAAGGCCAGAAAGGAGTCGGTAGAAGACGGAAAGACCACCAACCTGCCTGCGGTGAGTGAGTGAGAGGCCCTTGGAGTTAGCTTCATCGCGGGAGATTCCAATGATTCTGAATGCTTTACTTTCAACAGCATGAAGACGAGCTAGGTGTGAGGCAGGAGCACCAGCCTAGAGGGGAGAGCAGTATTCCATTGAGCTGTGGATGAAAGCCTTCCTTGTACGTGGTGAGGAGCTCAGGTGTGCCAAGGAAGGACTTCGCACGACGGAGGATGCCCAGTCGGCGACTGGCTTTGGAGGCCAGATTTGAAATGTGGTTTTCCCAGGAAAGATCATGGCAGATAGTGAGACCCAAAAGTTTGAGTGACAGAACTTCTTGGAGAGGATTATTCAGAAAGTAGATGGGAGGGTTGTCCAGTCGGTCTTTTCGAAGAGACATCGTAAGAGTGTGAGATTTGTCAGGATTGAAAGACATGTTCCACTTGTTTGCCCAGTCTGTGATTTTGTCCAGGTCTGCAGAGAGTGAGGAGGCTGCAGACTGCCGATCTGAGGGATGAAGAATGGAGCGACAGAGAGTAGAGTCATCAGCAAAGAGATAGAGAGGATTTTCAAGAGAGTCGGAGAGATCATTGATAAAGACCAGAAAAAGCAAAGGGCACAGAACACTGCCTTGGGGAACTCCAGCCTGAACAGGAAGAGGAGATGAGAGAAACCCATTCAGGGCCACACGTTGACTACGACTAGAGAGGAAGTCCGCCAGCCATGCGTGGAGCTTTCCATGGATACCAACAGAGGAGAGTTTGGTGAGCAGAGCGGGGTGCCAGACCGTATCGAAGGCACGTGATATGTCAAGGGAGACAGCTCTAATTTCCTGTTTGGCATTGAGGACCTCCATCCATTGCTGAGAAAGCAGTAGCAGCATGTCCAGAGTAGAGTGACCAGGTCTGAAACCAAATTGATGATCAGAGATCAAGCCATTGGAGAAGAGGAAAGATTTCATATCTGAAGCAATGATGGATTCCATGACTTTACTGATAATTGAGAGAAGGCCGATTGGTCTGTAGTTGCTGGGATCTGTTTTTGCACCTTTTTTGTGCAAAGCGGTGATGTTGGCAGATTTCCAAGCAGATGGCAGATGACCTTGAGCAAAAGAGAGTGTGAAGAGAACAGAGAGAGGGAGTGAAAGAGCGGAGGAACAGGATTTTAGGACCCGTGGGCTGATGCCGTCAGGTCCAGTTGCAGAATCAGAGTCGAGGGTTGACAGAAACTTTTCCACCTTGTCAGGAGGAAAGGACACAGAGTCCAGGAGCAGCTGGGTACGACTGGGTACGGTGGGTAGAGAGAGGGATGGGTTTGGGACACAAGATTTAGAGGCAAACACAGAGTTGAGGCATTCAGCTTTTTCACGCGCGGAGTCAGCCGTGTGGCCGTTTGAGGTGAGGGAGGGGATGGAGGGGGAACAAACGCCAGAAACATTTGACCAGACGCCACCAGGATTTGGAAGAGAGAGACAGATAAGAGAGTTCTGTCCTGAGAACGGAGAGATATTGTTTCCTGGCTCTCCTGAGGGTGGACACACACTTGTTTCGGGCTTTGTGAAAGGAAATGAGATTTCCTTCCATTGGATTTGCTTTCCAGGAGACGAAAGCAAGTTGTTTCTGGGCAATAGCCTCACCACAAGATTCCGTGTACCATGGACGGGAGGAAGGGTATGACAACAGAAGACGAGATGGGATAAATCTGTGCATGAGAGAGAGCAGTTTGCTTTGGAAGAATTCCCAGGAAGAATTTATGTCAGAGGCGGTCGAGATGGGAGACCAGTCCAGATGATTGATGGCTGCTTGAAGACCGTGCCAGTTGGCCTGAGTGAAATGCTAGACTCGTCGACGCTGAGGAGGCTCTCTGAGAATGGTCAGAGAGATGTCCACTTTAACAAGCACATGGTCAGATGAGCCGATTGGAGCAGAAGAAGAGCAGCAGACATTTTCAAGGAAGTTAGTCATAACCAAGTCCAGAAGAGAAGATGCTCCGTTGATTGAGATCCGGGTCGGGAAATTGACAGATTGCGTCAGTCCCAGTGAGTCACAGAAGTCCTTTGCAATTTAAGTTCTTTCCTTCGCTGTATTGCTTATTTATTAGATTTTCTCTTCTCCCCCTAACTTCCCCGAACATCTACCCTTTGTCTGACGTTTTAAATACAAAGAAAAAAAAAATCTTATTTCCTTCTCCCCTCGCCCCACTCCCTTTCACAACTCGCCTTTCAGCCATAACTTGCCTTTCAAATCCTAGTTTCCTCAATCTCATTTAACCCTTTCTCCTTTCTCTTATCCACGCCCTCACTTCAGGGGCTGTTACCAGATTGTTTTTCATGGTTTTGTTTAAATATGTTCAAACTTTCCCCTGCAATGTTTTATTCAGTGGTTTATTACAACACACTTTATTATTATTTCAGTGTTTTATTCAGTATTTTTAATTTCCTCTTCAAATCATTCCACTTCCAAAAAAAAAAAAAATTCAATCTCTTACAGTCATTCTTCCCTACATTCTCTAAACTCACCTTCATTCTGCCCCTCCTCCATCATTCTCAAACGGATCTCTGACTTGAAAATAACAATAAACCCAGGTTTTAATAAATGTTTGTTTTTCATCAACCCCTCCCCTCCTAAACTCCCCCCTGACCCCTCCCCTTAAAAACTCCTTCCTCACCCATCAACTCCAAAACTCCTTCCTCACCCATCATCTTCAAAACTCCCCCTCACCCATCCCCTTCAAAACTCCCCACTCACCCATCCCCTTCAAAACTCCCCCCTCACCCATCCCCCATCCCCTTTAAAAACTCCCCCGTCACCCCTCCCCTTCAAAACTCCCCTATCACCCCTCCCCTTTAAAACTCCCACCCACCCCTCCCCTTCAAATCTCCCCCCCCTACAATCTCTCTCCAACTCTCCCCTACCACCTCCTCCTCAAAGCTGCCTCCTCTCAACCTCCTCTCCCTTCCATCACATACCTCCACCTCCTCCAACCTTCGACTTTGCTCTGCCCCCCCCCCCCCCCCTCAAACAACACCTCACTGTGCCTCTTCCCATCACCATCAAACCTTTTGTCCTCCACATACTTCCCTTTCTCCTAACTCTTCTGCAATCGGACACAAAATCAACAGCTCTCCCCACCTCCCCTTCTCACCCCTCATTTTACCCCACCCCTCCCCTCCCCTGTCATGTACCCGATGCTCCCTCTCCCTCTTCCTTGATGGTATGGACCTCAAACATCCAGGGCCTTCGCTCAAACCTGACTGATCTCTCCATACAGGTTGCTTCTGACAAACCAGACTTGATCTGCTCAACAGAAACTTTCCTCCTTCATGATGTCTCTGATTCCTTAACCCATCTCTCTCTCTGAACCCACATTTCCCAGTCAAACCCAGCTGCTCCAGGACACTGTGTCCTTCTCTCCTGACAAGGTGGAGCAGTTTCTGTCAAACCTCGAATCTGATTCTGCAACTGGGCCAAACGGCAACAGCCCACAGGTCCTAAAATCCTGCTCTGCCACTCCATCTCACCCTCTCTCTGCCGCTCCATCTCACCCTCTCTCTGCCGCTCCATCTCACCCTCTCTCTGCCGCTCCATCTCACCCTCTCTCTGCCGCTCCATCTCACCCTCTCTCTGCCGCTCCATCTCACCCTCTCTCTGCCGCTCCATCTCACCCTCTCTCTGCCGCTCCATCTCACCCTCTCTCTGCCGCTCTATCTCACCCTCTCTCCGCCGCTCTATCTCACCCTCTCTCCGCCGCTCTATCTCACCCTCTCTCTGCCGCTCTATCTCACCCTCTCTCTGCCGCTCTCTCTCACCCTCTCTCTGCCGCTCTATCTCACCCTCTCTCTGCCGCTCTATCTCACCCTCTCTCTGCCGCTCTATCTCACCCTCTGTCTGTTCTCTTCACCCTCTCTTTTCCTCAAGGTCATCTGCCAGCATCTTGGAAATCAGCAAACACCGCTTTACACAAAAAAGGTGCAAAAACAGATCCTTGCAATGACAGACCAATCAGCATTCTCCCAATAATCAGCAAGGTCATGGAATCAATTATCTCTTCTGACATCAACTCCTTCCTCTTCTCCAATGGCTCGATCTCAGATCATCAATTTGGATTCAGACCAGGTCACTCGACTCTGGACATACTGCTTCTGCTATCTCAACAATGGATGGAGGTCCTTAATGCCAAACAGGAGATCAGAGGCGTCTCCCTTGACATATCACGTGCCTTCGGTACGGTCTGTCATCCCGCTCTGCTCTCCAAACTCTCCACCTATGGCATCCATGGAAATCTCCACGCATGGCTTGCGGATTTCCTCTCAGGTCGTAGTCAACGTGTGGCCCTGAATGGATTTCTCTCATCTCCCATTCCTGTTCAGGCTGGAGTTCCCCAAGGCAGTGTTCTGGGCCCCGTGCTTTTTCTGGTCTTCATCAATGATCTCTCTGACTCTCTCGAAAATCCTCTCTATCTCTTTGCTGATGACTCCACTCTCTGCCGCTCCATTCCTCTTCCCTCAGATCGGCAGTCTGCTGCCTCCTCACTCTCTGAAGACCTGGACAAAATCACAGACTGGTCAAACAAGTGGAACATGTCTTTCAATCCTGACAAATCTCACACTCTTACTATGTCTCTCCGAAAAGATCGACTGGACAACCCTCCCATCTACTTTCTCAACAATCCTCTCCAAGAAGTTCTGTCGCTCAAGATTTTGGGTCTCACTATCTGCCATGATCTTTCTTGGGAAAACCACATTTCCAAGCTGGCCTCCAAAGCCAGTCGCCGACTGGGCATCCTCCGTCGTGCGAAGTCCTTCCTCGGCACACCTGAGCTCCTCACCACATACAAGGCTTTCATCCGCAGCTCAATGGAATACTGTTCTCCCCTATGGGCCGGTGCTCCTGCCTCACACCTAGCTCGGCTTCACGCTGTTGAAACCAAAGCTTTCAGAATTATTGGAATCTCCCGCGATGAAGCTATCTCTGAGGGCCTTTCACTCACTCACCGCAGGCAGGTAGGTGGTCTTTCTGTCTTCTACCGACTCCTCTCCGGCCTTGCACCCCCAGCTCTCTCTGTGCTCTGTCCCCCAAATATTCCTACAGGTCGCACAAGATCTGCCAGCAACCCTCTGATGGTTAAACTGCCGAAATCTCGGCTCTCTGCTCACCTTCACTCTTTCATTCCTCTTTTCTCCCACCTCTGGAACAAACTCCCTCACTCCCTTCAATCCCACTCCTCCCTCCAGGTCTTTAAAACAGCTGTTCACCACCATCTCTTATCTTCCCCCATCCAAAACCTTGATCTTTTCTACCCCCGCTAATTCACCCCAGATCCACCTTGTTTGAAATTCCAACTTCTTTCCTGGAAGTCTTGGCAGTGTCCATATGTTTTATACCTCTCCCACCGCCCCCTTCCCACACCCCCACCCCCCCAAAGCCCTCGCCCTCTCTCAGATCTCTCGATGTCTCCATGTCTCTCGGTCCCTGCTCTCAAATGTTGTGTTTGTGTCCTTCCCCCTCTCTCCCCATCTTGTCTACCGCTCCCTATGTTATATGTTTTATGTGTCGGTTTGTCTTTCTGTGTGATTAATGTTCGCTCTTTCACGAGCCTCGATCTTGTATACAAAAAAAAAAAAAAAAACTAAAAAAAAAAACTACAAGGCAGAGGAGGTGAAATTCACTGTATGTGATGCGAAACGCGCGCAGAGTAAAAGGAGTGTTCATTAACATACGAATGATGTCGAATAAATAAAGAAGATAAAGGCACACCTGACAGGAGGCTTCGCCTTCAGATTTTGGCATGCTCACGAGGCTGCATCGTCAAATAAACGGTTCCAACCCATCATATTTGATCGGCTTTTTACAAGTACTCTAATAAATAGCCCCGAGTGGGCTGACAGTCATTTATTGAGGTTGTAGTTCAGACCACTGCTACTTTGAGAGGACCCCTTTGGGAGCCCCCTGATCCGAAATTGAAAAATACAAAATCAGAAAATGTAAGAGGGAGCGATCCTGTGGACCATCGAGTAATAGGGCTGCATTGGGTTTCAGAACAATAGGTTGATAAATAAGGGACGGGTAGAGATCCTAAGTTGCAGGGGATAACCCCCACCAATCCAAATTTGGAAAAAACAAGCGTTACGCCTAGGTCCCCCATCGGGGAAGTGATGTGAGTTGACAAAGTGGAAGACGCAGAAAACATGCTATGACATGATATTTCGCTCACAAGGTTCAGACATGCATGGAGGCGGCCATCTTGGATTTTGACGTGGCAACCCAATTTTCAATAGCGTTCTTCCTTATGCCTAGATACACCCACACACCAGATTAGAAGTTGGTACTTCGCTTATTTTTCAAGATATTCCGCTCACAAGGTTCAGACGTACATGGCGGCGGCCATCTTGGATTTTGACGTGGCAACCCAATTTTCAATAGCGTTCTTCTTTATGCGAAGACACACACACACCAGATTAGAAGTTAGTAGTTCGTTTATTTTTCAAGATATTTCGCTCACAAGGTTCAGACATATCTATGGTGGCGGCCATCTTGGATTTTGACGTAGCGACCCAATTTTCAATAGGGTTCTTCCTTCTGCCTAGATACGCCCACACACCAGATTAGAAGTTGGTACTTCGCTTATTTTTCAAGATATTCCGCTCACAAGGTTCAGACATACATGGCATCAGACATACGTGGCGGCGGCCATCTTGGATTTTGACGTGGGTTGTACCCACACACCAAATTCGAATGCGGTCCTTCGCTTACGCACGCACATACGCACGCACGCATGCCCGCACGCACGCACGGACGGACGGACAGACACACGGACGGAGGGGAAAACCATAGTCCCCCTTTCGCTCCGCGGTGCGATGGGGGACAAAAAAAAATCCAAAAATGTAAGACCGAGTGATCCTGCAGACAATCAAAACATGTCAAGTTTCAGAACAATCAGCTTGGTGATAAGGGAGAAGGAGCAAAAATAGCAAAAAGTAAATGGACGGACACACATCCGGACATCACGACACATTTTATAAATTCATCTCCTCAATAATCGAGATATGACGACCTAAAATAGCTCAATGAATATTTTTTTTCAAAATCGTTGATCTGAGGTCTTCCTTGAAGAGAGAAAATAAAATATTTCCCAACGTGATTAGCGTGATTTCAAAACGTTACAATATCAAAACAAACGTTCTGTACAAACTGCCCCAATGTTACGAAATGCTTCCTAACCAGCCACAACCTCAGTGGGAATTTCAACATAACACAAAATCACAACCAACAAAACAAACAAGGCAAGAAAAATGTCGACAAAGGAAAATAGAGAAGATTTTCTCTCCAACCTGGATGGTTTTTTTTGGCAAAACACAGACAATTGCGATCCAACGTGCAACGAGTTGATGTTTTAGTCCCGAAAGTCAACCCGGATTGAAAACTAAATGACAGAGTGCGGCAGGTTAACAGATGGCCAAATGCAGAGGTTGAAATGAACAGACCAAAGCTAAGACGTGTGACCATATGAAGAGTGGAGTGGAAAGGATCAAAATAGTCAGAAAGTGAAGAAATCTCAGGAGTGGTTTGGAAAAATCACGTGTTGATGACTAATTGTGTTGAAGGACTTGACTTGCAAGATACATTCGAAGTATACACACACACGTCTTTGAGCTTCATTGTCTGAGTTCAAACCTCGACGCACTTTTAACCGCCATTCTGGTTTTTTTGGGGGGGTTTTATTTTTTTGTATACAAGATCGAGGCTCGTGAAAGAGCGAACATTAATCACACAGAAAGACAAACCGACACACAAAACAAATAACATCAGGAGCGGTAGACAAGATGGGGAGAGAGGGGGAAGGACAAAAACACAACATTTGAGAGCAGGGACCGAGAGACATGGAGACATCAAGAGATCTGTGGGAGGGAGAGGGCTTTGGGGGGGGAGGCATGGGAAGGGGGGCGGTGGGAGAGGTATAAAACATATGGACACTGCCAGGACTTCCAGGAAAGAAGTTGGAATTTCAAACAAGGTGGATCTGGGGTGAATTAGTGGGGGTAGAAAAGATCAAGGTTTTGGATGGGGGAAGATAAGAGATGGTGGTGAACAGCTGTTTCAAAGACCTGGAGGGAGGAGTGGGATTGCAGGGAGTGTGGGAGTTTGTTCCAGAGGCAGGAGAAAAGAGGAATGAAAGAATGAAGGTGAACAGAGAGCCGAGATTTCGGCAGTTTAACCATCAGAGGGTTGCTGGCAGATCTTGTGCGACATGTAGGAATATTTGGGGGACAGAGCACAGAGAGAGCTGGGGGAGCAAGGCCGGAGAGGAGTCGGTAGAAGACAGAAAGACCACCTACCTGCCTGCGGTGAGTGCGTGAAAGGCCCTCAGAGATAGCTTCATCGCGGGAGATTCCAATGATTCTGAAAGCTTTCGTTTCAACAGCGTGAAGCCAAGCTAGGTGTGAGGCAGGAGCACCAGCCCATAGGGGAGAACAGTATTCCATTGAGCTGTGGATGAAAGCCTTGTATGTGGTGAGGAGCTCAGGTATGCCTAGGAAGGACTTCGCACGACGGAGGATGCCCAGTCGGCGACTGGCTTTGGAGGCCAGCTTGGAAATGTGGTTTTCCCAAGAAAGATCATGGCAGATAGTGAGACCCAAAAGCTTGAGCGACAGAACTTCTTGGAGAGGATTGTTGAGAAAGTAGATGGGAGGGTTGTCCAGTCGATCTTTTCGGAGAGACATAGTAAGAGTGTGAGATTTGTCAGGATTGAAAGACATGTTCCACTTGTTTGACCAGTCTGTGATTTTGTGCAGGTCTTCAGAGAGTGAGGAGGCTGCAGACTGCCGATCTGAGGGAAGAGGAATGGAGCAGCAGAGAGTGGAGTCATCAGCAAAGAGATAGAGAGGATTTTCCAGAGAGTCGGAGAGATCATTGATAAAGACCAGAAAAAGCACAGGGCCCAGCACACTGCCTTGGGGAACTCCAGCCTGAACAGGAAGGGGAGATGAGAGAAATCCATTCAGGGCCACACGTTGACTACGACCAGAGAGGAAGTCCGCAAGCCATGCATGCAGATTTCCATGGATACCATAGGAGGAGAGTTTGGTGAGCAGAGCTGGGTGCCCGACCGCATCAAAGGCACGTGATATGTCAAGGGAGACAGCTCTGATTTCCTGTATGGCATTGAGGACCTCCATCCATTGTTGAGACAGCAGAAGCAGCATGTCCAGAGTAGAGTGACCTGGTCTGAAACCAAATTAATGATCAGAGATCAAGCCATTGGAGAAGAGGAAAGATTTCATATCCGAAGCAATGATGGATTCCATGACTTTGCTGATAATTGGGAGCAGGCTGATTGGTCTGTAGTTGCAAGGATCTGTTTTTGCACCTTTTTGTGTAAAGCGGTAATGTTTGCTGATTTCCAGGATGCTGGCAGATGACCTTGAGCAAAAGATAGGGTGAAAAGAACAGAGAGAGGGTGAGATAGAGCGGCAGAGCAGGATTTGAGGACCCGTGGGCTGATGCCGTCTGGTCCAGTTGCAGAATCAGAGTCGAGGTTAGACAAAAACTCCTCCACCTTGTCAGGAGAGAAGGCCACAGAGTCCAGGAGCAGTAGGGTTCGACTGGGAAAGGTGGGAACAGAGAGAGATGGGTTTGAGACTAAGGATTTTGAGGCAAACACAGAGTTGAGGCATTCGGCTTTGTCACGTGCGATGTCAACTGTGTGGCCATTTGAGGTAAGGGAGGGGATGGAGGGGGAACAAACACCAGAAACGGATTTGACCAGACGCAACCAGGATTTGGAGGAAGGAGACAGGTTTGAGAGTTCATTCTTGAGTGAGGAGAGATAGTGCTGCCTGGCACTCCTGAGGGTAGACACACACTTGTTCCGAGCTTGGTGGAAGGAACTGAGATTGCCTTCAGTTGGATTAGCCTTCCAAGAGGCAAAGGCAAGTTGTTTCAGGGCAACTGCCTCACCACAAGATTCAGTGTAATTCAGTTTCAGTGGTTTTTCACATGGAGTGAATTAATCAATGAATATTAACCTGAATGTCCCATCTGCTAGCATTAATTAGTGGACATTGTGGATCCCATGTTGTCTTCTTTCAAGAAGAGTAGGCAAGTTCATCTTGGCACACTGAACAAATTTTAAAAAATTCCTCCTCTATCCTGCATCAGCAGCAAAGCCAGACTTCCAACAATGCTACAAGCCAAGAGCCAAGCGTTACACAAAAAACTAGAATGACCCTCGGTGGAGCTCATACCTCTGCCAGGCTCTGATAATTTTATGTTTTGTATCCCACTGATAGGCCGGATCTGGATTCGGATCTGAACCAAAATCTAATCGGCTTGTTCTTGTCACCTAACCAAATCGTCCACCAAGTTAAGTCATTACTTGTCGATAACTTTTTTAAATATCGTATTATATAATCGCTTTTCACCCGATCTCTCAATGGTGAAGAATCACTTAAAAATTAAATAATTCTCGTGTCCGAATCCAGATTCAAATCTTCACCAAAATCTAATCGATTCATCCTCGTCACACACGCAACCTCTCCACCAAGTTTCGTACAAATCCGTCCTTAGCTTTTTGAGATATCGTGCTATGTATTGGTTTCACCCCCATCTCCCAAAGGTGAAGAATCACTGAAAAAATTCTGATAGCCGGATCCGAATCGGGATCTTACCAAAATCGAATCATTTCGTCCTTGTCACAAACACGACCTCTCTGCCAAATTTCGTCCGAATCTGTCCATAACCTTTTGAGATATCTTGTTCACAGACAAACAAACAGACAGAGAAACAAACAGCCAGGGGTGAAAACAGAACCTCCATCCATCTTTGGTGGCAGAGGTAATGAAGATTAAAGACCTGGGTACCACCACAGAACAGCATTACATCTCAGTTAGTGGTTCCCAAAGTAGGGTCCATGGACCCCAGAGGGTCTGTGGAGGGATTTTCAGCGATCCACAAAAACAGTTTGAAGGAAAAAGTATGATCAAACAACTATAATACATCTCCTTTTATGTCGACCAGCGATGACAGGGTGATCGCAGAAACTTCCAGAGGCACAGATAATGCGCAATTAAAGTCTCCCAGGTCTCAGCATGTCTGGTTTGTTGTGCCTCTAACTGGATGGAGTCGAGACAAGCTCTTGAGTGATCGAGAGCTGTGATTGGCTCTTCATGACATTAATACACCACTCCATGGGTGAATAACTGTTGATCATGCAGCAGCAGCTGAAGGGCCATGTCTTGGTAACAGTAGCCCGCCTCCTCCACAGATGAAAGGTGTGTCTTTCCTTGTGGTTTGTGTGGAAATCCTTCAGGACTTCTACATGATTGAGTATTTGGAAATGTCCATGTAAGTGAGTTTTCATTTACACCCAAATTGCTTTGTTCTAAACTTGTCACAGCAGAATATCACAGAAACATGGATGGTGTTTGTGTAATTATTACTTAGAGCCTTTTTATAATAATTTTGTGCAATGAAATGAGGATGGTACTTTGAACGTGGTTGCATTCGGATTATGGAGCATGTAATCTGTGTTGTGCTGTGTTGGAAATTAAGACCACAAGGAGCCTACAATGATCGATGAGCTGGTGCGAATATCAGCCTTTTTGGAGATTTTATCTGAGATTGAAACCAGATGTAAATGCTTCAGAAGACGTTTGCCTCCGGCCTCAAAAGAATGACCCTTCTTTACCTTCAGTAATTAATGCGGCTCCGACAAACATTCTGGTGGCTTCGAGATAAGAAACAGCTTCATGAGATGCCAGTGAGTCTCAACTCCAAGCAACCTTTCCATGACCTTAGACTCCTCACTGGGAACATCAAATAATTTTGATGTTTTGTAAGGGAATTCTGTGAGAGAATTCACAGAGAACTCTACGCAACTATTGTAATGCTGTGTATTTGTGTAATGCAAATTAGTTCTGTGTCGAGTCAGGTTTTCTCCGCAATCTATGTAACAATAGCGTAAGGACTCGACTTTGTTATCCCTTTTATGCCGCACCCAGTGACCCGATGCCCACGGCACTAATGGATTTACGATCTACGAACCGCGCTCTTTGTTTATCACGTACAGCCATACTCAAAAAATCTGAATTAACCGACGTTGGGGCCCAAAAGCATCCGATTAACTGCTGATACGACGCCATCTTACGACGCCATCGTATTGGCGTCTGCTGGGCGAAGGCAAAGCAAGCCGTCCGCTGATTGGACAGGCGAAGGCGAAAGCAAGCCGTTCACTGAGTGGACAATCCAGAGCGTGCATTTGTGCCGGTGTCGGCGATCGTTGTTCATATACGCACTCTTCATTCTCATCTTTCTTCCTAACTCTTACTCGGACAAGCAAATCCCCTATGCCATCCATAATGGTACACTCTATCCATACACCACATCCTCTCTTACGTGGATGTTCCACGGGTTTCGGCTAGTAGCTGAATAAATCTCTTAAACAAAGTGAAGTCGATGGCTTTGAACCTTAAACATCTCGACACATTTTCCTCTTCAACATTTGCATAAAAATTCTTACAAAGTGCATTTCTCATGTATGCTTGCAATTTATATTTATAGTTATAAACACTGAAATATGGATGAGAATAAGTTTTTTAATGGGGAAAAAAGAGATTTAGACACCAAAATAGTGTCAAAACTTACATGAAGCCGAGCTCGGTGTGAGGCAGGAGCACCAGACCTGAGCGGAGAGCAGTACTTCATCAAGCTGCAGATTTCAAAAAAAAAAAATTTTTGAAAGCGTATGAAAGCTTTCCCAGTGGTGAGAAGCTCAGTAGCGTCAAGGAAGGACTTTTCATGAAGGAGGATGCCCAGTCGGCAACTGGCTTTGGAGGCCAGGTTGGAAATGTGGTTTTCCCAGGAAAGATCATGGCAGAAAGTGAGACCCAAAAGCTTGAGTGACAGAACTTCTTCATGAGGATTGTTGAGAAAGTAAATGGGCAAAGGGGGAAGGGGGGGGGGGGGGGGGGAGGGAAGGGTTTCCAGACGGTGTTTTTAGAGAGAGAGTGAGAATGTCAGATTTGTCAGGATTGAGAGACATGTTCCACGTGTTGGACAAGTTTGTGATTTTATCCAGGTCTTCAGAGAGGGAAGAGGCTGCTGCCAGTCGATGTGAGGGATGAGATATGGACCGGCAGAGGGTGGAGTTATCAACAAAAAGATAAAGAGGGGTTTCCAGAAAGCAGAAGTGATCAATGATGAAGATTAGAAAAAGCAAAAGGCCCAAACACTGCCTTGAGGAACTCCAGCCTGAACAGGATGAGGAGATGACAGAATTCCATCGAGAGGCACAAGTTGACTATGACAGGAGAGGAAGTCCACGAGCCATGAGTGGACATTGCCTTGGATACCACATGAAGAGAGGTGGTAAGCATTGGAGGATGTCAGACTGAATCGAAGGCGTGAGATATGTCAAGGGAGATGGCTCTTATCTCATGTCTGGCATCGAGAAACTCCGTCTAATATTGAGACAGCAGAAGCAGCATATCCAAGGTGGAGTGGCCTGGTCTGAATCGAAATTGATGAGCAGAGATCAAGCCATTTGAGAAGAGTAAGGATTTAATGTTGGAAGCGAAGATGGATTCCATGACCTTGCTGACTATTGGGAACAGGCTGATTGGTTTGGAGTTGAAGGGATCCGTTTTTGCATATTTTTACCTCATGTAGTTCCGGGGTGTATCCGCTGTGTAACCTGGTTTAGAATAGGTACACCGTACGCCTGCGTGTCGCAAGAGGCGATGAAAATGGTTGGCGTCGGGAACGGCATCCGGCCATAAAACATTGCCTCAAAAAGGGAACCATGACAATTACAATTACATATGGGCAGGGTACAGCCCGAAGTACCCCGTGGGTGTCCTCACCCCCCGTCATCACAAATGAATGTGGGGAACCCGATCAAAGCAAGGGTAGAAATCACTCCATTGATAATGACGAAACGTCTGATGCCCGAAGTGGAGATCGGTTTCTGAGGTTTGCGACATGGAATGTAGTGACAATGACAGGGAGATCGGGAGAAGTAGTGGAAGTATTGGACAGAAGAAGAGTGTACATATGTTGTGTGCAGGAGACAAGATGGAAGGGAAGTGGTGTGAGAATGGTGAAGGGTAGACAGGGACAGAAATACACGTTTGTGTGGCAAGGGTGCCTGGAAGGCGTGCATGGTGTTGGTGTCCTGTTTTCTGAGGAGTTTGCAGACAGTGAAGTGAGTGTGACTGGAGTGAGTGAAAGGTTGATGATGGTGAAAATGATGATTGGAAAGCTCTTGGTGAACGTCATATATGCTCCGCAGGTCAGTCTGAGCGATGAAGAGAAGGACAAGTTCTGGTGTGCGATAGAGAAGCTGATGGAAAACGTGAAAGATGAGGAAGTTGTTGTGGTAGGAGGAGACCTAAATGGACATGTGGGAAGGAGTATAGACGGTTATGAGGGAGTTCATGGGGGTTACGGATATGGTGTGAGGAATGGAGAAGGTGAAAGGATTTTGGAGTTTGCTGATGGAGCTGATTTGTTGATTTGTAACACTCAGTTCCAGAAGGAGGATAATAAGCTTGTTACAAACACGTCAGGTGAGGCGACGACAGCCGTTGACTACCTGATGGTGCGCAGGTGAGATAGGGGGCACCTCCGGGACACAAAGGTGATCCCGGGGGAGGAGGCTGTTTCACAGCACCACTTGGTTGTCTACGACATAAGGGTGAAAGGTGCGAGAAGAGCTCGACGGGTGAAGTACCAACTGAGAATGAAGGTGTGGAGGTTGAAAGAGGTGACGGTGAGGGAGGCATTAGAAGAGAGGCTGAGTAAGGGAGAGAATGTTGTGGTTGAGCTTGAAAGTGGTTGGATGTCAATGAAAGATAGTCTGTTGGGAGCTGTTGGTGAGCTATGTGGATGGACAAAAGGACCACCGAGGCACTCGGAAAGATGGTGGTGGGATGATGAAGTTGGAAAGAGGATTGACAAGAAGAGGAAGAAGTTCAAGGAGTGGCAGAAAGCAAAGAGTACGGGGGCAGAAGCATGAAAGTTATAAGGCAGCCAAGAAGGCTGCAACGAAAGAGGTTGCAAAGGCGCAGGAGGCATGGAGGAAAATGTTCAGAGAACGCTTGGATTCGGAAGGGGGTCAGAGAGGGGTATTCAGGATTGCAAAGCAGATCGCGAAAGAGAGGTGTGATGTGATGGGGGTGACTTGCTTGAAAGATGAAGTGGGACAAATCGTTGTGGACCCAGATGGAATTAAAGGAAGATGAAAGAGATATATGCAAATGCTGTTTAATGCAGAGAATGAATTGGATGGCAACATAGAGAGTAACCCAGTTTTAGGACCGGCAGAGAAGATAACTGAGAAGGAAGTTGAGGAAGCGATAAAAGCA
This sequence comes from Myxine glutinosa, assembly GCF_964187855.1. Taxonomy (NCBI): domain Eukaryota; kingdom Metazoa; phylum Chordata; class Myxini; order Myxiniformes; family Myxinidae; genus Myxine; species Myxine glutinosa. The sequence continues at coordinate 85,242,273 of NC_136265.1, forward strand.
ATGAAGAGTAGAAAAGCGGGATGGCCGACGGGAGTTGTGGGAGATATGTTGAAGGCAGCAGGAAGTTGGGGTTTGAAGAGAATGACAGAGATCTGTAATCTGGTGGTGAAAGTAGGCCACATTCCAGTGGCTTTGGAACTGAGTACCCTCATCCCTCTAAACAAGGGGAAAGGTGACCCTCTGGACTGTGGCTCATATCGAGCGATAAAGTTATTAGAGCATGGAGATTATTAGATTATTAGCATGTTCTTATGATTCTGATTATTAGCAGTTATTAGAGCAGAGAAAGTGGAAGATTGGAGGAGGTGGCTGAATGAGTTGGGAGAGAGAGGGTGGAGGAAGGAGGGAACTATGTGGATGATGGCCAACTTTAAAAAGAGAGTGAGGAGTGATTTGAGGGAGAAGGGTGAGGGGGGGGGGGAGTGTGAGGGAGAAGGGTTGGGGTAGGGAGGGGTGGGAGGGAGACTCGAGGGAGAAAGGTGTGGGGGAGCTTATGAGAGGGTGAGTGGAAGCTTGGAGGGGGAAGAGAGTGAAGTTTGCTTTGAATGGGGAAGAGGCGGCCGATTTGAGAGGGAGGGGTGAGAGGGAAGTTTTGAGAGGGAGGGGAGACAAAGAGAGAAGGCAAGGCCATGGGGGAAGAGGGAGAGGGCAGGAGAGGGGAAGGATTAGACGGGTTATTGGTATGGTGAAGATGGGAGGACAAGATTTGAGGAGTGGGAAGCCGGTGACGGGTGAGGAGCAGAAATAAAGAGAATGATCACGATAGATGCATAGAAATACCAAGAGCAGCTGTTACGCTCTTCGGAAATAACAGCTCTTGACTCATATTCATCTTTTGATCTCAAATCCAAATTGTAATAATCATCTGTCAAAACACTGAGCGGGGCAAAGGCGTACGCACAAATAATTCACGGCGTGGCCATTTCGTTGTGTTCAGTTGGCATAACACGTCGAATTTCTTGGCTGGAGGATGGAGCCTCGGCTCAAACTACACAGCAACTCATTTAAATGTTCATATTCAGACCCATTCACTCCAACAGGAACATTCTGCTTCTGCTCTCTCAACTACCGAGGGAGACCTTTGAAGTCCCACATGAGATCAAGGCTGTCACTCTCGGCACATGCTGAGGTTTCAATCCAGTCTGGAACTCTGGAGACCACCTTGGTCTCGCCAAATGCATCCAAAGCAACCTCCACATATCGTTTTTTGAATTCTATTGTTGTAGCAACTGCGTACCTCTCAAAGCAATCCTTTAGTCTCCTCTCCCTGTCAAGGCTGGATTGCCCCAAGGCAGTGTGCTGGGCCCAGTCCTATTCTTCATCAACAATCTCTCTGAATGTTTGGAAATCCTCTTCAGCTCTTTGTTGAAGACGCGTCCCTCTGCAGTGACATCCCTCATCCTTCAGAGAGACAGGTAGCAGCCTCTTCCCTCTCTTCAGACCTTCATAGAATCACAAGCAGTTCAAACACTTGGTATATGTCTTTCCATTCTGCCAAATCTCACACTGTCAATCTTTCTCTCCAGGACATTCTGGAAAACCCTCCCATCTCCTTTCTTAACAATCCTCATGAAGATGTTCAGTGACTCAAACTTTTGGGTCTCACCATCAGCTACGACCTTTATTGGGGGAAACCACATTTTTGTGTTGGCCTGCAAAGCAAGATTGGGCACCCTCCATTGTGGAAAGTACTTCCTTCGCATACTTGAACTGTTATCCACCAACAAAGCCGCCATCGGCAGCTTGATGGAGTGCTACTCAGGTGTCTGCAGGACGCACGTGGTCCAGCGGCAACCCCATCCTGGTGAAAATCTCAAAATCCAGAATTACTGCTCACCTCCACTCTTTTATTCCTCTTTTATAACCACCAGTGAAAACAACTTCCACATTCTCTTCAATCTCATTCTTCCCTCCAAGACTTCAAAACAGCTGTTCACCATCATCTCAGATGATCCCCCATCCACCCACGAACTTTTCCATCCCAAATTACTCCATTACAAAGAAATCCCTTTTCACAGGTCATTGTGATTTTTCCCCCTCCCCTCACCTCTTTTTGATTGTTTGTTGGTTTGTTACTTTTATGTTTCATCTCCTCTTTCTCCTTCCATTTCTTCTTGTGTTTCATTCAATTTGATTGCAGCTTCTTCACCTCCATGTGTCCTTCTCCCCTGCCCTTCATCTCAGCCTCACATCGACTCTGCTGTTGTTGTTTCCTCTTTTCCATTTTCATTCCCTTCATTCTGCTCCAACATTTAATGACAACATTGTATTCTGCTCTTGGTCTTCCAAGAGCCTCTTTTAAGTAGAGAAAAAAAAAACTGGCCACCAAACAAACACAGATCCCATCAGAAGTGATGTCGATCACACAACTCACCATTCAGCTGGTCGCTTTGCTCCTCTTCCAGACTAAAGGAGTTCACATCCTCTATTTTTATCTGCAGAATCTCAGATCCTTCCAGCTCCTCAACCTTTATTCCACAAACGAGCACAGTTGGCTGTTCCAATTCTGGCTGCACACCACAGGAATCCTTCCAACAGCCAACTTGAGCATACATCGTGGGTGAACCTATAGAGGCAAAAAGACATACCACTCTCTTCCTTATGTTTGCTCCACTCTGAGTACCTTGATCCCACACAGCACTGACATGTGAAGTACCTGTGTACCTGAGACCTTATCCTCTCCCTAAATCAGTGACAGTACCTTAAACTTTCACCAAACATATGGCACACCTTGTGACACCCAAAAAATAAATTGTACATGTTGCAGTAATTGTGGAGTACTTTACAATGAGCCACCTTTCAATTTTTTCCATAGAGAGGTTTCGGAGATATATAAATGCAAATGTTTTTGGGTTTTTCCAAGATGGCACCCGAACCATGTAACCGATGATGTCACACATCATTTAAAATGATAAAAGAAGAGGCACTCCTGCGGTGAAAATTTAATGTCAATCAGAGCAACAGTTGTGGAGAAAACAAATTTTAAAGGGAATAAAACCGCAAAATACCGGCAAGAAGGGACACCGGACGGACAGACAGACAGACAAACAAACGCTGTTCCAGACACCATTGCCCGACGGAATACGCCATCAAAACAGTTGAAGTTGTTGCAAGGGACGAACAAATGACTGAAGCACCCACTGGTCACGTGGTGGTCTGAAAAACATGGATATCACGGGCCAAGTCGATCGTTAATATCTCGTTCAGAAACATCTTATAAACCAACATGAACAAACCACAACTCTTCCTCTTCTCACAAAGATGTTTAAAACCTGAAATCTCCACAACTCTTCCTCTTCTCACAAAGATGTTTAAAACACGAAATCTCCACAACTCTTCCTCTACTCACAAAGATATTTAAATCCCCAAATCTCCACAACTCTTCCTCTACTCACAAAGATGTTTAAAACCCGAAATCTCCACAACTCTTCCTCTACTCACAAAGATGTTTAAAACCTGAAATCTCCACAACTCTTCCTCTACTCACAAAGATGTTTAAAACCTGAAATCTCCACAACTCTTCCTCTTCTCACAAAGATGTTTAAATCCCCAAATCTCCACAACTCTTCCTCTTCTCACAAAGATGTTTAAAACACGAAATCTCCACAACTCTTCCTCTACTCACAAAGATATTTAAATCCCCAAATCTCCACAACTCTTCCTCTACTCACAAAGATGTTTAAAACCCGAAATCTCCACAACTCTTCCTCTACTCACAAAGATGTTTAAAACCCGAAATCTCCACAACTCTTCCTCTACTCACAAAGATGTTTAAAACCTGAAATCTCCACAACTCTTCCTCTTCTCACAAAGATGTTTAAAACCTGAAATCTCCACAACTCTTCCTCTTCTCACAAAGATGTTTAAAACCTGAAATCTCCACAACTCTTCCTCTTCTCACAAAGATGTTTAAAACACGAAATCTCCACAACTCTTCCTCTTCTCACAAAGATGTTTAAAACACGAAATCTCCACAACTCTTCCTCAACTCACAAAGATGTTTAAAACCTGAAATCTCCACAACTCTTCCTCTACTCACAAAGATGTTTAAAACCTGAAATCTCCACAACTCTTCCTCTACTCACAAAGATGTTTAAAACCTGAAATCTCCACAACTCTTCCTCTTCTCACAAAGATGTTTAAAACCTGAAATCTCCACAACTCTTCCTCTTCTCACAAAGATGTTTAAAACCTGAAATCTCCACAACTCTTCCTCTTCTCACAAAGATGTTTAAAACCTGAAATCTCCACAACTCTTCCTCTACTCACAAAGATGTTTAAAACCTGAAATCTCCACAACTCTTCCTCTTCTCACAAAGATGTTTAAAACCTGAAATCTCCACAACTCTTCCTCTTCTCACAAAGATGTTTAAAACCTGAAATCTCCACAACTCTTCCTCTTCTCACAAAGATGTTTAAAACCTGAAATCTCCACAACTCTTCCTCTACTCACAAAGATGTTTAAAACCTGAAATCTCCACAACTCTTCCTCTACTCACGAAGATGTTTAAAACCTGAAATCTCCACAACTCTTCCTCTTCTCACAAAGATGTTTAAAACCTGAAATCTCCACAACTCTTCATCTACTCACAAAGATGTTTAAAACCTGAAATCTCCACAACTCTTCCTCTACTCACGAAGATGTTTAAATCCCCAAATCTCCACAACTCTTCCTCTTCTCACGAAGATGTTTAAAACCTGAAATCTCCACAACTCTTCATCTACTCACGAAGATGTTTAAAACCTGAAATCTCCACAACTCTTCCTCTTCTCACAAAGATGTTTAAAACCTGAAATCTCCACAACTCTTCATCTACTCACAACGATGTTTAAAACCTGAAATCTCCACAACTCTTCCTCTTCTCACAAAGATGTTTAAATCCCCAAATCTCCACAACTCTTCCTCTTCTCACGAAGATGTTTAAAACCTGAAATCTCCACAACTCTTCCTCTTCTCACAAAGATGTTTAAATCCCCAAATCTCCACAACTCTTCCTCTTCTCACAAAGATGTTTAAAACCTGAAATCTCCACAACTCTTCATCTACTCACAAAGATGTTTAAAACCCCAAATCTCCACAACTCTTCCTCTACTCACAAAGATATTTAAATCCCCAAATCTCCACAACTCTTCCTCTACTCACAAAGATATTTAAATCCCCAAATATCCACAACTCTTCCTCTACTCACAAAGATGTTTAAAACCCCAAATCTCCACAACTCTTCCTCTACTCACAAAGATATTTAAATCCCCAAATCTCCACAACTCTTCCTCGACTCACAAAGATATTTAAATCCCCAAATATCCACAACTCTTCCCCTACTCACAAAGATGTTTAAAACCCCAAATCTCCACAACTCTTCCTCTACTCACAAAGATGTTTAAAACCCCAAATCTCCACAACTCTTCCTCTACTCACAAACATATTTAAATCCCCAAATCTCCACAACTCTTCCTCTACTCACAAAGATGTTTAAATCCCCAAATCTCCACAACTCTTCCTCTACTCACAAAGATATTTAAATCCCCAAATCTCTACAACTCTTCCTCTACTCACAAAGATATTTAAATCCCCAAATCTCCACAACTCTTCCTCGACTCACAAAGATGTTTAAATCCCCAAATCTCCACAACTCTTCCTCTACTCACAAAGATGTTTAAAACACAAAATCTCCACAACTCTTCCTCTACTCACAAAGATGTATAAATCCCCAAATCTCCACAACTCTTCCTCTACTCACAAAGATGTTTAAATCCCCAAATCTCCACAACTCTTCCTCTACTCACAAAGATATTTAAATCCCCAAATCTCTACAACTCTTCCTCTACTCACAAAGATGTTTAAAACCCCAAATCTCCACAACTCTTCCTCTACTCACAAAGATGTTTAAAACCCCAAATCTCCACAACTCCACAACTCTTCCTCTACTCACAAACATATTTAAATCCCCAAATCTCCACAACTCTTCCTCTACGCACAAAGATGTTTAAATCCCCAAATCTCCACAACTCTTCCTCTACTCACAAAGATATTTAAATCCCCAAATCTCCACAACTCTTCCTCTACTCACAAAGATGTTTAAATCCCCAAATCTCCACAACTCTTCCTCTACTCACAAAGATATTTAAATCCCCAAATCTCCACAACTCTTCCTCTACTCACAAAGATGTTTAAAACCCGAAATCTCCACAACGCTTCCTCGACTCACAAACATGTTTAAAACCCGAAATCTCCACAACTCTTCCTCTACTCACAAAGATAATTGAAACCCGAAATCTCCACAACTCTTCCTCTACTCACAAAGATGTTTAAAACCCGAAATCTCCACAACTCTTCCTCTACTCACAAAGATGTTTAAAACCCCAAATCTCCACAACTCCACAACTCTTCCTCTACTCACAAACATATTTAAATCCCCAAATCTCCACAACTCTTCCTCTACGCACAAAGATGTTTAAATCCCCAAATCTCCACAACTCTTCCTCTACTCACAAAGATATTTAAATCCCCAAATCTCCACAACTCTTCCTCTACTCACAAAGATGTTTAAATCCCCAAATCTCCACAACTCTTCCTCTACTCACAAAGATATTTAAATCCCCAAATCTCCACAACTCTTCCTCTACTCACAAAGATGTTTAAAACCCGAAATCTCCACAACGCTTCCTCGACTCACAAACATGTTTAAAACCCGAAATCTCCACAACTCTTCCTCTACTCACAAAGATAATTGAAACCCGAAATCTCCACAACTCTTCCTCTACTCACAAAGATGTTTAAAACCCGAAATCTCCACAACTCTTCCTCTACTCACAAAGATGTTTAAAACCCGAAATCTCCACAACTCTTCCTCGACTCACAAAGATATTTGAAACACGAAATCTCCACAACTCTTCCTCGACTCACAAAGATGTTTAAATCCCCAAATCTCCACAACTCTTCCTCTACTCACAAAGATGTTTAAATCCCCAAATCTCCACAACTCTTCCTCGACTCACAAAGATATTTAAATCCCCAAATCTCTACAACTCTTCCTCTACTCACAAAGATATTTAAATCCCCAAATCTCCACAACTCTTCCTCGACTCACAAAGATGTTTAAATCCCCAAATCTCCACAACTCTTCCTCTACTCACAAAGATGTTTAAAACACGAAATCTCCACAACTCTTCCTCTACTCACAAAGATGTATAAATCCCCAAATCTCCACAACTCTTCCTCTACTCACAAAGATGTTTAAATCCCCAAATCTCCACAACACTTCCTCTACTCACAAAGATGTTTAAATCCCCAAATCTCCACAACTCTTCCTCTACTCACAAAGATATTTAAATCCCCAAATCTCTACAACTCTTCCTCTACTCACAAAGATGTTTAAAACCCCAAATCTCCACAACTCTTCCTCTACTCACAAAGATGTTTAAAACCCCAAATCTCCACAACTCTTCCTCGACTCACAAAGATGTTTAAAACCCGAAATCTCCACAACTCTTCCTCGACTCACAAAGATATTTAAATCCCCAAATCTCCACAACTCTTCCTCTACTCACAAAGATGTTTAAATCCCCAAATCTCCACAACTCTTCCTCTACTCACAAAGATATTTAAAACCCGAAATCTCCACAACTCTTCCTCGACTCACAAACATGTTTAAAACCCGAAATCTCCACAACTCTTCCTCTACTCACAAAGATAATTGAAACCCGAAATCTCCACAACTCTTCCTCTACTCACAAAGATGTTTAAAACCCGAAATCTCCACAACTCTTCCTCTACTCACAAAGATGTTTAAAACCCGAAATCTCCACAACTCTTCCTCGACTCACAAAGATGTTTAAAACCCGAAATCTCCACAACTCTTCCTCGACTCACAAAGATATTTGAAACACGAAATCTCCACAACTCTTCCTCGACTCACAAAGACGTTTAAAACCCGAAATCTCCACAACTCTTCCTCTACTCACAAAGATGTTTAAAACCCGAAATCTCCACAACTCTTCCTCTACTCACAAAGATGTTTAAAACACGAAATCTCCACAACTCTTTCTCAACTCACAAAGATATTTGAAACACGAAATCTCCACAACTCTTCCTCTACTCACAAAGATGTTTAAAACCCGAAATCGCCACAACTCTTCCTCTACTCACAAAGATATTTGAAACACGAAATCTCCACAACTCTTCCTCTACTCACAAAGATATTTGAAACACGAAATCTCCACAACTCTTCCTCTACTCACAAAGATGTTTAAAACCTGAAATCTCCACAACTCTTCCTCTACTCACAAAGGTATTTGAAACACGAAATCTTCACAACTCTTCCTCAACTCACAAAGATGTTTAAAACCCGAAATCTCCACAACTCTTCCTCTACTCACAAAGATGTTTAAAACCCGAAATCTCCACAACTCTTCCTCTACTCACAAAGATATTTGAAACACGAAATCTCCACAACTCTTCCTCTACTCACAAAGATGTTTAAAACCCGAAATCTCCACAACTCTTCCTCTACTCCCGAAGATGTTTAAAACCCGAAATATCCACAACTCTTCCTCTACTCCCGAAGATGTTTAAAACCCGAAATCTCCACAACTCTTCCTCCACTCACGAAGATGTTTAAAACCCGAAATCTCCACAACTCTTCCTCTACTCCCGAAGATGTTTAAAACCCGAAATCTCCACAACTGCTCCTCTACTCACAAAGATGATTAAAACACGAAATCTCCACAAGCACAACTCGTCCTCTCCTCACGAAGATGTTTAAAACACGAAATCTCCACAACTCTTCCTCTACTCACAAGTCTCTTTGTGTAAAAAATTTCTTTCATTGCATGCGTCCAGATCCATGCTTGAATCATGCACGACTCTTCTTCTTCTCTATCCCTTCATGTTAGACCTCTCGAAACCCCCTCTGTGGTAATCTCACCCCCACCAACGTGTATTACCAGATCATTGTTTACAGCCTATAATCTTGCTAAATATTTATTATGCAACGTTGTTATGCATCGAATGTATCGTTAAAAAACGAGGAAAATGAAGGTTCGACAAGCCAAGCTGGTATATACACCCCCATTGTGATTCTGAGAGTTCGACGTCACTTAGAGGTTGTTGTTGTTTATTTGTGGCCCGGTTGTTTCATGAGCAGATACATTTCTCTTGACTATCCCTCATTCCAGGGGTGTGTTCAGTTTCAAAGCACTGATCTCTATACTAACTGGATTGGAGGCTCCACGCCAGATCAACGCTCATCGGTCCATTCGCTGTGAAGTCACCGGAAGTACATTCGTCGCCATATTGGTTCCCCCACAAAATCTGCGTTCGTTCATTGTCTTTTTCAAAAGCCAATGCCTGCGATATTTTTAAAAATAATTTAATCGAAATTTCAACAAAACATTCGATTAAAATTGACTTTAGACAGCAAGTTGCTGTGAGGAAAGATGCCGTCCTGCACAAATGTACGACGTACAAATTCAGTCAAGACCATCTGGAACTTTTCTTCGCAGCGGTCCGTTCATGTGGAGGATTTAACAACAATCCTACGGCTCGTCAATTTCAGTCGACATCATATAAAACAAGTACAAAAGTTTTAATTAAAACAAAAGCCGCGTCGATGTTACACAATGCCTAGATGCAGCTGTGCCTCTAACGTCGATGTTATAGGCACAGGACATTCCTATTGATTCGATTACTTGAATGTTATTTTTGTGCAAAGTGAAAATATATCTCGGCAATTTCCCGTGTGTGGCGACGAATTTTTAATATATCTCGGCATTTTCCCGTCTGTTATTTCAGGCGGTGTATGACTGACCATGCCGCGATTTAAAATATATATATCTCGGCAATTTCCCGTGTGTGGCGACACGTGAACGAAGCTATGCTCCTCTCTCCACATTATTGTGACGACGTATAAATTAAATATTTCATCGTGACGATTGTCATCAAATGGACGAATTTTTAATATATCTCGGCATTTTCCCGTCTGTTATTTCGGGCGGTGTATGACTGAGCATGCCGCGATTTAAAAAATATATATCTCGGCAATTTCCCGTATGTGGCGACACGTGAACGAAGCTATGCTCCTCTCTCCACATTATTGTGACGACGTATAAATTAAATATTTCATCGTGACGATTGTCATCAAATGGACGAATTTTTAATATATCTCGGCATTTTCCCGTCTGTTATTTCGGGCGGTGTATGACTGAGCATACCGCGATTTAAACAAAATATATATATATCTCGGCATTTTCCCGTCTGTTATTTCGGGCGGTGTATGACTGACCATGCCGGCGATTTAAAAAATATTTATCTCAATGGACTTGAAGTTACAGGCCTTTGAGAATTCATTTCGTTCTATCAAGGGCAACTTTCATCGGATTTTCTTCCCGTTTTTTTTCAACCGAGTCTAAAACTATGTTAGCGACTGTGAAAAATGAAATGATATATCGAATTTGATTTGAAATAAAACTGTGTGAGAGAGGAAGACACTACGGGCCTACAAAACAGGCCTCAAAGCTATGCGAGTTAATAAAATGGTGGATATTTGTTTATATGAAGCCTCTCCCACAATGGGTGGAGCTAAGGTTCCCAGAATGGGTGGAGTTTTGAGGTTTTGTCTTCCCTGCAAGAACAAGAAGAAGAACAAGAAGAATAACAACAACAACAGCAGAGGGCACTCTATGACCAGCGTCTTGCGACGCGGCTATAAATGGTACTGGAAACTGTTCCCTCTTCGATCATCACACTGACATTCTTCCATTTCAGAACATCACACAATCGACAATCAACATTGCACGCAAATATGACATCATCGACAGACAACCATCACAAGATGACCATGACTACGCTGACACGTCAAACTTCGAAACAGTTTCATAACACAAAGAGGCAGCTGTTAGCTACATCGCTGGCTATGTAGTTCGCATGATGAAGAAGAGAATCGACTGCATGTCTTGTGCGATAGCACTTACTACTTCAGATGGTAGTTGCCATAATTTCTTGAGGATGAAAGACCACAGGGTCCTCCAGAAAGCATCATCCAGCGTCATTGCCACATGCTTGGAAACAGAGAAATGTTTTCGACGACGACTGAAGACGACAAATGGGAATCTTCCTCAAGGATCCGGAATTTATGCTGCAGTATCCATGGTTGTTATGAGCAATAATGTTCATATGGACTTCACTTGACCACAAATATGGTACGTGTACAAGTATTCACATACCAATTTATTTTGCAGATCCACGTTATATTATCAGCCATGAAAAAGTAAACGCAGTCCTATTTCCTATTCTTAAAATTTTAAAAGAATATTTAATTACTATTAATATTTAATATTAATATTATTTAATTTATTTAATTATTTAATATTATTATTTATTATTAGAATATTTAATTTATTTAATATTTAATTAGAGGGAATTTAAAGAATTTAATATTTAATTATCAGTATATTTCCTCCGAAAATTCCACCTTCCCACTTAATTTTATTCCATTCCGAATTGATTTTAATCCGTTCCAGGGTTGAAAAAGCATTATTACAGGATTGATGAAATGCCATCGCATGCTGCTTCCGGTTATAAAAACCGCAGCAGTCGCTTTGAATGAAGAAGAGGAATCACATTACATCGGTAAATGACATTGTTTTGGGGAATCGTTGGGGAACAAAGATGGCGGACGAATGGCTTCAAAAATGAGCTTCCCTTCCTGTCCAGTTAGTATAGAGATCAGTGTTTCAAAGCAGCTAGTTAGCGCTTTGCTTAAGCCACTTTTTAATTATTTTTTTTTAATGTTTAAGGCTCCAAGCACGGACCAAATAGATTATATTCCTCATCGAGGCCAGGCCTAAACAAAAGCGCTGCATTTAAAGAAAAGGAAGAAAGAGAGAATAGTCCAAGATTTTTGAGAAAGCAGAAAATCTGCTTTTTGAAAAGGGGAAGGTCATAAGTGTTTGGAAAGACATGAGAACTGAGAAGGTAAAGAGTTCCAGAGTTTGGCAGTGGAAGGGAAGAAACAAACATCATAACGGCTCCACCTTTGAGTTGCCAATGGCCACACAATGGTCATGTGATGTTGGGGCTTGTCGAGTATGCCATGTGTGTGTGTCTGTCTGTGTGTCGCCATTTTTCTCAGAGATGGCTGAATGGATCTCCGTCAAACTTTCAGAGGTTCATCGGTGAGTGCCTGGGAGTGTTTTAGGCCAAAAAAATTGAAAAAAACTGGAGTAATAAATTTATTTTTTTTAAATCGCTCGATAGTGCCAAAGCCTTTTTTAAATTAATGACTACAATCGCATACATAAATACAAAACAATCACCAGACATTTGAATACAAATAAATCAAACAATTCCGGAAGTGTACGGAGTTGGTCATACGGCTTCTTCTTCTTCCTGAGGTCCTTCCTTGGCACACCTGAGCTTTTTTTTTTTTTTTTTTCTGTATACAAGATCGAGGCTCATGAAAGCTAACATTAATCACACAAAAAGTCAAACCGACACACAAAACACAAAAAATAAGGGGAGTGGCAGACAAGATGGGGAGAGAGGGGGAAGGACACAAACACATTTGAGAGCAGGGACAACAGGAGAAATGAGGGAGGGGGAGGGCTTTGGGGGAGGTGGGAGAGGTATAAAACATATGAACACTGCAAGGACTTCCAGGAAAGAAGTTGGAATTTCCCCCCCCCCCCCAAAAAAAGAGTATCTGGGGTGAATTGGCGGGGGTAGAAAAGATCAAGGTTTTGGATGGGGGAAGATAAGAGATGGTGGTGAACAGCTGTTTTAAAGACCTGGAGGGAGGAGTGGGATTGAAGGGAGTGGGGGAGTTTGTTCCAGAGGCGGGAGTAAAGGGGAATGAAAAAGTGAAGGTGAGCAGAGAGCCTAGATTTTGGCAGTTTAACCATAAGAGGGTTGCAGGCAGATCTTGTGCGACCTGGAGGAATATTGGGGGGACAGAGCACAGAGAGCTGGGGGAGCAAGGCCGGAGAGGAGTTGGTAGAAGACAGAAAGACCACCAACCTGCCTGCGGTGAGTGAGTGAAAGGCCCTCGGAGTTAACTTCATCGCAGGAGATTCCAATGATTCTGAAAGCTTTGGTTTCAACAGCGTGAAGCCGAGCTAGGTGTGAGGCAGGAGCACCAGCCCAGAGGGGGGAACAGTATTCCATTGACCACGTGTAACGTGCCCTCCCGTCCCTCACCCCAGCCCTCTCCCTTCCACAGATCTCTCGATGTCTTTGTTCTCTACTATTGTTGTGCTTGTGTGCTTTCCTCTTTCTCCCCCTCTTGTCTCCCGCTCCCTTGATGATATATTATGTGTCCGTTTATTGTACACCGCTCCTTTCCAATGCCATCTCCAGGCATTGCAAAACGTCATTGCCGGGCACCGAAGGGGGCTCGGCAATGACGCACGCTGAAAGGGAGTACTCAGTTTTCACTCTGGTTGTTTGTTTGTTTGTTTTGCTTGTTTGTTTGTCCGGGCGATATCTCAGCCATCCTTTGAGCTAGGAAGCTGAAATTTCGGCACAATAGTGAGCAAGTCCTTTGTCAAAAACAGTATTTTTTGTTTTTTGATTCATCAATTAATTGTGGAGTTATTTAATTATTAGCGATTAATTAAGTACTTATTTAATTAATCAAATTTCCTTTCTCTTCTGACCATTAACTCAGGCACCTTTTGAGTTAGGAAGCTGATATTTGGACATGCCAATGACCAGGTGATTTGGCTGCAAAGGCTATTTTGGATTTATTAATCAATTAATCATTTAATCGAATAATTATTTAATTATTTGATTAATGACGATTTTTTTTTTTTTTAAGTTACAGATTCTGATGAAATGGTGGTGGTTTATGTGTTCTATGACAGAATTGCTTAATAATTTAATTTTTTAATGATTATTATTTATTTATTTTCATTATTAATCATTTATTTATTTTCTTTCTCATTTGGCCAATATCTCAGGCACCTTTTGAGCTCGGAAGCTAATATTTGGACATGAGTGATCATGTGATGTGGCCATCAAGGATATTTTTGATTTATTGATTCATCATTTATTAACAATTAATTATAAAAAATTTTATTAATGACTTATTTAATAAAATTTCTAAAAGATACATCTTCGGATGAAGCACTAGTGGTTTAGTTATGCTATTAGCCAATTGATTAAGAAAATATTTTGTGATAATCTTTTATTGATTTTAATTATACAATTAATCAATTAGTGTACACCTCTCCCTCCCAATGCAGCCTCTATGACCTGCACTGCGGTATTGTCGGCTGCCGGAGACGCCCCGGCAATGCCGTGCTGTAGGATATTTAATTATTTGGCATGGGGGCGGTGTACTTTGAATGTATGTGCACTTGTGTTTTTTGTGTTTAATGTGTTAGCTCTTACACGAGCCTCGACTTTGTATCCAAAAAAAGAAAAAAATCTGATTTTTTTTTTTTGCACATGTCATGTTCTATTTATTGTTGGATCCACCGAATCTTCAAGTGAGACTGCACCTACTTTTATGAACAGAGCAGACACAGGCCCGCAGGATTCGCCAACTGAAACAAAACAAGAGGACTTTTTACAAACACAACAAAACGAATAATGAAATGTTTGCACAGAATAAATTTCAACAGGCTCACAAAGGAAAGAAAGATGAAACTTGTGGAAAATCTTATAATCCCCCATCCCACCTTAAATCACACATGGTAATTCACAATGGTGAACACTACTGCAAATGCTGAATTTGTGGAAAACCTTGGAATCAGTCATTGTAGTCAATCTTCCACATCTTGCAGTCATTCTTCCACCCTCAAAACCATATTTCGTGTTCTTGTTATGTCGGTGGGGTAGCAATATGTAGAGCCAGATAGATCTGTGTAGGTAGGTATTCTTCTGTTGCGGTAAGGAATCTGACCTGTAATAAGTTTCATATGTAGGCGTTTTGTCGGTTAAGAGTATATCTGTGAGCATACCAGGATGTTCGAGTGATAAATAGCGTAGGGATTAAAGAGTAGCGCCCCTGTGTGTCACACCTGGTAGTCAAACTGTTGTCCCTTTTGGCACTGCACCCATTTAGACACTTACTTAGGGTCTTTATTACAACACTAAATAATTCCCTTCCCTGACATGACTTTGAAAGACGAACAGGCAAGGAAACCAGGCCGGGGCACCGCCGATGATGGCCGCCACCAATTACACCTCCGACAGGCCGAGCCACATCGAGTGCCACACGCTATGACCATGGAACAGGGAATGAGTGAAGGGGCAGCGCGGTAGGCACGGACCTCCAGCCGGCGAGTCGGTGGAGGGCACTGATTGGGTGGCGCGCCAGGGCTGACGTCACCACCACGGAAAGGTTATTTAAGGGCGCGCCGAAGGACATTTTCTCTCTTGCAGCTCCCTCTTGCAGCTCCGTCTTGCAGCTCTCTGGCAGTCTCTTGCGGCTCGTGCTCTTGTTTGCGCAGCTAGCCATTTTTGGACATCTGGCGCTTCGTCTTGCGCAGCCCGAGTTGAGTTGAGTCATAGCCCAAGTGGAGTTTGCTTGCTTCTTGCATGTTTGCTTTGGGAGAGCTGACTGGGACATGGCAGGCCGATCGTGTGTGAAGATCGACCTCGCGTGGAGCCGCTAGCCTGCGTTGGATGCGTGGTGCTTTTCCTGCTGTGGGACCTCATGGTGCTTGGAGCGGTGCTTGTGCTTGGAGCAGTGCTCGGTGCTGTGGTGCTGGAGCGAGGGACCTCGTGGGTGCATCGGGGCCGAATGGAGCCGTGTTGGACGGCGGACAAGACAAGACGAGGGACAGATAAGGCCGCACGCACCATTTTACACACCACCACGAGACAATTATTTTTGTAATTCATCCTCCTTTGTTCATTTCTGTGTCTGGTGCGTGGGATCCCGATTTAGTTACATTATTTGATTATAGTCGCGTTTCTTGTTATCGGGTCCGTGAATAAATCTTTATTTTTGTACATTTTAACTCAGTGTCACGTGCATTAATTTCCCTGCAGCTGCCGTCGTTTCACCAAGGTAAGTGCTTTTACCGCAGCCTTCCATTTTCCTTCTTCCTCCCGCGTTTTATAGCCGAATCCGTGTTTGGTCGTCGCCTCCAATAAAACCGTTTACTGGTGTTAACCGGAGTCGCACGACATTATCATATGTCCAGAGGCAACTGCAACATGTTGAAAAGAGAACAGATGTAGTCTGGGATGTCTACCAGAGAGATTCATTGAAGTCAGCCACATGGGAGAGGAGTGGAAAAGGAGTGAGAGGAAAAGTGGAATCCAACACCCCATTTCCTGGAAATTGGCACAAATGTCTCCTTGATGAAAACAAGAGTGAATTTTTAAGCTGTTGGCTGAGCAGAGTGTCACCATGGAGGTCATCATCAGGAGAATGAATTCAGGAGATAAGCAGGTCATCGCCACATGTGAGGACAGTGAAATTGTACTCAAGTAACGACCCAGGAGTAATTGCATCCTTTGTCCACTGCATGGCATCTATAAGATTCTGGACGCGGAGCTTCGTAGGGCAGTCCTGTGATATTCATTGTGTGTGTTATTCATGCTCATGCTTAGAATGGTAAGGAGAATCGCATGATGTATTGTTTGCTTGTTTGCTTGGAGGGCACATCTATTCCTGCTTGTACAATTGTATTGTACTGATATCATGCTTGCTTATTTCCTCCTAGATCCTACTGGAGATCGATTTTGATTAAACTCACCGATTGAGACATTGTTGTAGTCTCATTCTACAACACGTAATCAAAATCCTCTTCTGTCATCATTCAAGATCGAGATGTCTCACAAACTCCTGCAGCTTCCCACCTTTGGAGGGGACCCACAATCCGCGGACGCGCCGAGCCAGCTCAAGCACTGGTTGAGCCTGCTCATGAGCTATCTGAGTACTCACGCCGACATCAAGGATGAGATGAAACAAGCCGTTCTCCATTCCCATGTGACTTACACTGTTCATGATTACATTTCTCATTGTGAGGCATATGACGCGGCCAAAACGGAGCTATGCGCCATCTACATCAAACCTCGGAGCATTATCTACGCTTGGTACCAGCTCGCCACATGACGACAGGATGCTTCAGAATCCCTCGAGCACTTTGCTCATGAGCCACGTCGCCTAGGCAAGGAATGCTCGTCCGAGGTTCGAACGCACGAACAGGTGTGCGATGACCTCTTGCGAGACACGTTCGTTTCTGGCGTTCATTCCCCATCAATTCGGCAATGATTGCTGGAAGAAACAACTCTGACTTTCACGCAGGCTTACGATAAAGCTCTCATACTTCAACGAGCTTAGACGCAATCCGAAGCGTACGGACACCCTTATGCCACTCCTTATGTCACGGCCTGTCTCGCTGGGGAGAGACGCCTCGAAAACGATGCTACTGAGGAGCATCCTGATGCTGAAAATCCACCGGAGTCGACAGAGACTCTTGGAGCCGAAGGTACGAGCCTCGCTGCAACGGTCTCGGTTGGGAGTAACACTAAGTGCTTCTTCTGCGGGAACCGGATCCACCCCGATCGGCGTGCCCGGCACGCGAAGCGACATGTCACTCCTGTGCACGGAAAGGCCATTTTGCAAAAGTATGTCACGCCTCGCGAAGGCGACGTTCCCCCACTACTCTGGCGAGCATTTCCTCCACATGCGAGGCTCGCCCGCCACCTCGCCCGGCACCCCGGAGGTCCCGACCCGGCCGGACCGCACGGCTTGTCCAATGCTGTCGTCCCAGTACTGATTGAAGGACAACCATCGAACGCCCTCGTTGACACGGGATCGACGGAGAGCTACGTTGACATGGACCTCGTCCGCCGACACGGCTGGCCGATCCTCGGACCTTCGCGCCGGATTTTCATGGCTTCGCAAGCACTTTGGATGCGCACTAAGGGCGAATGCCATGTAAAGCTAGTGATTAATGGCACATTGTGTCCGGATGTTCGCCTAATGATCTTGCCTACATTATACGCTGAAGTTCTGCTGGGGCATGACTTTCTCCATCGTCATGGCCAGGTAGAGCTGATGTTCAGGGGAGATGCGACACTCTCGGTCCGTACCTTGGCAGGAATGGTAATTGAACCGTTGTCCCTATTTCCGAATCTAACTCCGAATTGCGCCCCGGTCGCAATTAAATTGCGACGCTATTCCCGGGCTGATGCGCAATTCATTGCGGAGGAAACGAGCCGACTCCTCAAAGAGGGCATAATCGAGCCCAGCCGATCGCCTTGGCATGCGCAGGTTCTGGTCGTCCGGACAGAAAATCATCGCAAGCGCATGGTAATCGATTACTCAGACCATAAATAGATTTACGCAATTGGACGCATACCCACTTCCGGGTTTGGATGCTTTGGTCCAGCAGGTCGTTCAGTATGCGGTGTATAGCACTCTCGATTTGCGCAGGGCTTATCAGATCCCGATATGTGCAGCAGACCGAATCTACACAGGGTTCGAATCTGGACAACTTCTGTATCAATTCACGCATCTGCCATTCGCCGTCACAAATGGCGTCGCATGTTTTCAAAGAGCCATTGATGACATAATCACCAGGGAAGGTTTAACCGATGTCTTCGTTTACCTCGTCAATTTGACTGTTTGTGGGTATGATCTAGCCCATCACGACGCTAACTTGCGACACTTCCTCCAAGTTGCGCGAAAATACAGCCTGACTCTCAACGAGGCCAAATGCCATTACTCTGCCAGGACAATAGACCTATTAGGGTACACAGTGACCAAGGGTACGATAATCCCTGACAAGGAACGTCTGCACTCCTTGCTTGACATGGCACCGCCGCATGATCGTGCATCTTTGAAGAGGGCACTCGGCTTGTTCGCACATTATTCAAAGTGGGTCCAAAATTACTCCACGAAGCTTCGTCCCCTCATTGAGTGCAACATATTCCACATGTCTCGTGCCGTCAAGGTTGCCTTTCACCGGCTGAAGTCAGACATCGCTGGCGCTGCTGTGGCGTGCATTGATGAAAACATCCCTTTTGTTTTGGAAAGCGACGCGTGACATCACGCCATTGCTGCGACTCTCTCTCAAGCGGGGAAACCTGTGGCCTTCTTCTCAAGGACTCTCTCCTCCTCGGAGAAGCGTCATTCTTCTTTTGAAAAAGAAGCGTACGCAATAGTCGAGTCGATTAGGCGATGGCGACCCTACTTGCTTGGCAAACAGTTTGAAGTCATCACTGATCAGCAGAGTGTCGCTTTCATGTACGATACGTGCCATGCGCAGCGTATTAAGAACGAGAAAATCACTCGGTGGCGCATAGAGTTAGCTGATTACAGCTACAAGATCACGTACCGCCCGGGACGGGGAAATCTAGCTGCGGATGCTCTGTCCCGCCCGGGGGTATGCACAAGTCTCACCTCCCACGAGGAGGATCTCTGCGTTCTTCACGAGACATTATGTCACCCCGGCATGACTCGCCTGGCTCATTATGTGCGTTGCCGCAATTTGCCTTACTCTGTCGAGGACATCCGTCGACTGTGCTGTGCTTGTACCGTTTGCGCGGAACTCAAGCCGCGCTTCTATAAACCGAACATGGGTACTCTGATTCAGGCTACCAGGCCGTGGGAGAGATTGGCTATGGACTTTAAAGGACATCTACCGGGCGGCCCCGATCGTTACCTCCTCACGATTATGGATGAGTTCTCGAGATTCCCGTTCGCCTTTCTGTGTAGGGACATGACCGCTGCTTCGGTTATACGTTGTTTGCAGCTCTTGTTCGCCATGTTCGGGAATCCGGGTTACGTGCACACTGATAGAGGTGCGGTATTCTTGTCCCAGGATGTGCGGGCATTTCTGCTACAGCGCAACATTGCCTCTAGCTACACTATTCCGTACAGCCCGCAGGCGAACGGGCAGGTGGAGAGATTTAATGGCATCATATGGAAGGCCATTACTCTGGGCCTTAAGACCCAGGGAGTCGGACCGGACAAATGTACCTGGATGGTGCAGGGTGCTCTAAACTCGATCCGTTCCCTGCTGTGCACCGCCACAAACGAAATTCCTAATGATCGTTTGTTTCGCTACTCGCATCGTTCCAGTGCTGCTCGACCTCTGCCTGGATGGCTCGCTGAACCCGGCCCGGACTTTCTCAAACGAGCGGTCCGCCCAAGTAAATACGATCCACTCGTTGACAAGGTCCGCATTCTCCAAAGTAATCCTGAACACGCTCGGGTTCAGCTGCCGGACGGACGCGATTCCACGGTGTCGGTGCGTCATCTCGCTCCGTGTGGGGATTCTGCTGGGGCCGAGCTTAACTTGGGGGATCCGACTTGTTCGCTCAGGCAAGGGAAGGGCGGAACATGACCATCACCACCACTCACTGAGGACCCCTTTGGAGACAGATAAAGCAGGCCGTTTACAAGAAAACATTTATTTTCTTTTATCATTTATCGAGATATCATTTAACATTTATCGAGCCTGGTGTTGGCTTAGTGGTTAGGGAGCTGGCTTTGGATCCTAGATCCTGCGTTCGTAATCCCGGTCGATTGCTGAATTAACGCCAGGGGGGTTGACTCAGCCTGTCATCCTTCCAAGGTTGGCAAATCGAGTACCAGTTCACTGGTAATTCCCTGTGTGTCGCAAGAGGCAATTGTAGAAGTCCGTTTGGACTTCAGAATGAAAATTGATAATTCAGCTGGATTGCTCTGTTCTGAACTTTTGACATGGCAGCAAATCTTTAAATATGGATATTGGTTTGCAGGATTAATTGGAGACATAACAATATTACATAATCTTTAAATATGGATGCCAAAGAAACTGTATTTGAAATTATGGAACATGGGTATTCTTTGAGCAATATGGAGAGTGGAGCTCATGTTAACTGATCTGGTTGGCCTGGGAGAGAAGCTTGCAGTGACCTTTTGACCTGCTATAAACAGTTTGCTGGCTGAAGTTCTCTTATCTCAAACTCGCACATTCTTTATGTCTACAACTTGTGAAATGATGGAATACATCTGGACCTGGGGTCACCTTGTCTAGGAACTTAATAAACTATGATGACCTTTTAAGACCTATCTGCTCGTTCTCCTTCGCACTCAAAGAACGCACACAACTATATAGTTGACAGAACTATATTTGATCTCGCGAGATCTTGATTGGGGCGGTCACGGATTTTCGAAGCTGTTCCACGATCTTCACGCACGCTCGAAGCTAAGTCATTGTCACGTTTGTATTCTTGTCTAAACTGTTTATCTTACGTGTGTGTACCTTTTAAGTGACCCTCGGAAGTTTTATGGGGGTTAATCTTTCATACCTGTAAAAAATAGTCGAGTATCTCGTGCCGCGCGCGGCCACGCGGCCTAGTTGTTGAAGCTTCCGACCTGGAGGCTTGGTTTCTCTCCGGGCATCCAAAGTGGTTATTTTTTCATTCGTGTGTTTGTCAAATTTCAACTCGTTACTTTATCGTCCATGCTTTATTGTTTGTTTATAGTTAGTTTTGGTTTGAATTTCCTGGAACTCGTAATTCATTAATCCTGTTCTGTGCCTCGTGTGCGGCCTTGTACCCCTGTCGGTGTTTGTTTACTTAAGTCCCCTACATCGTGTTTTGCTTGGCTCTCAGTTTTTCCCTTCCACACCGAACGTAATACTCTCTGTCTAACGTTTTAAATCCCCACCCCACCCCACCCCCCCAAAAAACAACAACAACAAAAAAAACCATTTATTTTTCCTTTCTCCACGTGTGCCGTTGTCTCATCCTGTACTTTCTGTCCAGGTGTATCGCGGTGCTTTTCGCCCCACCCCCATTATCTCCTTGCCATCATTATCGCCTTGCACCTTTTGCCCTGTTCACGTGACTCGTGGTGGTCCCTCTCGGCCCTCCCCCCATTGGTATTTTGTGCATATAAGATTGTTCACGGTTCTGTTTAAATATTATTTTAAATATGTTTAACCTTTCCCCTTCAGTGGTTTATTCAGTGGTATATTAGAACACGCTGTTTTTCTTCCTATTTAAAAGGCTTTTCTCAATTTCCTCTCCAACTCATTCCACGTCAAAAAAAAGAAATTCAATATCTTATACGTCTCCCTCACCACATGGTCTAAATTCACATTCATTCCATCCCTCCTCCATCGTTCTGAATCGGATTGCTAACTTGAAAATCACAACAAACCCAATTTGTTATCAATGTTCGTCTTTCATTAATCATCCACTTTCTAAACTCCCCTCTTGCCCCTCCCCTCCAAATCCCCCCCCTTGCACCTACACTCCTAAACTCCCCCCTTTCCCCTCCACTCCTGAACTCCCCCCTGCCCTTCCCCTCCTAAAGTCCCCCCTTGCCCCTCCCCTCCAAATCCCCCCCCTTGCCCCTCCACTCCTGAACTCCCCCCTTGCCCTTCCCCTCATAAACTCCTCCCTTGCCCCTCCCCTCCAAATCCCCCCCCTTGCCCCTACACTCCTAAACTCCCCCCTTGCCCCTCCACTACTAGACTCCCCCCTTGCCCCTCCCCTCCTAAACTCCCCTATTGCCCCTCCCCTCCTAAACTCCCGCCTCACTCCTCCCCTTCAAAACTCCCCCCCAACTCCTCCCATTCAAATCTCCCCCCATACCATTCCTCTCAAATTCTCCCTCCTCCCCCCTCCTCAAAGTTGCCTCCTCCCCACCTCGACTCCCTGCTATCTCATGCCTCCACCCCCCCCCCAACCTTCTACTGTCCCATGCCCCCCCTCAAACAACCCCTCACTCTGCCTCATCCCTTCACCACCAAACCTTTCATCCTCCTCATCCTTCCCTTTCTTGGAACTCTTCTGTAATCTCTGACACACTATCAACTGCTCTCCCTACCTCCCCCTCTCATCCTTCATCCTACCCTACTCCTCCCCTCTCCTGTCCTGTACCCGATGCTCCCCCTCTCTCTTCTTTAACGGTATGGACCTCAAACATCCGGGGCCTTCGCTCAAACCTGACTGATCTCTCCATACAGGTTGCTTCTGACAATCCAGACTTGATCTGCTTAACAGAGACTTTCCTCCTTCAAGATGTCTCTGATTCCTCAATATCTCTTCCTGGTTACTCCCTCTTCCGGTATGATAGACCCGAGCCTTGTCCTGGTGGTGGGGTGGCTATCTTTATCAAAAACTCTCTTCCTCACTCTCCTTGCACTGCCCTCTCTCCTCCTCACCCCCAGGAGTACCTCTGGCTACGGCTTCCTCTCCGCTCCCACCTTTTGTTCATATGTGTTCTGTACCGTCCCCCAAACAGTGATGAATCAATTTACATTTCACTCTCTCACAACATGGACCAACTTCTATCCACTCATCCCAACTCTCTCTTCCTCATATGTGGTGACTTCAACTGTCATCATGCCACCTGGTTGGGTGTGGGTTCCTCTCTCACCAGTCATGGCACCTCAGCAAAGGACTTCTGTGACTCACTGGGATTGACACAATCTGTCAATTTCCCGACCCGGATCTCAGCCAATGGAGTTTCTTCTCTTCTAGACTTGGTTATGACAAACTTCCCTGCTAATGTCTGCTGCTCTTCTTCTGCTCCAATCGGTTCTTCTGATCATGTGCTTGTCAAAGTGGACATCTCTCTGGCCATCCTCAGAGAGCCTCCTCAGCGTCGAAGTCTGCCATTTCACTCAGGCCGACGGGGACGGGCTTCAAGCAGCCATCAATCGTCTGGATTGGTCTCCCATCTCCACTGCCTCTGACATCAATTCTTCCTGGGAATTCTTCCAAAGCAAACTGATCTCTCTCATGCACAGATTTATCCCATCTCGTCTTCAGTTGTCTTACCCTTCCTCCCGTCCATGGTACACTGAATCTTGTGGTGAGGCAGTTGCCCTGAAACAACTTGCCTTTGCCTCTTGGAAGGCTAATCCAACTGAAGGCAATCTCAGTTCCTTCCACCAAGCTCGGAACAAGTGTGTGTCTACCCTCAGGAGTGCCAGGAAGCACTATCTCTCCTCACTCAAGAACAAACTCTCAAACCTGTCTCCTTCCTCCAAATCCTGGTGGCATCTGGTCAAATCCGTTTCTGGTGTTTGTTCCCCCTCCATCCCCTCCCTTACCTCAAATGGCCACACAGTTGACATCGCACGTGACAAAGCCGAATGCCTCAACTCTGTGTTTGCCTCAAAATCTTTAGTCCCAAACCCATCTCTCTCTGTTCCCACCTTTCCCAGTCGAACCCAACTGCTCCTGGACTCTGTGTCCTTCTCTCCTGACAAGGTGGAGGAGTTTTTGTCTAACCTCGACTCTGATTCTGCAACTGGACCAGACGGCATCAGCCCACGGGTCCTAAAATCCTGCTCTGCCGCTCTATCTCACCCTCTCTCTGTTCTTTTCACCCTATCTTTTGCTCAAGGTCATCTGCCAGCATCCTGGAAATCAGCAAACATTACCGCTTTACACAAAAAAGGTGCAAAAACAGATCCTTTTAACTACAGACCAATCAGCCTGCTCCCAATTATCAGCAAAGTCATGGAATCCATCATTGCTTCGGATATGAAATCTTTCCTCTTCTCCAATGGCTTGATCTCTGATCATCAATTTGGATTCAGACCAGGTCACTACTCTGGACATGCTGCTTCTCCTGTCTCAACAATGGATGGAGGTCCTCAATGCCAAACAGGAAATCAGAGCTGTCTCCCTTGACATATCACGTGCCTTCGATACGGTCTGGCACCCAGCTCTGCTCACCAAACTCTACTCCTATGGTATCCATGGAAATCTCCATGCATGGCTTGCGGACTTCCGCTCTGGTCGTAGTGAACGTGTGGCCCTGAATGGATTTCTCTCATCTCCCCTTCCTGTTCAGGCTGGAGTTCCCCAAGGCAGTGTGCTGGGCCCTGTGCTTTTTCTGGTTTTTATCAATGATCTCTCCGACTCTCTGGAAAATCCTCTCTATCTCTTTGCTGATGACTCTACTCTCTGTCGCTCCATTCCTCTTCCCTCAGATCGGCAGTCTGCAGCCTCCTCACTCTCTGAAGACCTGGACAAAATCACAGACTGGTCAAACAAGTGGAACATGTCTTTCAATCCTGACAAATCTCACACTCTTACTATGTCTCTCCGAAAAGATCGACTGGACAACCCTCCCATCTACTTTCTCAACAATCCTCTCCAAGAAGTTCTGTCGCTCAAGCTTTTGGGTCTCACTATCTGCCACGTTCTTTCTTGGGAAAACCACTTTTCCAAGCTGGCCTGCAAAGCCAGTCGCCGACTGGGCATCTTCCGTCGTGCGAAGTTCTTCCGAGGCACACCTGAGCTCCTCACCACATACAAGGCTTTCATCCGCAGCTCAATGGAATACTGTTCTCCCCTATGGGCTGGTGCTCCTGCCTCACACCTAGCTCGGCTTCACGCTGTTGAAACCAAAGCTTTCAGAATCATTGGAATCTCCCGCGATGAAGCTATCTCTGAGGGCCTTTCACTCACTCACCGCAGGCAGGTAGGTGGTCTTTCTGTCTTCTACCGACTCCTCTCCGGCCTTGCTCCCCCAGCTCTCTCTGTGCTCTGTCCCCCAAATATTCCTACAGGTCGCAAAAGATCTGCCAACAAGCCTCTGATGGTTAAACTGCCGAAATCTCGGCTCTCTGCTCACCTTCACTCCTTCATTCCTCTTTTCTCCCGCCTATGGAACAAACTCCCACACTCCCTTCAATCCCACTCCTCCCTCCAGGTCTTTAAAACAGCTGTTCACCACCATCTCTTATCTTCCCCCATCCAAAACCTTGATCTTTTCTACCCCCACTAATTCACCCCAGATCCACCTTGTTTGAAATTCCAACTTCTTTCCTGGAAGTCCTGGCAGTATCCATACGTTTTATACCTCTCCCACCACCCCCCTTCCCATGCCTCCCCCCCCAAAGCCCTCTCCCTCCCACAGTTCTCTCGATGTCTCCATGTCTCTCGGTTCTTGCTCTCAAATGTTGTGTTTGTGTCCTTCCCCCTCTCTCCCCATCTTGTCTACCGCTCCCGATGTTATTTGTTTTATGTGTTGGTTTGTCGGTTTGTCGGTTTGTCTTTCTGTGTGATAAATGTTCGCTCTTTCACGAGCCTCGATCTTGTATTCCAAAAAAAAAAAAAAAAAAAAAAAAAACTCCGAGTTAAGAGAGAACCTGTGTGGGCGTCCTCAATATGTTGTTGTTAATGAAGTGTGTGTGACTGTAATCTGTTTTAGCAAGTATTAAATAAATTGTCCACAAGACAGCAAAAATCTTTATCTCTCAGTCATCTTATTGAGTAGAGAAAATAGCTACAACACGACTAACAGGGTTGGTGGCAGGAAGGGCATCCGGCCATAAAACATTGCTTCAAAAAGGGGACCACGCTGCCCGCAAAAGGCCAACCCCTGGCTCTGCAGGGAAAAATGGCCTCTGAAGGTGGTTATTTTCTGTCTTCTTCTATCATTCCGCTTGTGCGTTTTTGTGTCAGCATGGAGGGTCCCTCAAAGTAGCAAATATTTATTTAACCTCAGCCTTTACTTTGCTTAGATTTATTTCATTTGTTGAATTGTTGATTTTCCTTTTTTTTTTTTTTTTTTTTTTTTTGTATACTGAATCGAGGCTCGTGAAAGAGCTAACATTTACTTCACAAACAAATCGACCAGACAAACAAAATACACAAAAAGAGGGAGCGGAAGACAATATGGGGAGAAAAGGGGAAGCACACAAACACAACATCCGAGAGCAGGGAGATGTGTGGAAGGGAGAGGGCCCAGGGGGAGGAGGCATGGGAAGGGGGGGGGGGGGGGAGGAAGAAGGATAAAGCACAAGGACACCAAGGACTTCCAGGACAGAAGTTGGTATTTCAAAAAGGGGAATTGGGGTGAAATTAGCGGGGGTAGAAAAGATCAAGGTTTTGGATGGGGGAAGATAAGAGATGGTGGTGAACAGCTGTTTTAAAGACTTGGAGGGTGGAGTGGGATTGAAGAGAGTGAGGGAGTTTGTTCCAGAGGCGGGAGAAAAGAGGAATGAAGGAGTGAAGGTGAACAGAGAGTCTTGATTTTGGCAGTTTAACCAAAAGAGGGTTGCAGGCAGATCTTGTGCGACCTGTAGGAATATTTGCGGGACAGAGCCCAGAGAGAGCTGGGGGGGGCAAGGCCAGAGAGGAGTCGGTAGAAGACGGAAAGACCACCAACCTGCCTGCGGTGAGTGAGTGAGAGGCCCTTGGAGTTAGCTTCATCGCGGGAGATTCCAATGATTCTGAATGCTTTGGTTTCAACAGCGCGAAGGCGAGCTAGGTGTGAGGCAGGAGCACCAGCCCAGAGGGGAGAGCAGTATTCCATTGAGCTGTGGATGTGGTGAGGAGCTCAGGTGTGCCAAGGAAGGACTTCGCACGACGGAGGATGCCCAGTCGGCGACTGGCTTTGGAGGCCAGATTTGAAATGTGGTTTTTCCAGGAAAGATCATGGCAGATAGTGAGACCCAAAAGCTTGAGTGACAGAACTTCTTGGAGAGGATTATTCAGAAAGTGGATGGGAGGGTTGTCCAGTCGGTCTTTTCGGAGAGACATCGTAAGAGTGTGAGATTTGTCAGGATTGAAAGACATGTTCCACTTGTTTGCCCAGTCTGTGATTTTGTCAAGGTCTGCAGAGAGTGAGGAGGCTGCAGACTGCCGATCTGAGGGATGAAGAATGGAGCGACAGAGAGTAGAGTCGTCAGCAAAGAGATAGAGAGGATTTTCAAGAGAGTCAGAGAGATCATTGATGAAGACCAGAAAAAGCACAGGGCCCAGAACACTGCCTTGGGGAACTCCAGCCTGAACAGGAAGAGGAGATGAGAGAAACCCATTCAGGGCCACACGTTGACTACGACTAGAGAGGAAGTCCGCCAACCATGCGTGGAGATTTCCATGGATACCAAAAGAGGAGAGTTTGGTGAGCAGACGTGCCAGTCTGTATCGAAGGCACGTGATATGTCAAGGGAGACTGCTCTAATTTCCTGTTTGGCATTGAGGACCTCCATCCATTGTTGAGAAAGCAGAAGCAGCATGTCCAGAGTGGAGTGTCCAGGTCTGAAACCAAATTGATGATCAGAGATCAAGCCATTGGAGAAGACGAAAGATTTCATATCTGAAGCAATGATGGATTCCATGACCTTGCTGATAATTGGGAGAAGGCTGATTGGTCTGTAGTTGCTGGGATCTGTTTTTGCACCTTTTTTGTGCAAAGCGGTGATGTTGGCAGATTTCCAAGCAGATGGAAGATGACCTTGAGCAAAAGAGAGGGTGAAGAGAACAGAGAGAGGGAGTGAAAGAGCGGAAGAACATGATTTTAGGACCCGTGGGCTGATGCCGTCAGGTCCAGTTGCAGAATCAGAGTCGAGGGTTGACAGACACTTTTCCACCTTGTCAGGAGGAAAGGACACAGAGTCCAGGAGCAGCTGGGTACGACTGGGTACGGTGGGTACAGAGAGGGATGGGTTTGGGACACAAGATTTAGAGGCAAACACAGAGTTGAGGCATTCGGCTTTTTCATGTGCGGAGTCAGCCGTGTGGCCATTTAAGGTGAGGGAGGGGATGGAGGGGGAACAAACACCAGAAACAGATTTTACCAGACGCCACCAGGATTTGGAAGAGGGAGACAGATAAGAGAGTTCGGTCCTGAGGACGGAGAGATATTGTTTCCTGGCTCTCCTGAGGGTGGACACATACTTGTTTCGGGCTTTGTGAAAGGAAATGAGATTTCCTTCCGTTGGATTTGCTTTCCAGGAGACGAAAGCAAGTTGTTTCTGGGCAATAGCCTCACCACA
This sequence comes from Myxine glutinosa, assembly GCF_964187855.1. Lineage (NCBI taxonomy): Eukaryota > Metazoa > Chordata > Myxini > Myxiniformes > Myxinidae > Myxine > Myxine glutinosa. The sequence goes on from NC_136265.1 coordinate 85,270,977, forward strand.
AGATTCCGTGTACCATGGATGGGAGGAAGGGTATGACAACTGAAGACGAGAAGGGATAAAACTGTGCATGAGAGAGAGCAATTTACTTTGGAAGAATTCCCAGGATGAGTTGATGTCAGAGGCAGTAGAGATGGGAGACCAGTCCAGATGATTGATGGCTGCTTGAAGACCGTGCCAGTTGGCCTGAGTGAAATGCCAGACTCGTCGACGCTGAGGAGGCTCTCTGAAAATGGTCAGAGAGATGTCCACTTTAACAAGCACATGATCAGAAGAGCCGATTGGAGCAGAAGAAGAGCAGCAGACATTTTCAGGGAAGTTAGTCATAACCAAGTCCAGAAGAGAAGATTCTCCGTTGACTGAGATCCGGGTTGGGAAATTGACAGATTGTGTCAGTCCCAGTGAGTCACAGAAGTCCTTTGCTGAAGAGCCATGGCTGGTGAGAGAGGTACCCACCCCCAGCCAACTGGCATGGTGACAGTTGAAATCACCACATATGAGAAAGAGAGAGTTGGGATGGGTAGATAGAAGTTGGTCCATATTATCAGACAGCGAGATGTAGATGGAGTCATCACTGTTTGGTGGACGGTACAACACGCATATGAACAAAAGGTGGGAGCGAAGGGGAAGCCGTAGCCAAAGGTATTCCTGGGGGTGAGGTGGAGAGAAGGCAGTGCAGGGCGAGTGAGGAAGAGAGTTTTTTTATAAAGATAGCAACCCCACCTCCAGAACGAGGCTCAGGTCTATCATACCGGAGGAGGGAGTAACCTGGGAGAGATACCAAGGAATCAGAGACATCATGAAGGAGGAAGGTTTCTGTTAAGCAGATCACGTCTGGTTTGTCAGAAGCAACCTGTATGGAGAGATCAGTTAAGTTTGAGCGAAGGCCCCGGATGTTTGAGGTCCATACTGTTAAGGAAGAGGAAGGGGGAGCATCGGATACAGAACAGGGGGGGGGGGGGGGGGGCGGTAGGGCAGGATGTGGAAGAGGAGGAAGAGGTAGGGAGAGCTGTTGCAGGTGTGTCAGAGATTACAGAATAGCTTGGAGAAAGGGAAGAATGGGGCGGACAAAAGGTTTGATGGTGTTTGGGTGAGGCGCAGTGAGGTGTTATTTGAGGAGGGGGAAGAGTGAGGCAGAAGGTTGAGGAAGATGAAGGTGAAAGTTGGAAGGGGGAAGAAGCGGGGAGGACGCCTTTGAGGAGGAGGGGTGAGAGGGGAGTCTAGGAGGGGAGGAGTGAGGGGAGAGTCTCGGAGGGGAGGGGTGTGGGGGGAGTTTAGGAGGGAAGGGGCAGGGGGGGAGATTTGAAAGGGATGGGTGTTTGGGAAGATTTGGGGGGGAGGGGCAAGGGGGAAGATTTGACAGAGATGGGTGATGGGGAAGATTTGGAGGGGAGGGGTGAGATTGGATTTTGAAACGTGTACGATTTATGGGAAACGAACATTTATTGCAAAATGAGTTTCTTGAGACATTCGAGTCAAAAATACGTTTGAGGACGCTGAAGGATGGGTGGAGTTCTGGAGAGTTTAGGGAATGAATGAAAGATGCACTGTAAGAGATGGAATTTTTTTTTTGAATGAATAGAATTGGTGAGCAAGTCGAAAGCATCCTTTTATAGAAGAAGGAGAAAAAAGTGTTATAGAATATGACATAATAATAAAGTTCTTCAGGGGACAGATGAAACATGTATTAACAACTTGATCACGTGATCTCGAACAACGTGGTCGAAGAAAGAAAGAACAAATAACGAAGAACGACAAGAACCTTGTATCATTTCTGTGTTTGTGGGTTCGTATATAAATCCCATGACCTCCGTGCAGGTAAGCACCCTGGTTCCTTCACTCGTGCACGACAAACTGACCGCCAATTTTCGCTTTGATTGCCTCAGAGTACGACCGACCGGCTCTCAGTCCCAGGCTGGTGTTCATCGGAAACGGACTTGACAGAATGTATGCATATATGCATGTACAGAGATGAAACTGAGGATTTCATCAAATGAAATGAATAAATGATTATTTTGGGGAAATGACCCTGACCGACTGTAAATGACAAGGTGAAAAGGGCAGAGAGAAGATGCGCAAGAGCAGCAGAGCATGTTTTTAGGACACATGAGCTGATGCCGTCCGGTCCAACAGCAGATTCAGAGCCGAGGGTTGCAAGAACCTTCTCCACCTTCACAGGTACAAAAGACAAAAAGCCCAGGAGCAGTTTGATATGACAGGGAAGGATGGGTTTGGTCGCCCTCCAACCGGGAGTGATGGGTTGCGGATACAACATTTGAAAACAAACACAAAATTGAGGCATTCAGTCTTCTCATGAGCGGAATCGGCTGTGGGGTCATTTGAAGAGAGGGATGGAGGGGGACCATAATCCTGAGACAGACGGACAAAGCGCCATCAGGTTTTAAAGAAAGAAGACAAGTTTGACAGTTCATTCTTGAGGTTGGACAGTGGTTGTTTTCTGTCTGTCCTAAGAGAGTGGAACCAAATTTAGTTTCACACAATGTACATTTGTGTGGGTGTTTTCCATTGTGATTTCCCCTCTACCCCCTCCCCCCCTCAAAATTCCTTTTCTCTGCAAACGTTGGTCCGATTGACACAAAACTTTGACCATAGGAGTACCTCCTGTAGATTTTTTAAAATGATAATTATGACATCATAGGTCATGTGGTACGGGTGCAGTCTAAAAAAAACGATAAACTTTGCACTTATATATCTCTGAAACCACTCCATGGAAAAAAATTGAAAGGTGGCTCATTGTAAAGTACTCCCCATGGGGAGTGACATATGTTCCTTCATTATGACATCATAAATCGACAAGTAGAATGCTGGATCCGATCAGTATGAAATTTATTGAGCATGATCTCGGGATAAATTGGTCGACAAAAATCATCATCATCATCATTGGTGAAGTTGTTCGACGGCCATTTTACAGCATAGCCCACAGGGCAATGCCATCTGGAACAGCGTTTGGCTGGCCGTCCAGTGTATGTCATTCACAAACGTTCACCAATCAAAGCTAAGGATCTGATCACGTCTGGTCTTCCACTTGGCAGATCCAAGCCTGGCTACACGCTGTTGGGCTCTCGGTCTTGTTAAATGGATTTTGAGGTTGCATGAATGATTGAATGATTTCCTCAAACTGTGCGTTTGTATGAATGTTCTCCATTGCGTATTCCCATGTATATTTTGAGGGCGAATGGATTAATGAAAGACTTTCCTCAAATTGTGCATTTCTCCAGGCGTTTTCCATTGTGAATTGTCATGTGTGTTTTCAGGTTGGATGATTGTTTAAAAGATTTTCCACAACTTGTGCATTTGTACGGGCGTTCACCATTGTGAATTCTCATGTGTGATTTAACGGAGGATGACTGATTAAAAGATTTTCCACAACTTGTGCATTTGTATGGGCGTTCACCACTGTGAATTCTCACATGTCTTTTAAGGATGGATGACTGATTAAAAGATTTTCCACAACTTGTGCATTTGTATGGGCGTTCACCACTGTGAATTATCATGTGTAATTTTAGGTAAGACGACCGATTAAAATTTTTTCCACAACTTGTGCATTTGTGCGGGCGTTCTCCACTGTGAATTACCATGTGTTTTTTAAGGGAGGATGAGTCATTAAAAGATTTTCCACAACTTGTGCATTTGTATGGACGTTCACCATTGTGAATTCTCATGTGTGATTTAAGGGTGGATGACTGAATAAACGATTTTCCACAACTTGCGCATTTGTACAGGCGCTCTCCACTGTGAATTCCCATGTGTATTTTAAGGGTGGATGGCCGATTAAATGTTTTTCCACAAATTGTGCATTTGTATGGGCGCTCTCCACTGTGAATTACCAAGTGTGTTTTAAGAGTGGATGGCCGATTAAATGTTTTTCCACAAATTGTGCACTTGTATGGGCGTTCTCCACTGTGAATTATCATGTGTGATTTAAGGGTGGATGACCGATTAAAAGCTTTACTACAACATGTGCATTTGTATGAGTGTTCATCATTATGTATTCTGATGTGTGTTTTAAGGGTGGATGGCCAATTAAACGTTTTTCCGCAAATTGTGCATTTGTATAGGCGTTCACCATCATTGTGAATTATCATGTGTGTTTTAAGGGTGGATGGCCAATTAAATGTTTTTCCACAAATTGTGCATTTGCATGGGCGTTCATCATTATGAATTCTCAAATGTGTTTTAAGGGTGGATGACTGATTAAAAGATTTTCCACAACTTGTGCATTTGTATGGGCGTTCATTGTTGTGAATTCTCATGTGTTTTTTAAGGGTGGATGGCCGATTGAACGTTTTTCCACAAATTGTGCATTTGCTTGAGCGTTCACCATTATTGTGAATTATCATGTGTGTTTTAAGGTGGGATGACTGAGTAAAAGATTTTCCACAACTTATGCATTTGTACGAGCGTTCATCATTGTGAATTAGCATGTGTATTTTAAGGTGGGATGGCCGATTAAATGTTTTTCCACAACTTGTGCATTTGTATGGGCGTTCACCATTATTGTGAATTATCATGTGTGTTTTAAGGGTGGATGGCCGATTAAATGTTTTTCCACAACTTGTGCATTTGTATGGGCGTTCGCCATTGTTGTGAATTATCATGTGCGATTTAAGGTTGCATGACTGATTAAATGATTTTCCACAACTTGTGCATTTGTATGGGCGTTCACCATTATTGTGAATTATCATGTGTGTTTTAAGGGTGGATGACTGACTGAAGGATTTTCCACAACTTGTGCATTCATATGGGCGTTCTCCACTGTGAATTACCCTGTGTCTTGTAAGGTGAGATGACCGATTAAAAGATTTTCCACAACTTGTGCATTTGTATGGGCGTTCATCATTGTGAATTCTCATGTGTGTTTTAAGGGTGGATGGCCGATTAAATGTTTTTCCACAACTTGTGCATTTGTATGGGCGTTCATCATTGTGAATTATCATGTGTGCTTTAAGGTTGGATGACCAATGAAAAGATTTCCCACAACTGATGCATTTGTATGGGCGCTCTCCACTGTGCATTATCATGTGTGTTTTAAGGTTGGATGACCGATTAAAAGATTTCCCACAACTTGTACATTCGTATGAACGCTCACAATTGTGTTTTCGCACATGTGTTGTAAAGGTGGCTGAACGACTGAAGGATTTTCCACAAACTGGGCATTTGTTTGGGCGTTTTTCATCTTTCTTTGTGTGAAAATTATTCTGTGAAAACATTTCCTCATTCGGTTTGTCTTGTTTGTAAAACGTCCTCTTCTTTGTTTCAGTTGGTGAGTCCTGCGGGTGTGTGTCTGCGCTGTTCGTAAAAGTAGGTGCAGTCTCCCTTGTAGATTCAGTGGATTCACCTGTAAATACAACATCACATGACCTGTAGAAAGAAATCAGATTCACATGCCCTGACAAATGCACCCAAACATGTGCATGAACACGAATTTGTTCCACAGCAGGAAAAAAGAAATTATTGATGTAAATCTACACCTATAAAAGGCAAAAAAACACATCTGTCTCTCTCCATCCGTCTCTCTCCATCCGTCACTCTCTCCATCGCTCTCTCCGTCACTTTCTCCCTTTGCGTTGCCCTCCAATGTTTTATTACATTGTTTTAATGAGGGTAATTCAGTGGAATGTCCTTCTTGTACGCTTTCTGAAGAGCTTTTCCACGCTTATGTTGATTGTGGAAAACAATCCCTTCTTTTTTTTTTTTTTCTTTTTTTTAAAATCACCGTTATTTCATCGTATGAACTTTTCTTTTTGCACACGTTTATTGTCCCCGGTCGCACCGCGGAGCGAAAGGGGGACTATGGTTTTCCCCTCCGTCCGTGTGTGTGTCCGTCCGTCCGTCCGTGCGGGCGTGCGTGCGTAAGCGAAGGAACGAATTCTAATTTGGTGTGTGGGTGCAACCCACGTCAAAATCCAAGATGGCCGCCGCCATGTATGTCTGACGCCATGTATTTCTGAACTTTGTGAGCAGAATATCTTGAAAAATAAGCGAAGTACCAACTTCTAATTTGGTGTGTGGGTGCATCTCGGCATAAGGAAGAACCCTATTGAAAATTGTCGCCACGTCAACATCCAAGATGGCCGCCACCATATATATGTCAACCTTGTGAGCGGAATATCTTGAAAAATAAACGAACTACTTATTTGTAATCTGGTGTGTGGGTGTATCTACGCATAAGGAATAACGCTATTGAAAATTGTGTCGCCACGTCAAAATCCAAGATGGCCACCTTGCGTCTTCCACTTTGTCAACTCAGATCACTTCACCGACGGGGGACCTCGGCGTAACGCTTTTATTATTTTTGGGATACCACTTTGTGGCAAAAAGCCTCTTTGTGGCTCTGAGACTGCTCATGTTAATTTCTTTATTTCCATTGGAAAATTGGAATCCGATAAGACAAGAAAAGCAAAGCTCCTTGCAAATGCTGATATTTTATGTGATGGAGGCATTGTTTTTAAGGCTCTTGTCATGGCAAGGCTACATATGGAATTTTCCTTTTGTCAAATGAAAGATGATTTGTAAACCATTGCGCAAAGATGGTGTGTAAAGGGTGGGTTTTGTAAGTTTGATAATGGCATGTTAAATGTTTTATTTTAGTGTGAAATGGGTTTTTGTTGTTGTTGGGCTGCACATGTTAGGAATTGTAGTGATTTTATGATCATTTGTATGATCTGTGTGTTTTTCTTACCTTTAAATTAAAAGTTTCAAGAGTCAAAGTGTCTCTCTCTCTGTCTCTCTCTGTGTCTCAATGTTTATTCCGAAAACAACACCATGCAAACACGACAAATAAAGGAAATGCACGATAATAATGTAATACAAACTACATCAACTCTTCGATGTCACGACGTCGACCAAAATACCTCGGCCCACATTATCACATCATTATAATACTTGTATCAACTTTGATTTAAATCCATTCAGCTGTTCTCAAGTAATCACATTTTTACCTGACATAACCTCTGACCTTTTGCTTTTGACTTCAGGACCCCAAAATATAATCAGTTCATCTTTACCTCATTATACATACATGCACCAAGTTTGACTCAGATCCCTTCAGCCATTCTCAAGTTATCACAGAAACAAAAACCTATCCCAAAATGAAAACCTGAAACACCAAAATGATGGCGGCAAAAAAAGAAAATCCACTGACTTTATGGGGCATTATGTGTGGATCAATGACCAAAAAAATTTCGCAATTTAATCCATTTTTTATTCAGGCTGCAACACAAAATGTGAAAAAAGTCAAGGTGTGTGCATACTTTCTGAAAGCACTGTGTATATATATTGTTACGTTTGTGGGGGGTAGGCAATACCTTAGTCCAGGTGGAATTGCATAGGTAGTATGCTCCGACTGTCATAAAGAAGAAGAAACCCTCATGTATCATATCGGGATCCGGTAAGACCGTATGTTGTGGAAGAGCGCATCTTCGTTCCAATCACGAGGGGTGGGGTTATGTTAATTAGTGAGGGATTAATGGTAAATCCCCTGGATGTAATGGCCTCTGTTCCTTATGACACACACAGCGCACACACCTAGCCAGGAAATCGTGCATTTACCACCCTAAATAAAAACCAACCGGAAGCAGGCCAATGAGCACTACTGCTGACAACACCGACCTGGTGAGCACACAGGCACAAAAGGTCCGTGGGGCCACGCCCCAAAGAGCAGTGATTGGTCCGGGATTGATTGGCACAAGGACGGCTAAGATAGGTCTATGGGATTGGTGGAGCAGGCACGGATGACGTCAGAGCCTTCAGTATAAAAGAACGCTCTGCCCAACATTTTCTCTCTCTTCTTCGTCCTCTTGATTCCTGGCCTCAATAACGAACGGTCGTGTCCGAACATTTTCCTCTTCTTCTTGGCTCGTGGTTTCTCTCTTGGCTCGCTCTCTTCTTCTTTGTCTCTCGAGTCCTGGCTTTGACAACAAACGGCCGTGTCCCGACATCGCTCTTCTTCATCTTCTCGTGGCTGGCTCTTTATCTTCTGGCTTTGGCGGTGAACAGTCACGATTTGATATCTCGCTCTGCTTCAGGAGTTCACGGCGAGTGGTCGGAGTTCATAGCGCTCTTGCGCTGGGAGACATGGGTGCTGGTGTGGAGCAGACAAGACGGCAAGTGGACAAGTGCGGCCTGCTCGCTTTGGGCTCGGCGGCCGGAAGAGCGAGCTGCACACCAAAGTCATTCCCCCGCGCAAGGATGCGGGGTCCAGGATGATTCCTGATGAGGTTCAAGAGAACTATTAGAGCTAAGTGCCACACAAACACTTTTTTTTTTTCAGTTATTTTTCCCATTGTTCGTATTTGAGTCCATATGGGGGCGCTCCAGTTCAGACTTTATTTTATCGTGCATCATTTGGATACATAAATATATTAATACATATACATATTACATATATATATATATATATAGATTGATATATAGATTGATATATATATATATTGTTACGGAACCGGAGTACGGCACTCCCCTTAAGGGGGGGGGGGGGGGGGGTTAATCCCCCCTTCTATTTTCACTGGCCGTCTCCGCTCCTGACGCTACACAGCTACCTCCGGAAAGGCAAGTGCACAGCCCCGTTCGTACCACGGACAGATGTTAATTGCCGAGCGGTTTTAGCAACCGCAGCATGAACTATTAACAAGGACTAGACCCGATTCTTGAATGTTGGCCAAATCGTGCCACAGGTATTCAATTGGGAAATCACTAAAGCGACACGGATGTGAAGAAGAAGCAGAACAAAGGTGGGAAATACAAATATGATTTATTTACAAATTACTATTTACACAATCAAAGAAACCAAGGGAGAAGGAAGAATAAGAAAATAATTGCAGAAAGAGGGACGGACGAGAAGGACACAGTGCAACGCCAGCTTACCTTTGGCAGTCTTACTTAGAAACCCAGGACAGAACAAACAAAGACAGACTCACACGAATGGGGAAATGAAGGCAGGCACGAATGGCTGGAAAGGGAGGAAGGTTCAGCTCGGACCAGAGGGATGGCTGGACGGACGAGGCGGGATCACAAGGCGGGGAGGATGCGGGTCCGGTCCGTGTAGACGGCAAGGCTCGAGGTGAGCGGCCGCCAATCCTCCGCAATCTGGGTCGCACGGTCTCGTTGCTTCGCCACAGCGGGTCGAAAACTGCACGTCAAAGCTCCACTTTCAGCTCCTCCTTCACTGACCGCTCCGTGCGCCCTCCTCACTCATCTTTCCTCTATCTCATCTCCGGTGGGGGCGTCCCGCCGCGGGTTTTATGCCACGCCTCACCAAGCCATACCCACCGAGCCTGTGGTTGGTCGTTCGGGGCTCCACCCTTGATGATGAGGTGGGGGCCACGCCTTTCTTCCCTGAACCGACCGCGTGCGTAATGGAGGATGAATGCAGTTGGCAATCGATGACAAAAGGGGACTGGGAGGGAATCTACCTTATTTGAATTCGGTGCAATGGAGTGTCAATTAATGGAAGACAAAGCCTTAAACTAATACACATAATAAGGAGATAACTACTGAACAGGGAGATCTATGATTTGCGACGTGATTGTATATGGCCTAACTCAGGGACGACCTTTGACCTTTACACACAACACGGAGGGTGATATTTACACAAGCTTCATTACAACGATAATAAAAAAACCACAACACAATTCTCAAATCCACAACACTGCACCCTCCTCGTCTTAGGCACGTCCCGGGCCTCTTACCTTTACTTTTAGTGTAGCACGTAGGTGTAGTTCCCTCTACATTTAACCTGACCCTGAGTGTGACAGTTTTAAAACACAAATAAATATGTCCCGCTGCTGCATTGCACCCTGCCTAACAGACTTACGCCCACAGCTAACCAAATTGCGGAATTGTCTTCAAACGACAACATGAACGATGGGGGAGCATTATTTACAGTTAACGCTGGTATTTACAAAACTAACCCCAGGACCTGTGATTGTTCTTTGGGGAGGGAGACAGCCTGCCCTGCATCGACGCACCATAAAGCACCAAAAATGCACCAAAACACCATAAAGCACCAAAAGCACCAACCAGTGCACAGTCATCTCAGTTCACAATAAAAATAAACAAACCCCATGTGCTGGTCTTCCTCTTCGGCTCCCTCTGCTGGCCATTGTTATTCTTCCAGTTGTTGTCATTCTCATGTTCTCCTTGCTGGCGGCCTATTTGGACAAGCACAGAACGTGTCCATTGTTTTTATTTATGGCCCACAGGGCCGACTAGGAGTGGTTCACCTGTATGGCATAGGTGCCATGCTACCAAGGTCCGCCAGCAAGATCTCGGGCCATCATGGCCGGTTCCAGCAGAGGGGCCATGCCCCAACCCGTGGGGTCCATGAATGGTGCTCAGCCACAGACATGTGGTCCATAAGTGGTGCATCGATGCAGGCAGCTGTGGTTGCGAGAGCTCGGGCACACAATGGCGGATTCCCGCACGCTCCCCTCGGTGTCCAGAAAGCACAGTCCTCGGGTGGGAGACAGGGGGATAGAAGACAGGTGAGTGAGGGGTAAGGTCACAAGGGTACACATCAAACAAGGCAATGCAAGACGAGGTGTGTACGGAGAGCGAAGTGAGAAAGCTCGCCCCTACCGTACGTCACCCCCCGTTACCTACTCTACCCTTGCCCTTACCCCATATGTACAAAAATCTACACATTTACAAATTCGTCACTACTGTCACGTCTTCCCCTTATCTCTCCTACACCAAATTCGTCCCCACAATCCCTCTAAGCAAAATTTGCCATCACCAATTCATCATCAATCCTCATAAGAAGGGAGAGATGGAACAACAAAGCACAATGTCACACCCACATCATGATGCGTCTCACATTCCAAACATTTGCACAAAAAAAACAATAACAACCATGGCATGGTGTGGAGTTCTGTCACCTCAGGTGAGTGGATGTAGATGGTGTGAGGAGATTCTTAATCCTAACTATCTTCTAAATGACATTAACTCACTTTACACTACCCGGGGTCTTTCCCTGCCAATCCATTGGCCAACTTACTCGATGCGGTTTTAAGAACCAAATTCCCATTGACCAAACTGTGGTGCTTCATCAATTTGGGGTCTGACTCCCCCGATTCAACTCCCTGTGCCTTTGCACAATTTCAGGACTGGGTCGTGTGGCTCTCCCAGCAGGTCTACCCACCTGCACACCTCCACCACTGTAGTTGCCTCCGAGCTTACCTGCTCCTTACCCTAACCTATCTACCTGGGGAAGGCCCTCTGGCGCTCTCCCCACTCGGTGCCCTCTGGCACTGGGCTACCCGGGTCCGTCCTCCGGATCCACGGGCCCCATCCACCACTCTAACGGCTCCCAGAGCCCACCTGCGGGCTCACCTGGCCGACATCCTCACAGTGGTGGAGTGCCCATTCAACTACACATACTAACAGGCCACACGCCCAGCCATTTCCACGTCACTAATGCACCCATCCAAACACCATTCTTCCACCATGCACAACAGATGCCAATATCCAACCACAATTTACCTACTCCCTCTACCTAACTCTTAAACTACCCTCCCCGGGTATTCGTGATAGGGGTCCACTTTTCCCCCATTCACACCTTCGCACCATCCACTCCACTCCACAGTTTTCACCAAACTCACTCCATACCATCCATTCCATACTCCATATATTCCAGACCATTTATTCCATACAACCATGCTCACCTGTATTGGCACACCTGTGCCATCACTCGTACACCTGGTGCTTCCTGCACCCTCCTTCCTCCAGGGACCATTTGGTCAACACAACACACAATCACCACTACTCAGTCATACACTGCTCCATACACCTGTTCGATCCTCAAACACTCGGCATCATCTGATCTAACTACTCCCCTCTGAAACTCGCGCTTCCCAGTCGCCCCTTACATTATTGCGCTCGCTCGTCATTATCATCCAACTACCCTCTCTATGTCCCCACTACCTGTCCAATGTCGCTACTTAACCTTACCGTTACCTATGGTCATCTTCTCTAGATCCCTATCATTTTATCCCAACCCTCCCGGGCTAGTTTTCACTGCCAAACCCCATAAAACTATAGCTCCTTTGCCCCCGCTGTGTGAGGGATGGTCGATTTGCCATCCCTCCACATCGGGCATCTTCCACTATAAATTTTGCTCATCCAATTCCTGCAAATCAAAAATTTTCCAATCACAAATTCCCTATCCCTCAATTTTGGGTCCAAAACACTATCATCATCACCGTCCATTAAACTTAAGCCTCTCGGTACGTCGTTACCTCATTAAAACTCGGCTTCGCAAAGCCGAGCAATGAATTCGGGTGGTTTGGTCGCCTGCAAGTTGAATCCGTCCGGCATTCGGTTCAAGGGAGGTGGTTTGGTCGGGCCGAGATTCCACACACCATCTCGGCGCGGATCCTTGCGGCCTCCGGCCCGATGGCTCAATCTCGCCCAGTCGGAACCCCGTCCCCACAAGGGGGCACCGTTCCGCTTCCTCTTACCCGCCCTTGAACCGGACCGGTCGCCTTGCCGGACAAGGCCCGGACTCGACCGTGCTGGGCGGAGCCAAGCCCGAATCGGCAACGACGCTTCCAAGAGAAGCGACGCGGCACCGATCCGCGCCGGGCCTCGCATCAAACAAAGCGCACCGCGCCCCGAGTGCTCGCCTCGGCTATCCGTTGCCCTAACTGCTAACCCGGTTAACGTCGATGCTTCACTTGCATGCTCACACCACTCGTTCCGTTTGTTTCTCATACATCCCGCACACTCCCTTAACACACCACGTGCACCGTCTTGCGCACTCTCCCTCGGTATGTACTCCGTACCACTCACCATGGGCGTGCACTCTTGCATCCACCCACTCACGCGTTCCGATGGGCTCTCCCACACCGGCGCCACAACCAACTCAGGTGTGCTTTCTCGCACACCCTCGCCGTTCATCCCAAATGTGCATCCTCGCACCCGCTCCTCCACCAACTCACTCTCCGGGTCACTCTCACCCTCGCACGTACACTCCGGCGTGCATACCCGCTCACACTCGGTTTTACTGCCACGCTATAGCACACCCACTCGCCGACGCACACTTTTTCCTCACAAGCGCGTCATTTCCACTCACACCACTCCCCATGGACCTTCCACAAACGCCCGGGTGCTTTCTCGATCCCAAGCACGCGAAAATTCTTTCTGCGCCAAACATTTTTCTACAAAATCTACCCGCACAACATACAGCACGACTCACCTGGGGGATCCTTTTCTCCACGCGCACCTGCAAATCTTTATAAGGATTAGCAAGTACGGCACCACGATGCGAATTCAGACTTTGTACAATATCCACCTCTCCCTGCCGCGAATGTTTTTCTAAACCCCCGGTCTCTCCAATTTCAACTTTTGCTTTTTCTTTATTCACCTCGACGACCGTTGGCTTTAATAAAATTCCATCTACCTCAGCGGTCGCCGGCTTTTCCACACCCCGGGTCGCGATCTCTATACCCGTCATTTTACCCGTGCTTTGCTCCGCTTCGCTCAACCAGCGCTTCTCGACCTGCTTTACCTCGCTGTGCACCAATGTGCCTCTCCCGCCTCCCATGCTGTCTGCGATCTCCCCCATTTTTTTAATGCTGTCGTTTATTTGCTCCCGATATCCCTCCGGGTTGTCGCTTGCTTCCTTCCTCCATTTTTCCATGTCGATTCCCTGGGTAGCCATCATTGCATCCAATCCCCTACTGTCACCCTTCATAGATGCAATGAAATGCGTCATAAATAGGCAATAGTCCATTGGCGGCGCTGCTACGGTCACGGCGAAATTTGGTGCCGCTGTAACCACGTGCGCGAGGGCGCCATCTTGCGCACCTGATACCCCCGCAACCACTTCACCATTGCTCTCCTCCTCCATTTCCTCCCTGTGGTCCTGGGTTACCCCTAACCCCTCTTCTAATTCCCCCACCGGCATCCCGTCACCTTGACCATCCATGGCACGATTTTTAAATTTAGGATGTTAAAAATAAAATCTCGGGCCACTCGAAATTTTGAGCGCGCTATTCACGCTTCAGGTCCGAATCCCACTCCTGGCAACAATTGTTATGGAACCGGAGTACGGCACTCCCCTTAGGGGGGGGGGGGTTAATCCCCCCTTCTATTTTCACTGGCCGTCTCCGCTCCTGACACTACACAGCTACCTCCGGAAAGGCAGGTGCGCAGCCCCGTTCGTACCGCGGACAGATGTTAATTGCCGAGCGGTTTTAGCAACCGCGGCACGAACTATTAACAAGGACTAGACCCGATTCTTGAACGTTGGCCAAATCGTGCCACAGGTATTCAATTGGGAAATAACTAAAGTGACACGGATGTGAAGAAGAAGCAGAACAAAGGTGAGAAATACAAATATGATTTATTTACTAATTACTATTTACACAATCAAAGAAACCAAGGGAGAAGAAAGAATAAGAAAATAATTGCAGAAAGAGGGACGGACCAGAAGGACACAGTGCAACGATAGCTTACCTATGGCAGTCTTACTTAGAAACCCAGGACAGAACAAACAAAGACAGACTCACACGAATGGGGAAATGAAGGCAGGCACGAATGGCTGGAAAGGGAGGAAGGTTCAGCTCAGACCAGAGGGATGGCTGGACGGACGAGGCGGGATCACAAGGCGGGGAGGATGCGGGTCCGGTCCGTGTAGACGGCAAGGCTCGATGTGAGCGGCCGCCGATCCCTCGCAATCTGGGTCGCACGGTCACGTTGCTTCGCCACAGCGGGTCAAAAACTGCACGTCAAAGCTCCACTTTCAGCTCCTCCTTCACTGACCGCTCCATGTGCCCTCTTCACTCATCTCTTTTTGAACTGCGGTCCACTCAACTCTCAGCTCCTCCTCAACTGAACTGCTCAGTGCGTCCTCCTCACTCATCTTTCCTCTATCTCATCTCCGGTGGGGGCATCCGCCGTGGGTTTTATGCCACGCCTCACCAAGCCATACCCACCGAGCCTGTGGTTGGTCGTTCGGGGCTCCACTCTTTTTGATGAGGTGGGGGCCACGCCTTTCTTCCCTGAACCGACCGCGTGCGTAATGGAGGACGAATGCAGTTGGCAATCGATGACAAAAGGGGACTGGGAGGGAATCTACCTTATTTGAATTCGGTGCAATGGAGTGTCAATTAATGGAAGACAAAGCCTTCAACTAATCTATCTATAATTCCACTAATCTCTGTATGTCTGTGTGTATGTCTGTGTGTATGTCTGTGTGTTTGTCGTTTGTCTGTGACCGCTGTTTCTCGACAACCACGGGTCCGATATACTTTAAACTTGCCAGGTATATTGCTGGGGACCCGAGGATGTGCCTTTTCAAGGTTTCATATTGTTACAGACGTGGCTTAGATGTTAGTTTACCGAGCGGTTTTGGTATGACCACGTCTGCACAAGTTACCGATTATACTCGACGTTGACGAAGCCGCGGCACGCTGGCTCAATAAGAAAAAGAAGACACCCGGCTGGGTTATAAAATGACGACACCAGGGATACGGTTCTCAAGACCTCCGGAGGAGATTATATTCGTTACGGAAAAGGTTAGATTACAGGGGCTAGAGGTACAACATAGAAAGACAAGCACTTAGACACAATCTTATATTATTCCCCAACAGACGACAGGCAAACGGGACAACGGCTGACTCACACGGGGGTTGATGGAAAGGACAGGCGGGTAGCGATGGCTCCAGGTGCACCTGTGCTCAAAGGTTAGAATCGACCCGGTCCGGTCCAGAGATGCGGGAGGTTTCACAGCGCTCGGAGGGGACGTTCTTTCACAGGCGGGCCTTTCTCTCTCAGCGCTCGCAGGTCCTTCTTTTTCCAGCTCGGGGCGCATCTCACGTCACGTCCGCTCGGGGCTGCGTATATCCGGCGGGGAGTGACACGCCCTCGGCTCGTTAGCTCCGCCTCGTGGAATCGGCACGTTGCTTCTCATTGGGTGCGTGCGGGGGGTTTACCAGGCTCCGCCCTTGACGAGGAGCTGACAGCCAGCCCCTCCGTGGTAACCCCGTGGAGCGCGTGGTCAATGGCGCTAATCGAGCCGGTGTGAGGACGCATCCTCCCCCGCTCCGCCGCCATCTCCTCTGTTGTTGTTGTAATTGTTGGGGAAGAAGATGGAAGGAGGTATGGGAAAGGTCCTAAACTCACTACTGGTGCCATATAATCACATTCTGGTGCAACGAAGAGTCATAATTAATGGAAACGAGGCCTTAACTGACATAGACTAAGAATAACTAGGAAGATGTCCGAAAGTTGTCTACGTGTGGTGCGGTGGACCTGGGCACGACATTTAATGGGGGAATAAGGGGAAGGTCGGCTCTACTGATTGTTATTTACATGCAATGGGACTAGGGAATGGGGGATTGGGGAAAGTTGGGGAGTATTGGAGAAAATAGGGGAATATTTACAAGCGGATATGGAGGCCAAATTCCATATTCGCAACATTGCACCCTTCTCTACCCTCGGGGCGTCCCGACCCGATAAATTTTTACCTACTTTAGTGTGGCACGCAATGTAGTTCCCTCTACTATTAACTCTACCCTGAGTGCGACAGTTTTACAGATATTCACGAATGAGTAAATATGTCCCCCTGCGACGTTGCACCCTTCTCCTCACAGAAACACACCCACAGGATAACCGAATCCGGAAAGAATTCGCAAACTAAACATACAGCCGGTAGGGAGCATTATTTACAAGATTACGCTGATATCTACACTACGATCCAGGACCTGTCTTTGGAGGAACACATGCAGATGTTATGCATAGAGAGAGCGCGCTTGCCAGCATCGATACACCAACCCACGAGTGCTCTGTGGCCGACGGCCTTTAATAACGTGCAGAGCACCCTTCCCGAGCATCAAAAGCACCACCCCACCACCAATCGGTGCAGTCACCATTGTTCATTGGAATAAAAATAAATTCGACAACCCCTAACCCTGCAGGTGTCTCTTGCTCTTCGTGTGGCCTTCAGTGGTGTTAATTAACAGTGGTTCACCTTTATGGCATAGGTGCCACGTTGACCCATAGGTCCATCCCCGGGTGGTGCTTGGCCGCAAACGAACTGCGGTCCATTGTGGGTGGCCACAAACATTGCGGTCCATATGGTGTATCGATCCCGGCAGCAAACAGCGAAAGTGCAGGCCCACAACTGCGCAGCCAGCACCTCTCTCTCCTCTCTCTCTACCCCAAAGCCAGATCCTCGGAGGTGGGAGACAACAGAAGAAACAAGTGAGTAAGGTGGTAAGGGCGCAAAAGTGCACGCAATGTAAGGTGATGCACACTGGGGGCACATGGGAACCAGGTGAGACAGGTACGTTCCTATCGTACGCCCCCCCCCCCCCACCAGGTAACCTACATGGCCCCCCCCTTACCCCTTACTGTATCCACAAAACACAACACTACCCATAAACATCTACTTTACAAATCAACAAACATCCCTACTGTCTTCCCCGTTCCTCCCATAAACCAAATTCGTCTTCTCTCCCTCCTAACCAATCAAATTTGCCATTTTCAACTCTCATCAAAATTTGCCATCTCCAACTCAACATCATAATTTGCCATCACCAATTCATCATCAGTCCCTCCTAGGGAGGGAGAGATGGAATCACTCCAATGTCTCATCCACGTCGTGATGCGTCTCACAAATCCTCACAGCAATCCTTACTTCTGCACAAAACAAAGGAAACACAGGTGTGGAGTCATCATCATCACCTCAGGTAAGTGGCTGCGTATGGTGCGACAGGTTCATCAATCCTAACTATTTCCTAAATGACTAACAACTTTACACTACCCGGGGTCTTTCTCCGGCCAAACCATTGGCCCTCTTACACTATGGGTTCTAAAAAACCAATTCCCATTGGCCAAACTGTGGTGCTCTTCAATTTGGGGTCTCACTCCCCCGATTCATCTCCCGGTGCCCTCGCACAATTTCTGGGCTGCGGCGTGTACCTCTCCCAGTGGGTCTACCCACCTGCACACCTCCACCACTGCAGTTGCCTCCGAGCTTACCTGCTCCTTACCCTAACCTAACTACCAGGGGAAGGCCCTCTGGCACTCTCCCCACTCGGTGCCCTCTCTGGCACTGGGCTACCCGGGTCCATCCTCCGGATCCTCGGGCCCCATCCACAACTCTACCGGCTCCCAGAGCCCACCTGCGGCCTCACCTGGCCGACATCCTCACAGTGGTGGAGTGCCCAACCAACTACACACACTAACAGGCTACACGCCCAGCCATTTCCACAACACTAATGCACCCATTCACAACACCATTCTGCAACCGCACCACAGATGCCAATATCCAACCACAATTTACCTGTACCCTCCACCTAACACTTACACTACCCGCCCCGGGTATCCGTGATGGGGGTCCACTCTTCCCCCATTCACACCTTCACACCATGCACACCACTCCGTACCACTTACTCCAACTCTCTCCACACACCTGTATTTGCACACCTGTGCTCTCACACCTGGTGCCACCTGCACCCTTCTCTCCCCAAGCGCATTCGCGCTGATCCACAACACTCATTACTCACACACTGCTCCACACACCTGTCCAGTTGCACACCTGTGCAATCACACTTGTTCAATTCTCACCTGTTCAATCTTCACACACACGGCATCATCTCAGCTAACTACTCCCCTCTGAAACTTGCGCTTCCCAGTCGTCCCTTTAAACTATTGCGCTCCCTCGTCATTATCATCCATACTAATCTACCTGCGTTCCCACTACAGGTATCAGTCACTAACTAAACTTAACGTCACCTAATGTCATCTTCGCTAGATCCCTACAATATAACCTAACCCACCCGGGCTAGTTTTCACTGCCATACACCCCATAAACTATTGCTCCTTTGCCCCAGCATGGGAAAGATGGTGGATTTGCCATCCCACCACATCGGGGGTCTCTCACTACCAATTTTGCACATCAAATTTCAACAAATCAAAAATTTGCCAATCACTGCCCATCATCTGCCAATCACTACTGCCAATCCCTTGCCAATCATCAAATTTTGTTTTTCTCTAATTTTGGGTCCAAAACACTAACCTCATCACCCAGTCGACTCACTAATACCTCTCTGTGCGCCAATCCCTGTCCAAAGCCCGGCTTCGTAAAGCCAAGCAATGGATGCTGGTTGTTTTGTGCCAGCGGCTGGATGCGTCCGGCACTCGGTGCAGGGAAGGAGGTTTACCCGGGCCGAGATCCCACGCACCATCTCGGCACGGAGCCATCCCATGGCTCGATCTCGGCCTGCCGGAATGCCTCACCAAAAAGTGGTCGCCATGACGACCCTTCCTATCCTGCCGCCCGCTCCGCCTGGTGGAGCACGGACGCGGCCGTTCAAAGCGAGGCCCAGCACGCACCGAGGGCCCGATTCGGCTATAAGTCGTTCTAAACTCTACCCCGTCTAACGTCGATGCTTCACCTGCATGCTTACATCCCGCAGCCCGTTCCTTGCTCACACATCCAGCCGTTTCCATGCCCCTCGTACCTTTCCTTACACACCTCGGTACACCCATTCCACTCACAGCCTTGGTCACACACCTGACCACCGAACACTTTGGCACACATTCGTTGCTTGCACACCTCACCAATACACCTCTTCGAGCCCCCTCCTCGGTCACCTCCTCTGTGACAATCACAGGTGTGCCCTCATTCGCACACCCAACCACGTGCCTCACCACCAACTCCAGCGTGCATTCCCACTCACGCTCTACCATTCCAGGTGTGCATCCTTCCATCCCAGGTGTACATCCTCGCTCACCTGTCACAACTAACTCACGCTCCATGTCACTCTCACTACTTTCACCTCCATTCCTGACAGCGCACTCACCCTTCCTCTTGACAGCGCACTCTTTCCTCATGTACCTGTCCATCACACACCTTTCTCGCGCACACTCTCCCGTTACACCCTCTGTAACACTCACCACACCGCGCTTCCATGTGCTCCCTCGCACACACGCTACGACCGACTCATTCTCGCCAACACCCTCACTCCTTGGCACACACTTTTTCCTCACACACCCCAGAGTCGGACTTTCTCGCACACCTCCTCTTTCGCACACCAGACCTGTCACACACTTCACCCACGGCCTCTCACGAACACCCGGGTCTATCTCGACCCCCAAGCTCCTTAAATCCCCTGGCGCATCATACGCACGACCATATTGGTCACCACTTACACCGGGTCCTCTTCCTCTTCGCTTCTCCTCCATCACCTGCGAATCCCTCATCCGGTTAATGAGCACATCATTACGATCCGAACACAGACTTTGGACCAATTCTTTTATCTCCTCTTTTATCTCTTTCTTATCCCCTCTCCGTCGCTTCTTAATTTCGCTCATCCCTTCTTCCACTTCTTCTAATTTGTGCTTCACCTCTTTTATTCCCCGGTACGTCTCCTCAAGCTCGTCCTCCAAGGCAACCTTGACCGTTTCCAGGTGCGTCCTCACCTGCCGGTCCTTCGTCTCCATTACCACTACCACCTCGTCCAACCTCGCTGTCAGTCCCTCACGTACCATCTGACATTCCCTCTTCGTCGCTACCAAGTCGTCTTTTAGTTCTTTCTGTGTCGCTTTTAACCCTCCTAATACCGCAGTGTTCCTTTGAACCTGCTCCGTTAGTTCTTTTTGTCCCTCCGTCAGCTGTTCCACCTCCTGCGTCAGGACCTCTATGCCCCCCTGTAACTTTACAGTCCCCTTTCTCACCTCCTTCTCCATGTGCTCCTTACAGTGCCTCACCTCCTCGCGCACTCCTCCGACCTCCTCACTCACACCTCTTCTGATCTCTTCTCCCATCACTTGCATCTCCTGCCCAGATGCCACCCTCATCTGCTCCATTTCCTCCCTGTGAGCATCCAGTTTGGTTTCTACCCCCATTCTGACCCCCTCTATCTGCTGCCCCATTTGTTTAACTTCCCTTTCCGCTTGGTCCCTCATGTCCCTCAATTTGCCTTCCATACTGTTTTCTAACCCCTCTAACCCATTTTTCACTCCCTCTATCTGATTCTCCTGGGCAGCCATTCTATTTTCTACCCCCATTAACCCATTTTTCACTTCTTTTATCCCGTTGTCTAACCCCTCAAAATTATTGTCTAACTTCCCAAATTTCTTGTCTAACTCCTCAAAATTATTGTCTAACCCCTCACTGGTACCCCTCGCTTCGTCCCTCATTACCCCCATTTGGCCCTCTAATCGCCCACTATCAACCCTCATTTGCTCACTCTGAGCATCCATCCGGTTCCCCATTACCCCCAATTGGTTACTCTGCAGTTTGAGGGACGCCTGCATTTGCGCCATAAATTGCTCCATGAGGACCTGCATCTGGGCCATCCCTCCCACTTGTGCAGCGGGTGCGGCCGCCGTAGCTATGTGCGAGGCGCCATTTCGCGCGTCTGCTACCCCCGCTGTTTCGCTCTCCTCATGTCCCTCATGTCCCTCAATTTGGTCCTGGACCGACCCTGCTTCACTCTCCCCTACCGGACCCCAGCCGTCTTGATCCGCCATGGCGCGACTTTCAAAATTCGAGTTTCGTAACACAAATTCGAAATTTCGCCGTTATAATTTCGTCGAGCGCAGTAACCGCGGGACCGCGCTCCGGATCGATTTGGTCGAGCGCCGTACGCGCTCCGGCTCGATTTTCCCTCCCAAAATTTGGGCCTAACTAATTTAGTCCCGGGTCCGAATCTCACTCCTCGACACCAATTGTTACTCTAATAGTACAATTGGTGTTCCAAAATTTGGGCTAAATAAATTTAGTCCCAGGTTCGAATCCAACTCCTGACAACCAATTGTTACAGACGTGGCTTAGATGTTAGTTTACCGAGCGGTTTTGGTATGACCACGTCTGCACAAGTTACCGATTATACTCGACGTTGACGAAGCCGCGGCACGCTGGCTCAATAAGAAAAAGAAGACACCCGGCTGGGTTATAAAATGACGACACCAGGGATACGGTTCTCAAGACCTCCGGAGGAGATTATATTCGTTACGGAAAAGGTTAGATTACAGGGGCTAGAGGTACAACATAGAAAGACAAGCACTTAGACACAATCTTATATTATTCCCCAACAGACGACAGGCAAACGGGACAACGGCTGACTCACACGGGGGTTGATGGAAAGGACAGGCGGGTAGCGATGGCTCCAGGTGCACCTGTGCTCAAAGGTTAGAATCGACCCGGTCCGGTCCAGAGATGCGGGAGGTTTCACAGCGCTCGGAGGGGACGTTCTTTCACAGGCGGGCCTTTCTCTCTCAGCGCTCGCAGGTCCTTCTTTTTCCAGCTCGGGGCGCATCTCACGTCACGTCCGCTCGGGGCTGCGTATATCCGGCGGGGAGTGACACGCCCTCGGCTCGTTAGCTCCGCCTCGTGGAATCGGCACGTTGCTTCTCATTGGGTGCGTGCGGGGGGTTTACCAGGCTCCGCCCTTGACGAGGAGCTGACAGCCAGCCCCTCCGTGGTAACCCCGTGGAGCGCGTGGTCAATGGCGCTAATCGAGCCGGTGTGAGGACGCATCCTCCCCCGCTCCGCCGCCATCTCCTCTGTTGTTGTTGTAATTGTTGGGGAAGAAGATGGAAGGAGGTATGGGAAAGGTCCTAAACTCACTACTGGTGCCATATAATCACATTCTGGTGCAACGAAGAGTCATAATTAATGGAAACGAGGCCTTAACTGACATAGACTAAGAATAACTAGGAAGATGTCCGAAAGTTGTCTACGTGTGGTGCGGTGGACCTGGGCACGACATTTAATGGGGGAATAAGGGGAAGGTCGGCTCTACTGATTGTTATTTACATGCAATGGGACTAGGGAATGGGGGATTGGGGAAAGTTGGGGAGTATTGGAGAAAATAGGGGAATATTTACAAGCGGATATGGAGGCCAAATTCCATATTCGCAACAATATTAATCAGACAAGTAGTTACCGAGCTATGGCGATTTCTTTACCAAACTCCGCAAGCCGTTCGCTTTGGACCAAACCATTTCATGTAAATAGAGGGGGGGGATTGTCACCGTACTCGCAAGCCGTTAGGTTTGGCTTTGCGAATGGACCAAACCATTTCATGTAAATAGAGGGGGGGGGATTGTCACCGTACTCGCAAGCCGTTCGCTTTGGACCATTCGCATGGACCAAACCATTTGCGAATGGACCAAACCATTTCATGTAAATAGAGGGGGGGGGGGGATATAATTTTAGATATATATATAGTACGGGCACGCCCTAGTACACATAATAAGGAGATAACTACTGAACAGGGAGATCGATGATTTGCTACGTGATTGTATATAGCCTAACTAAGGGACGACCTTTGACCTTTACACACAACACGGAGGGTGATATTTACACAAGCTTCATTACAACGATAATAAAAAAACCACAACACAATTCTCAAATCCACAACAATATATATATATATATATATATATATATATATATATATATATATATATATATATATATATATATATATATATATATATGTTGCGGATTTGGGGTACGGCACTCCCGTTACCAAGGGGGGGAGGGGGGAGGGTTAATCCCCTTGTCCTTTAAGCTGGCCGTTCCCCCAACCCTAGAAGTTATAACGCTCCTTCCGGTCGGGAGTAGCCAGGGTGATTGATCAATGAAGTCCCAAATACCTGAGTGCTACCCCTGGCCGTGAAGCAGGGAGATAACTCCTGCTCGGACCGTGGACAAGATGTAATTTGCCGAGCGGTTAGCAATCCGAAGCCCGTGCCATTAGCGGTTGACTAACCCGATCCTGAGTGATTGCCGAAATCGTGCCACATATATTCAATTGTGAAAATACTAAGACGATCGGACAGAAGAAACCAAAGTAAGGAAGAACACAGGAATTTATTACCACAATAATTAAAGAGGAAACGGAAGGGTAAATGTACAAGGGAAGAAGAAGAAGCAGACACAGTGCAGTCTTAAACCGTCTTAACTATCACGCCCCAGGACAACACAAACAGACTTACACGGCAGGAGTAATGGTGGCAGGGAGGGAAGGTCCAAGCAGAAGGACGGCGTGGGCTCCAGCTCCGATTGACGCTCCACCCCAGTCCACGCTCCGGTTCCGATCCACGCTCCAGCTCCGCGGCGAAACCCGGCAGGTAGCGCTGCTCGTATATTGTTGCACGCGAGCGGACCTTACTTAGCGGGGTTCATATATCGGGGAAGGTATTCGGCTTTCTCTCTCTCAACATTCATAACGTGCTGCAGTTCAACAGAAGTCCCCGGCGCAGTCCGATACAGTTGGTCGCTCCCTGCGCAGTTCGTAATCATCAGCATCCCCCAGCGCAGTTCGAGGTAATCGAGCTCTCTTTTGGCGCAGTTCGTATCAAGCAATGGTTCCCTGCGCAGTCCTCTTCGTAACGTGACAATCAACCCTCCCCTGTGCAGTCCGTAATAGGGCTTCGCGCTCGCGCTTATATCTCACGCGTTGAAATCAAGCCGCCTTCATAGGGCTACGCCCACTAGCGAGCTTACCTCAGCCCTGGTTGGTCGGCGAGGGCACGCTGGCTCCACCTTTGATGACGAGTCGACGGGGGGGCCACGCCTCCTCCCCGCGCTCTGCCCTTCTTCGCCAGCCTGACCACGTACGCAATGGCATTTGATGCAACGAACGCTGCTAGCAAGCAAGCGCTAAGGCGCGTAATAGCAAGAGAGAGACAACCCCCGCCTGTAGGGGCGCATGATGGAGTAGCCTGGAGAGAGAGAGACAAAATGCACGGGATTGAAGGACCTATCTTATTTAGTTAATGCAACGCAGAGTCAAACGATTGGAAACAGAGCCTTACCTGAAACACATACTAATGAAATAACTGAAAGAGTTCCTATGGTGCCCTGTGTGTTGTATATGGACTAATTAGGGTGCTACCTTTAACCTTTAGAAAATGGGAATATTTACAGGGAATTATTTACAAGGATTATTATTTACAAGTGCCGGTTCGAGAAACCGTAACAATATATGTATATATAATTATGTATGTATATATATATATATATATATATATATATATATATATATATATATATATATATATATATATATATATATATATCTATATATATATATATCTATATATATACACAAAGAATTAAGTTAAGCACCCCCCCCGTTTTTTTACAACCTCGCACATTACAAGTTTGTTGTCGTCAAAACAGTGTAATATACCCATGATATTGCTATATTTTCTGGAGAAGTGATATTATGGTCACATAAAAACATAACAATCATGCCGTTTTCAATATTTTATTCTGCATAATTTAAGGTGAAAATTTTTGGGAATTTTAGGCATATTTTCACCTCAATTTAAGTATGGAGCTATAGGTCCATCACGGACAGTGTGGATGACGTTTATGTTTTCTAACGTACAGTCATTGTTCTGAGAAGACCTCTCGCGATCTTTGCGTCAATAACGTCAATAACGTCAATAACGTCAATAACGTGTAATGTCAATAACGTGTAAGTGACGTCAATAACGTCAATAACGTCAATAACTAATGTCATACCAATCATTATTTGATCTCACATACCTTAGAATATATGCCAATGTATACATATACACAAAGAATATATATTAGGGGGTGCTTACCTTAATTCGTTGTGTAGGGGTGCTTAACTTAATTCTTTGTGTATATATCTATATATATATCTATATCTATATCTATATATAAATATATATATATATATATATATATATATATATATATATATATATATATATATATATATATATATATATATATATATATATATATATATATATATATATATATATATCTCTATATCTATATATCTATATATATATATATATATATATTGTAACGAATGTGGAAACGTTACAATGTGAACGTTACAAAAGTACGGTAACACCCTGTTAATGTAAATAATGGTCGCAGTCGGCGTCCTAGTTAATTGCATGAAACTTGCACGCAGGTCACGATATATCTTTTAAATAGTGTATTTCCTTATTCCATGTAGGCTAAATATGTGTTTTCCCACTAGATTGACTTTGCATTGTATCAAACAAAATAAGCGTAGGCCCTTCGAATTTCCCCAAAACCTCCCTTCCAATTGCCTTCCGCATTTTGGCCGGTTTTCTTCAAACCACCATTGGCCACGAGGTAGGGTTGGGGAAGAAAGGCGTGTCTCCACCTCGTCATAAGAGGGAAGGAGTGAACCAGCCCTAACAGCCAATCAACACCGCGGTGAGTGACCCGGTAGGCGTGCCCTCGGAGTCGGCGGCTTGATTTCGCTCGAGGTGATAAAAGCGACTGTAAGGGACTGCTTTATGAGATGACTTGGAGAGGTCTTGGGAGATGAGCAAAGAGACTGCACCAAGAGGCGGTGAGATGTGAAACGCTCCAAGCCAAAGAGGAGAGGTACTCGGCAAGGAAACCAGCTTTGGAGAGACGCGCTGAAAGGAGGGAGACGGCTCCACCCCAAGAAAAGGAGCAGGTGTGCCGAACCAGCGCGTGACGTCTACCGCGGCGGATACACGACGGAGGGTTTCCCGCCAAAACCGCGAGGAATTGCGAACTGCGGCCTCCCGACCTTGCCTCCCTCTCAAGCAATCCATCTCAAGCCTTACCTGCCCGCATTATCCCCTGTGTAAGTGTGAACGTCCTGTCCTGCTCGTTGTCTTGGGGCTAAGTAAAAATGAATAGTGTAAGTTAACGATTCGCTGTGTTACTGCTTCTTCCATCCATTGCTTGTGTGTGTATAATAAAATCTGTTCTTCCTCCGTATTCTTCTTCTTCTTTTTCATTCTCTTTCGGTCGCTTTAGAGATTTCCCGATTGAATATCTGTGGGGCGATCTGGTCAACGTCGGGTGGAATCGGGTTCTAATCGGGGAGTAACTGTTCGGACGCGGTTAAATACACCACCGCTCGGTCAATATAACATCTAAAAGCCGCGTCTGTAACAATTGGTAGTCAGGAGTGGGGATTTGGAACCCTGGACCAAATTTTGGACACCAAATTGTACAAATTGTCGGTAACAATTGGTGTCGAGGAGTTGGATTCGGACCTGGGACTAAATTTATTAGGCCCAAATTTTGGAACACCAATTGTACCATTAGGGTAACAATTGGTGTTGGGAAGTGGAATTCGATCCGGAGCGCGTTTCACGCGCTCGAAATTATAACGGCGAAATTTGATTTTGTTTTATAAAGCAAAACCCGAATTTTGAGATCGCGCCATGGACAATCAAGGCGATCGGATGTCGGTGGGAGAGATAGACAGGGTGGAATCGACCCAGGACCTCGGGGAAATGTATGTGGAGGATAGGGAGGAGGAGAAAAATAGCAATGTGGTTGCGGAAGTATCAGACGCGCAAAGTGGCGTCCTCACGCACGTGGGTGAAGCGGCACCAAATTTTGCCGCGACCGTGGCAGCGCCTCTGGTGGATTCGAACCTTTTTATGTTGCAAATGAGGGCCCTTATGGAACGAATGGGAGACCAAATTGTGGGAATGAGGGCTGATAGTGAGCGGTTGGGAAACCAAATGGGGGTAATGGGGAACCGGATGGATGCTCAGGGTGAGCGATTGGAGGGCCAAATGGGGGTAATGAGGGACGAAGCGAGGGGTACCGGTGAGGCGTTAGACAACGGGATAAAAGAGGTAAAGAATGGGTTAACGGGGGTGGAAAACAGAATGGCTGCCCAGGAGAATCAGTTAGAGGGGGTGAAAAATGGGTTAATGGGGTTAGAAAATAGGATGGAGGACAAATTGCGGGAAATAGGGGAACAATCTGCCAGGGAAATCAAACAAATGGGAGAGCAAATAGAGGAGGTGAAAATCGGGGTAGAAACCAAACTGGATGCTCAGAGGGATGAATTGGGACAGATGAGGGTGGCATCTACAAAAGAGATGGAGGAAATACGACGAGGGGTAAGTGAGGAGGTTTCGGGGCTGCGCGAGGAGGTAAAGCGAGGTGAGAAGCGTATGGAGAAAGAGGTGAGAAATAATACGGCTAAGTTACAAGGGGGAATAGAAGATCTGACGGAGGAGGTGGAACAGCTGACAGAGGGACAAACTAAGTTAGTGGAGCAGGTTCAAAGGAACACTGCAGTACTCGGAGGGTTAAAGGCGACACAAAAAGAAATTAAAAACGAATTAATAGCGACACAGAGGCAATGTCAGATGGTACGGGAGGAACTGACAATGAGGGTGGACGAGGTGACAGAGATAATGGAGACAAAGGACCGAGAGGTGAGGACGCACATCGAAACGGTTAAGGTAGCCTTAGAGGACGAACTTGAGGAGACGCACCGAGAAATAAAAGAGGTTAAACAAAAATTAGAGGAAGTGGAAGAAGAGGTGAGTGAAATTAAGAAGAGACGGACAGAAACTAAGAGAGAAATAAAGGAAGAGATAGCGGAATATGTGCAAGGTCGGTGCTCAACTCATAATGTGATGCTCACTAACCAAATAAAGAGTTTGCAGGTGGCAAAGGAGGTGCGGAGACGAAGTACGGAGGTGAGTGGCAATGTATATGATGTGAGGAAAGCTTCAGTCGGCTTGGGGATTGGTTTGGATCCGGGTGTTCGTGAAAGGCCGTTGGTGAAGTGTGTGACAGGTCAGGTGTGCGAAAGAAGAGGTGTGCGAGAATGTCCGACCATGGGGTGTGTGAGGAAAAAGTGCACGCCGAGGAGTGAGTGTGCCGTCAAGAGTGAGTTGGTCGAAGCGCGGGTGCGAGGGGGTACATGGAAGCGCGGTGTGGTGAGTGTTACGGAGGAAGTAACGAGAGAGTGTACACCTGTGGTGAGTGTTACAGAGGATGTAACGAGAGAGTGTACACCTGTGGTGAGTGTTACAGAGGATGTAACGAGGAAGTGTACGCCTGTGGTGAGTGTTACAGAGGATGTAACAGGAGGGTGTGCGCGAGAAAGGTGTGTAACGGACGGGTGCATGAGGAAAGAGTGTGCTGTCGAGAGTAAGGGTGAGTGCGCGGTCAAGAATGGAGGTGAGAGTAGTGAGAGTGAAACGGAGCGCGAGTTGGTTATGACAGGTGAGCGAGGATGTACACCTGGAATGGACGGATGCACACCTGGAATGGTAGAGCGTGTGTGGGAAGGCACATTTGAGTTGGTGGTGAGGCACGTGGTTGGGTGTGCGAATGAGAGCACACCTGTGATTGTCACAGAGGAAGTGACCGAGGAGGGGGCGCGAAGAGGTGTATTGGTGAGGTGTGCGACCAACGAATGTGTGCCAAAGTGTTCGGTGGTCGGGTGTGTGACCAAGTCGGCGAGCGGAATGAGTGTACCGAAGTGTGTAAGGAAAGGTACGAGGAGAATGGGAACAGCTGCATGTATGAGCAAGAAAGGGGTAGCGTATGCATGTAAGCGTCCAGGTGAAGTGTCGACGGTAACCGGTTTAGCGGTTAGGGCGCCTTATAGCCGAATCGGGCCCTCAGTGCGCGTCGGGCAGCTTCGCATGCCGCGAGGACCAGCGGGGATCCGAACCACGGCGGTTTCGAAAGAACCGCCGTACGCGATCCATGCTGTGCCTCGCTTGGAACGGCCGCGGCCGGGCTCCACTAGGCGGAGCGGGCAGCTGGATAGGAAGGGTCGTTATGGCGACCACGTTTTGTTGAGACGTGCCGGCAGGTCGAGATCGGGACATTGGATGGCTCCACGCCGAGGTGGTGCGTGGGATCTCGGCCCGGGTAAGCCCCCGCCCCTGCCCCGAATGCGGGACGCATCCAGCCGCCGGCACAAAAGAATCCGCGTTCATTGCTCGGCTGTACGAAGCCGGGCTGTAGACGTGAATTGGCGCACCGAGAGGATGTAATAAGTAGACGGGTGATGGTAATAGTGATAGTGAATTGATACGAAATTTCGAAAGGTGGGTATTGGCAGTAAATGGAAAATTTTTGAATTGGTTGGAATCTGGACGAACAAAATTGATAGTGAGAGACCCCCGATGTGGTGGGATGGCAAATCCACCATCCCTCACAGGGTGGGGCAAATGCGCAATAGTTTATGGGGTGGCTATGACAACCGAGCCAGGGAGGGCTTGGATAATTGTAGGGATCTAGCGAAGATGACATTAGGTAACGTTAAGTTTAGTTAGTGACTGATACCTGTAGTGGGGACGCAGGTAGATTAGTGTGGATTATAATGACGTGGGAGCGCAATAGTTTAAAGGGACGACTGGGAAGCGCAAGTTTCAGAGGGGAGTAGTTAGCTGAGATGATGCCGTGTGTGTGAGGATTGAACAGGTGAGAATGGAACAGGTGTGATTGCACAGGTGTGCAACTGAACAGGTGTGTGGAGCCGTGTATGAGGGAGTAGTGGTGACTGCGTGTTGTGTTGACCAAATGGTCCAGGAAGAAAGGAGGGTGCAGGTGGGCACCAGGTGTGAGGGCACAGGTGTGCAACAACAGGTGTATGTGGCTGTGTGGAATGGATGGTCGTGGAGTGAGAATGGTGGAAATTGTGGAGTGGAGTGGATGGTGCGAAGGTGTGAATGGGGGAAGAGTGGACCCCCATCACGGATACCCGGGGCGGGTAGTGTAAGTGTTAGGTGGAGGGTACAGTAGGGTGGGCTTCAGAAAAGCAAAATGCAGATTTTCTCAGGGACATGGTCTATTTCTGTTCCGTTTGGTGTCAAAGGAAACCACACCAAATTTGAATGGAATCCAATAATATGTAGGGGTGCCACATCAGTGATGAATTTTCCCCCATGCAAAAATAGGAATTCCCATTTTTTGGGCTGTATATACACAAAATAAATACATAATTATATATATACATTAAATATAATATTAAAAATAAATATATAGTAAATATACATTAAATAATAAATATACATAAATACACATTATACATTATATATATACAATATATTATACATACAGTTTTGAGACTTCCTATGATCACTATCTGGGCAATTTTCATGCATGTTTTGTACAGGTTCCCGGGGTCAGGGGTACGCTTTTTTAGTGTGTAATATGTAGGCCTAACTTATTGACTGTGGCTCTTTTGTAGAGAGTGACCCTGTGGAGTAAGAATTAACAGGATTTTACCCACATTCTTGCTTATTTTTCAGATATGGCATGTGCTAGTACCAGTGTTTCATTGAAAACTCGGGCTCAGGATAATGTGTATCTCATTGGGTCCACTTCTGGAGATGCCATCAAAGGTGCCAAGCTCCCGACTGTGCATCAATCTCTTGTCCTGTTTTTCCATCACCTGAAGAAGGAGAATCGCACTGCCCGGGAGAGTGCAACCCTCACCATTGAAGAGGTTGTGAAGTTCTGGGATAAAGCTCACCTACCTACAACGACGAAGCAGCACTGCATCCATCGTTTGGAGAGGCTATATGAAGAATGGAGGAGCCTCCAAAAAGGTGCAAAGCGGGGTGGTGCGACCCAAGAGAAAAAGGAAGCATCCTTCAAGGCCTCCTTGGAGAAGACGTTTGATCTTAGGCATGCAGATTCGGAGGCCATAATCACCAACCCCGAGGACAGGAAGTTTCTTCACGATCAATTCTCAGAGAGGAAGGCTTCAATGGGATCTGTAGACACTGTGTTGGAAGCAAAAACGTTCTTGTGTGTTTGAAAGATCAGCAGCCACGAGATGATTATCGTGAACTTCTAGAACTGACTGTCATCTACATGGGAGGAATCCCACCTCGTGGAATCCGGATCATGGCTCCAGGAGAAATGCACAGAGCCAGATGGATGGCAAAAGCACTATATTCACTACAGGTGTTCATGTTTCGGTCAGAGTTCCACTTGACACTTCGAGAGGTGAGAGAACTCCGAGCCTTCAACATTTTTGTCTGCCTTGTGTATGTACAGGCTTGGTTTCGGGCTCCACAAGCTATTGAGGCTCCCCTGAATGACATTAACCTCTTCAAGAAGTTGGAAAAGTTTGAACAAATCAATCAGAAGATGGCTCAGGCAGCCTTGAAGGCACTTGGCCGCCACACGTGGTACATGAGCCCAGTACTAGTGGCATTTGCATTCTTTGACACCAGAATTGACAAAGAAAGCAAGATCAATATGATTGAAGCATTGAAAAATGACGGTGAAAACCCCTCTCCAAAGAGACCAGCTATCAAACGAGGACCGCCCTGTCAATCGCTGGCCTCATAACAAAACACACCAAGCATTTCTTCAGCATCCTAGGGACCCCAACTGATTGGATGGATAAGGATCCTGGTTCATGGGAGCAAGAAACCAGCTTTCAGGAAGCAAAGAAAGCCGCCAGTGGCTTAGTCGTGGTGAACGACAGGGCAGAAAGGGGTGTCGCATTGATACAAGACTCCAATAAGCTCCTTACAAAGGATGAAGAGCAAAAGCAAGCTCTGCTCCAAGTTGTTGCTGCTCA
This sequence comes from Myxine glutinosa, assembly GCF_964187855.1. NCBI lineage: Eukaryota > Metazoa > Chordata > Myxini > Myxiniformes > Myxinidae > Myxine > Myxine glutinosa. The sequence goes on from NC_136265.1 coordinate 85,303,322, forward strand.
CAGGAAGATGTACCCCGATGCCAAGAAGGCAACAGTGGTGAAACAGGCCCAGAAATAGGAGTTACATTTCTCATTATATTTGGGTTTTTTAATATTATGTGAAATGGTGTCTCTTCATTTTATGAACTGAACATTTGGATTGTTATCATTGAATTTGAGTTTTCATAGCAATATAGTGCTATTTGTGCAGCTATTGTAACTTGTGTTTGCTAGAATACAAAGAAAGTGAGTGGAGGGTGAATTTTCATAAAACAAACTTCTGGTTTTGCTTTCGATCCATATATAGAAAAGTTTTGTAGACACCTTTAGTTTGAAGGCTGATGTGGCACCCCTAAATAAAATCAGATTGCTTTCATATTTGGTGTCTTTTCATTTTGGAACAAAAGGAACAACATAAAGCCATGTCCCAGTAAATATTTAAAAAAAATTATTTTGAGCACCACCCTAGGGTACAGGTAAATTGTGGTTGGATATTGGCATCTGTGGTGCGGGTGGCAGAATGGTATGTGAATGGGTGCATTAGTGTTGTGGAAATGGCTGGGCGTGTAGCCTGTTAGTGTGTGTAGTTGGTTTGGGCACTCCACCACTGTGAGGATGTCGGCCAGGTGAGGCCGCAGGTGGGCTCTGGGAGCCGGTAGTAGTTGTTGTGGATGGGGCCCGAGGATCCGGAGGACGGACCCGGGTAGCCCAGTGCCAGAGGGCACCATGGGGTGACAGAGCCAGGAGAGGGGCTGTCCCCAGTTAGTTAGGTTAGGGTGAGGAGCTAGGTAAGCTCGGGTGGCAACTACAGTGGTGGAGGTGTGCAGGTGGGTAGACCTGTTGGGAGAGCTAGACGTCGCAGCCCAGAAATTGTGCGAGAGCACCGGGAGATGAATCGGGGGAGTGAGACCCCAAATTGAGAGGCACCACAGTTTGGTCAATGGGAATTGGTTTTTAGAACCCATAGAGTAAGTTGGCCAATGGATTGGCAGGGAAAGACCCCGGGTAGTGTAAAGTGTGTTAAAGTCATTTAGAAAATAGTTAGGATGAAGGATCTCCTCGCACCATCTGCATCCACTCACCTGAGGTGACAGGTACTCCACACCATGCCATGTTTTGATTATTTTTTATGATGCAAATGTTTGGATTGTGAGACGCATCATGACGTGGGTGTGACATTGTGCGCAATTCCATCTCTCCCTCCTTATGAGGATTGATGATGAATTGGTGATGGCAAATTTTGAAGTAAAGGGATTGTGGAGACGAATTTGGTATCGGGGAAATATGGGGAAGACGTGACAGTAGTGACGAATTTGTAAATGGGTAGATTTTTGTACATATGGGGTAAGGGTAGGGTAGGTGACAGGGGGGTGACGTACGGTAGGGACGAGCTTTCTCACTTCGCCCTCCGTACGCATTTCACCTTGCATTGCCTTATTGACGTGTACCCTTGTGACCTTACCCCTCGCTCAATTGTCTTTCTTTTGTCTCCCACATCACCTGTGCGCCATTGGGTGCCGATGGGAGCGTGCGTGAGGTGGCCATTGTGCGCCCGAGATTCCCAGAACCAGCATGCATTGCGTTGATG